>NC_057724.1:72962729-72969562 GCF_004010195.1 Chiloscyllium plagiosum | reverse complement strand
GGGGTAGACCATTTAGGTCAGAGATGAGGAGAAACGTCTTCACTCAGAGAGTGGTGGCTGTGTGGAATGCTCTGCCCGAGTGGGCAGTGGAGGCCCAGTCTCTGGATTCATTTAAGAAAGAGTTGGATAGAGCTCTCAAGGATAGTGGAATCAAGGGTTATGGAGATAAGGCAGGAACAGGATACTGATTAAGGATGATCAGCCACGATCATATTGAATGGCGGTGCAGGCTCGAAGGGCAAAATAGCCTACTCCTGCACCTATTGTCTATTGTCTAAAGGAGAACCAAATGAGTTTCTCCGAAAATCAACAACAGTTTCGTGGTCATCATTAGACTCTTAACCCTAGATTTTGTTTTTAATTAAATACAAATTTGACCATCTGCCATAGCAGAATTCAAACCTGGGTTTCCAGAACATTACCAGGGTCTCAGGGTTAACACTGCAGCGATAATACCACAAGGCCCCTGCCTCCTCTACATCTCCTGACAGTGCAGCGAGAAATGTCAACATGTGTGAGGTGCTCAGGTACTAAAGTGGGTCTTGAACTCTTAACCGCTGTCTCAGGGAAAGTGTGCTACCACTGAGATAAAGGACAATTTCCTCCATGTTTAGGTCTTCCGCGGCGTTGGAAAGTTTGACTTTGAAAGATAAAAACCCATGACAATTCTGCAAATCCCTGCCTTTGATCAGTGTCATTAAATAATACAGCAGATGCCCACAGAACGTGATTTGAGACTGCGGTGTTATTCACTCCATTGTCACTGCTGTTTTCCAACAGCTCAAAGTCATTTAATAACTGAGTCATTTGTCTCAGTCAAATCCATCGAATTCAGCACCGCCTTCCTAACCTGCACTCTTCTTCCTGACCTCTCCGCCCCCACCCCAGTCTGACCTATCACCCTCACCTTGACCTCTTTCCACCTATCACATTTCCGACGCCCCTCCCCCAAGTCCCTCCTCCCTACCTTTTATCTTAGCCTGCTGGACAAACTTTCCTCATTCCTGAAGAAGGGCTTATTCCCTGATACATCGATTCTCCTGTTCCCTGGATGCTGCCTGACCTGCTGCGCTTTTCCAGCAACACATCTCCGGCTCTGATCTCCAGCATCTGCAGACCTCACTTTCTCCTCAAAGAGTACTAAACTGGGCCAAGGCAAACTATCTCAAAATTAGGCAGGAGCTGGGAAATGTGGATTGGACACAGCTATTTGAAGGAAAGTCCACATTTGAGATGTGGGAGGCTTTCAAAGATCGGTTGAAGATGGTGCAGGATAGACAAGTCCCCAAAACAAGGGATAGGAAAAGGCAAGATTCGTGAACCGTAGATGACAGGAGAAATCGTGTGACTAGCCATGAGGAAAAGGGAAGCATACATAAGGTCGAAGCAGCTAAGAACAGAACGGGCCCTGGAGGAATGATTAGATTAGATTACTTACAGTGTGGAAACAGGCCCTTCGGCCCAACAGGTCCACACTGACCCACCAAAGCGTAACCCACCCAGACCAATTCTCCTACATTTATCCCTTCACCTAACACTACGGGCAACTTAGCATGGCCAATTCACCTAACCTGCACATTTTTGGATTGTGGGAGGAAACCGGAGCACCCGGAGGAAACCCACACAGACACGGGGAGAATGTGCAAAGTCCACACAGGGAGTCGCCTGAGGTGGGAATTGAACCCAGGTCTCTGGCGCTGTGAGGCTGCAGTGCTAACCACTGTGCCACCATGCCGAATGTTGGGAGAGTAGGACCAATCTTAATTGATGAATCAAGTGGGCTAAAAGGGGTCATGAAATAACTTTAGTGAGCAGAATTAAGGAGAATCCCAAAGCCTTTTATTCTTATATAATAAAGAAGAGGGTAACCAGAGAAAGGTCCACTATTGGATAAGGAAGGAAGATTGTTTGTCGAACCTGAGAAAATGGTGAGATTCTGAATGATTACTTTGCATCAGTGTTCACTGAGGAACATGAGATGATGAATGCTGAGATTAGAGATAGAAGTTTGTTTAATCTGCATCATGTTGACATAAGGAGGGAAGATGACAAACCCCAGGACCAGATGGGATCTATCCGAGGTTGCTGAGGGAGGCGAAAGAGGAAATAGTTGGGGCCCTGATAGATATCTTTGTAGCATCCTTAAACACAGGTGAGGTGCCAGAGGACTGGAGGATTGCTCATGTTGTTCCTCTGTACAAGAAGGGTTGTAGGGATATTCCAGGTAACTACAGACCAGTGAGCCTGATGTCAGTGGTGGGAAAGTTGCTGGAGAAGGTACTGAGGGATAAAATCTATTTATATTTGGAAAAGAATGGGCTTATCAGTGATAGGCAATTGTGCGGTGTAGATCATGCCTTACCAACTTAATAGAGTTCTTTGAGGAAGTGACCAAGTTGAATGATGAAGGAAGGGATGTAGATGTCATACAGATTAGATTCACTACAGTGTGGAAACAGGCCCTTCGGCCCAACAAGTCCACACCGACCCTACGAAGAATACCCACCCACACCCATTTCCCTCTGACTAATGTACCTAACATTCCCCCGCTCGATATTTACCCCAGACTAACTCACCTAACATTATGGGCAATTTAGCATGGGAATTTACCTGACTTGCACATCTTTGGACTGTGGGAGGAAACCGGAGCACCCGGAAGAAACCCATGCAGACACGGGGAGAGTGTGCAGTCATCCAAGGCTGGAATTGAACTTGGGACCCTGGTGCTAACCACTGAGCCACCATGCCACTCATATACATGGACTTTAGTAAGGTGTTTGATAAGGTTCCCCATGGTAAACTAATGGAGAAAGTGAAGTCACATGGTGTGCAGGGTGTTCTAGCTAGGTGGATAAAGAACTGGTTGAGCAACAGGAGACAGAGAGTAGTAGTTGAAGGAAGTTTCACAAAATGGAGAAAGGTGACCAGTGGTGTTCCACAGGGGTCAGTGTTGGGGCCATTGTTGTTTGTAATGTACATAACTGATCTGGAAGAGGGCACTGTTGGTCTGATCAGTAAGTTTGCCGATAACACAAAGATTGGTGAAATAGCAGAAAGCATAGGGGACTGTCAGAGAATACAGGTGAATATAGATAGACTGGAGAGTTGGGTGGAGAAGTTAACTTCAAGGGCGAACTACACTGTAAATGGAAGAGCCTTGGGAAAAGTTAGTAAGCAGAGAGATCGGGGAGTTCAGGTCCATTGTACCCTGAAGGTGGCTGCAAGGTGGATAGAGTGGTCAAGAAGGCATATGGTATGCTTGCCTTCATCGGACAGGGTATTGAGTATAAGAGCTGGCAAGTCATGTTACAATTGTAGAAGACTTTGGTTCGGCCCCATTTAGAATACTGTGTACAGTTCTGGTCGCCACATTACCAAAAGGATGTGGATGCTTTGGAGAGGGTGCAGAGAAGGTTTACGAGGATGTTGCCTGGTATGGAAGGTGCTAGCTATGAAGAGAGGTTGAGTAGGTTAGGATCATTTTCATTAGAAAAAAGGAGATTGAGGGGGGACCTGATTAAGGTCTACAAAATAATGAAGGGTATAGACAGGGTAGATAGAGATAAGCTTTTTCCCAGGGTGAAGGATTCAATAACGAGAGGTCATGCGTTCAAGGTGGAAAGTGAAAATCTTTAGGGGGATATACACGGCAAGTATTTTACACAGAGAATGGAAGGTGCCTGGAACGCGTTGCCAGCAGAGGTGGTAGAGGCAGGCATGGTAGATTCATTTAAGGTGCATCTGGACAGATGCATGAGTATGTGGGGAGCAGAGGGATACAAATGCTTAGGAATTGGCCGATAGATTTGGACCTGTTCAGGCTTGGAGGGCTGAAGGGCCTGTTCCTGGGCTGTAAATTTTCTTTGTTCTTTGTTCTTTAACCTGCCATGACCTCAGGGAATCCCAAAGCAATTTGCTGTCAATTAAACACTGCTGAAGTGTAGTCACTGTGTTAATGCAGAAAATGCAGCAGCCAATTTACGCACAGCAAGCTCCTGGAAACAATACCAATAATCAAATAATCTGCTGATGTAACCTTGATGGAGGAATAAATGCTTACCAAGGTCTGGGGGGAATTCTCTTCAAACTTTTCAGTGTTGCTGAAATTAGACATCCAATGTCTAATTTAGAAGCATCTCCCAATACTGCAGCAAGCAATTAGGAAAGCTCATTGAATATAATCTTTTATTACAAGGGGAATTGAGTACAAAGATATGCAGGTATTCTGAGGTCACATCTGGAGTACTGTGTACACAATTGGTCTCTTTATTTAAGGAAGGATGGAAATGCATTGAAACAGTTCAGACTAATACTGAACTGGGCAGCTGGTCACACGAGGAACAGTTGAACACTCTCGTCTTGTACCTGCTGGAGTTTAGACAAGTCAGGATGGATTTGATTGAAACAGAAATGATCCTGAAGGGTTGATGTGGAAAGGTTGGTTCCTCTTGTGGAAGTATCTCGATCTAAAGTTACTGTTTAGAAATAAACAGTCACACAATTAAAACGGAGTTAAAAATCCACAACACCAGGTTTATTTGGAAACACCAGCTTTCAGAGCTCTGCTCCTTCATCAGGTGGTTGTGGAGAAGAAGATTGTAAAACACAGAATTTATAGCAAAAGTTTACAGTAATGTAATATGATGTAACTGAAATTATATATTGAAAAAGACCTGGATTATTTGTTTGTCATCTTTTAGAATGACCATATTGGTTTCAGTTCTTTCATGTGTAAATTGCAAAACTTTTTTAAAAGTTACATTCTGAAGTGAACTTTAACAATTCGTGTCATGTCAGCCCAGATAATGCATTGAAGGTGTGAGCTGTCCTGTGTGAGACTGTCTGTGCCCCAGTGGTCAGACTGATCCTAACCTAAAAAAGATTTTCAGACTCTTACATAGATTCATGCAGTTTTTGGGAGAAGTAAAATGTAATTCTGCAAGTACAAATTCATCCCACAAATTTATATTTGCATGTGTGCATGTGGGTGCATGTATGAGTCATGTATGTGTGCATTTGGGTGTGTGTGCTTGGTGGGGGGGTTATGAGTGTCTGTGAGAGAGTGTGTGTATGTGTGTGAGTGTGAGTGTAAAGGTATAAGTCTATCAGAGGGGCAGTGTGTGAGTGTGGGAGTGTCTGTGTGAGAGTATGAGAGAGGGTCTACATGGGTGCATGGGTCTGCAGGAGAGAGTGTGTGTCTGTAGGAGTGCATGTGTGTGTAGGAGTGTCTGTGTTTTTGTGTCTGTGTGTCTGTCTGCGTATATAGTGCAATGGGGTCACTTGTGGTGTGACATGAACCCAAGGTCCCGGTTAAGGCCATCCCTATGAGTACCGAACTTAGCTATTAGCCTCTGCTCGGCTACTTTTCACTGCTGCCTGTCCCAAAGTCCACTTTGGAGGATGGTCACCCAAAGGTCTGAGGTCGAATATCCTGGATCGCTGAAGTGTTCTCAACTGGGAGGGAACACTCCTGTCTGTTGATTGTTGTGTGGTGTCCATTCATCTGTTGCTGTAGCCTCTGCTAGGTCTTGCCAATGCATCATGCCTGAGGGCATCCTTGCTTGCAGCATATGAGATAGACAACGTTGGCTGAATCACATGAGTCCCTGCCACGTGCATGACGGGAGGTGTCTCCACGCATAATGGTGGTATCCATGTTGACATTCTGACACGTTTTGCAGCGTCTACCATGACAAGATTGTATAGTATTGTCCTGAAAGCCGGGTAGTTTGCTGCGAACAATGATCTGTTTGAGGTTTGGTGGAGGTGTGGGGAAGGTCTTGGCGAGGTGCTCATCCTCATTGATAATGTGTTGCAGACTGCGAAGAACATGGCGTAGTTTTTCAGCTTCTGAGAACTACTGGACAATGAAGGGTACCCTGTTGGTTGCAGCTTGAGTCTGTCGCCTGAGGAGGTCATAATGGTTCCTCGCTTTGGCACGTCAGAACTGGCGGTCGATGAGTTGAGCATCATACCCCGTTCTTATATTCCCTTGAGTTTAGAAGGCTGAGAGGGGATCTGATTGAGACGTATAAGATTATTAAAGGATTGGACGCTCTGGAGGCAGGAAGCATGTTTCCGCTGATGGGTGAGTCCCGAACCAGAGGACACAGTTTAAAAATAAGGGGTAGGGCATTTAGAACAGAGTTGAGGAGAAACTTCTTCACCCAGAGAGTGGTGAGTGTGTGGAATGCTCTGCCCCAGAGGGCAGTGGAGGCTAAGTCGCTGGATACTTTCAAGAGAGAGTTGGATAGAGTTCTTAAGGATAGTGGAATCAAGGGTTATGAGGATACAGCAGGAACAGGATACTGATTGAGGATGATCATCCATGATTATAATGAATGGTGGTGCTGGCTCGAAGGGCAGAATGGCCTACTTCTGCACCTATTGTCTATTGTCTTATGAAGCTGAAAATGTGTTGCTGGAAAAGCGCAGCAGGTCAGGCAGCATCCAGGGAACAGGAGAATCGACGTTTCGGGCATAAGCCCTTCTTCAGGAATGAGGAAAGTTGGTCCAGCAGGCTAAGATAAAAGGTAGGGAGGAGGGACTTGGGGGAGGGGCGTCGGAAATGTGATAGGTGGAAAGAGGTCAAGGTGAGGGTGATAGGTCAGACTGGGGTGGGGGCGGAGAGGTCAGGAAGAAGATTGCAGGTTAGGAAGGCGGTGCTGAATTTGATGGATTTGACTGAGACAGGCTGGGGAGAGGGGAAATGAGGAAACTGGTGAAACCCGAGTTCATCCCTTGTGGTTGGAGGATTCCTAGCCGGAAGATGAGGCGTTCTTCCTCCAACCATCGTTTCGCTGTGGTCTGACGATGGAAGAGTCCAAAGACCT
>NC_057724.1:72957449-72961932 GCF_004010195.1 Chiloscyllium plagiosum | reverse complement strand
GGCTCAAGGGCGGAGGAGCGGGAAGTGGAAGAGATGCGGTGGAGGGCATCATCGACCATGTCGGGGGGGAAGTTGCGGTCCTTGAAGAAGGAGGCCATCTGGGTTGTGCGTTTTTGGAACTGGTCCTCACCTTGACCTCTTTCAACCTATCACATATCCGACGGCCCTCCCCCAAGTCCCTCCTCCCTACCTTTTATCTTAGCCTGCTGGACAAACTTTCCTCATTCCTGAAGAAGGGCTTATGCCCGAAACGTCGATTCTCCTGTTCCCTGGATGCTGCCTGACCTACTGCGCTTTTCCAGCAACACATTTTCAGCTCTGATCTCCAGCATCTGCAGTCCTCACTTTCTCCTTATTGTCTTATGAAGGCATCCTTGAGTGCTTCCAGGTGCCCGTCACGTTCCTCCTCATCTGAACAGATCCTGTGTTTGCCTAGGGCTTGTCCATAAGGGATGGCTGTTTTAATGTGTTTCGGGTGGAAGCTGGAGAAGTGTAGTATCGTGAGTTTATCCATGGGTTTCCGGTATAAGGAGGTGTTGAGGTGCCCATCCTTGATCGAGATGCATGTGTCCACAAATGAGTCAAATGGTAGAGAATATGGTGAGTTTGATGCTGGGATGAATTTCATTGATATCACTGTGTAGTTTTATCAGTGACTCCTCACCATTGGTCCAGAGGAAGAAATGTCTTCAATATACCTGATGTATAGTGTTGGTTTGAGGTCCTGCATAGAGAAAAAGTATAGTTCAAACCTGTGCATGAAAATGTTGGCATATTGAGATGCAAATTTGGTCACCATGGCTGTTCCATATGTCTGGAATATTGTGATCGAGGATACAGTGGATGAGTTGTAGGATGGTGCTCGGAGATTGGCAGTTGTTAATGTTGAGTACTGAGGCTGTTTGCTGTGATGCCATCATTTTGGGGTAGAGTGCTGACATATCCATTGTGATGAGGAATGTTCCTGATTCAACGATCCATGGGTGCTGAGTTACTATAAAATATCAGTAGTGTCGCAACAGAAGCTGGGAGTCCCCTGTACAATGGGTTTCAAGATGCCTTTGATATAGCCAGAGAGGTTCTCACATAAGGTCCCATTGCCTGATATTATGGAACGTCCTGGTGTGTTGGCTTTGTATATCTTCAAAGGCAGTAGAAGTCGCCTACGTGAGAAGTACGTGGGATGACGGTGTGTAGGGAACTCTGAAGGACTGGATCTAAAGTACTGATCAATGTGTTTACTTCATGGGTGTGCTCTTTGGTCTGATTGGTCGGTAGTTGCCTGCAGTGTTCCTGGCTGTTCAGTACACTTCCTTACAGTCGTCTGTTCTATTCTGGATGGCGATGGCTTCTCCTTTATCTGCTGGTTTGATGACAATATTGCGATTGGTTTGGAGAACATGGGTGGTGTTGCATTGTGATCGGGTGATGTTTTTTGTTCTACCTTGTGGGCGCAGCTGATGAATCCGGCATTTACACATTTCCTGACAGTTTGAGCATACATGTCAAGCCCAGGGCAGCAGCCCTCCAGTGGGATCCAAGTTGGCTCCTTCTTTGGTCACTCCTCTATGGATCCCTGTGGTGACTGTTCCGGTTCCTTGGTGGACTCATTGGAATCAGCTGGCATGTTGAAAGAATTCCTGGAATCTCATTCATCTGATTAATTCCTCCATGTCTGCTAAGGTCCATTTTGGTGGTGGGGCAGAAATTGAAACCCTTGCTAAGAATTTTAATCTCTTCCCGTTGAAGGGTGTGGTCTGATAAATTGACAATCGACTTCCCTACGTGATAACGTTTTCCATTGCGGTGCCAGGGTGGGTTTGGCTTACTGCTGGTGGTGATGCCAAGTTTCTCCAGTTTCTTGTTCTTGGTGTGTGTGTACGTGGTGTAGTTTTATCACCTTGCCTGTTTGGCAATGTCCCATAACTGTACTGCTGTATCCTGAGTGCAGGATGAGAGTGTTGACTCCATCTGAATTTCAAGGTTGTGGCACCTCCTGGTGCACAAGATGATTGAGGAGAGGTGCGGTGGCAAAGTTTCTCTGCGTAGTCTGTGTTGTAGGTCGACTTGAGCGGGTTCGTGATCTGTAATTCTTCTGGGATCTTTCTTGCTTGCCTGCATTTCTGTAGAAACTTGATGTCTGCGTTGATATGTGCAATTAAAACAGAGCTGAGGAGGATTATTTTTGTCAAAAAATCATGAGTTTTTGGAATTTACTTCAACAAAGACAGTGGAAGCAGAGACTTCCTAGATTTAAGGCAAACTTATTTAGATTCCTGATAAGCAAAGAAGTGAACGATTGTCAGTGGTGGACGGAAATGTGGAACAATCAGATCAACTATGATTTTATTTAATGACATATTTAATGACATATCAGGCTCTGTGGGTCAAATTTGTTTGCACCTCCTCCTAAATCATATGTTTGTCATTAATAGTTGTTAATTGAGTTGAATAATGAACTTACAATACCTTTTATCTCTCTCCCAGGTTTTATTTCTAGTTCTGCTCAAAATATAATCCACATTGCACCCAGTTTAACAGCTTAATCAATATATATGATTTTTATTAAATTTTAATGTCATTACTCTGGAGAGTTTTTTCACTTCAAACATTTTGCAAAACATTCATCTGTGGCAATAAAAATGGGGAGAGACTTCAAGCGAGGAACCAAATTGCTGTGCTCTGCATTACATTGTTATATAAAGTCCTGATCGACCCTCTCCATTCAATTTTAACTTTGGTGTGACTCAAAAAACCACTCTGCAACATTGTTCACCTTACATTGCCACTTCAAGGGTGTAGCACGCATGCAGTGTCAAAAATGATAAGTGATGATTATAAATCGCATGCACGTTCCAAAAACTCTTATGCACTGTTTTATTGTGGGGTTTCTTGTAGCACACCATTAATCCAATGATTTATGTCACTTGGACCATACAGTTTCATATCTGTAACTGCAACTTCTGTTTATTCAGCCATGGTATTTGATCTGATGAGACAGTGCCACTTGTGCTCGTGTCAAAGCTAATAGCAATGGGATGTCCATGAGCGCAAGCAGGCTCTTGCAGATAGTTGGAACTGCAGATGCTGGAGGGTCGGTGTGGACAAAGAGTGGAGCTGGAAAAAGCACAGCAGGTCAAGCAGCATCAGAGGAGAAGGGGAGTGAACATTTCAGATTGACTCCTCTTCTCCTCTGATGCAGCTTGACCTGTTGTGCTGTTTCCAGCTCCACTCTTTATCCACAGAAGTGGATGCTGCCAAACACAAATCAGTTAGATCTCGGTCACGGATTTCTACTCCAATTCTGGTGGCTGGACCATATTAATATCTTTTCCAGGTAGGCATTTAACTATTCACAGCCTACCTAGAGTACAAAGAGTTTCAAAGACTCATGATACTTAATGAGAAAGCAAAAGCCTAATCTCTATTTTAAATGGGTGGCATCTAAGTTTGAAACAGGGATCCCTAGTTCTAGATTTTCCCAGAAGAGGAAACATCTTGTCTACATCCAACCTGGCAAGCCCGCTCAGGATGTTATATGTTTCATCAAGTCAGCTGGCCTTCTTCCAAACTTCAGCAGATACAAACTTAATGTGTCAAACCTTTCAGCATGGAAACAGATCTCTGAGTCCAGCTTGTCCATGCTGACCAAGTTTCCCAAGCTAAACAAGTCCCATTTGACTGCATTTGGCCCATATCCTTCTAAACCTTTCCTATTCATATACCTGTCCAAATGTTTTTAAATATTGTAACTATGCCTGCATCTACACTTTGTCTGGCAGTTCATCCCACATGCGAACCATCATCTGTGTTAAAACATTGCCCCTCAGGTCCCTTTCAAATCTTTCTCCTCTCACCTTAAGTGCATACCCCCTAGTTTTTGACATTTCAACTCTGGGAGAAGAAATCTGACCGTCAACCCCATTAGTGCATCTTATAATTTTACAGGCTTCTATCAAGTCTCCACTCAGCCTTCGCTGATCAAGATAAAACAATCTGAGTTTTTTTTCTAGCCTCTCCTTATAGCTCATACCCTCTAATCCTGACAGCATCTTGGTAAATATCTTCTGCACCCTCTGCCAAGCCTTCACATCCTTCCTGTAATGTGGCAACCAGAACGGAACGTAATACTCGAAGTGTGGCCCAACAAAGATCTTATAAAGCTGCAACATGACATCCTGCCTCTTGCACTCAATTCCCCAACCAATAAAGGCAAGCACACTATATTGTTTCTTTACCACCTTACCTAGTTGCGTGGTCACTTTCAGGGAGCTATGGGCTTGAACCCCAAGATCCTTCTGTACATCAATGCTGTTCAGAGTCCTGTCATTAACTGAATAATTTTCCTTAACATTTGATCTCCTTTACATTTACAAGGATCTTGCCAGTGTTGGAGGATCTGAGCTACAGGGAGAGGCTGAACAAGTTGGGGCTGTTTTCCCTGGAGCATTGGAGGCTGAGGGGTGATCTTATAGAGGTTTAC
>NC_057724.1:72948942-72957407 GCF_004010195.1 Chiloscyllium plagiosum | reverse complement strand
GGCAGGTGGGACTAGATTGGGTTGGGATATCTGGTCGGCATGGACGGGTCGGATCGAAGGGTCTATTTCCATGCTGTACATCTCTATGACTCTATGACTCTATGACAAAGTGCAGCACCTCACACTTACCCGGATTCAACTCCATCTGCCATTTCTCCACCCATATCTGCAACTGATCTACATCCTGCTGTATCCTTTGACAACCTTCTACACTAACCATAGCTTCACCAATCTTTGTATCATCTGCAAATTTACTAACCCATCCATCCATATTTTCATCCCAAGTCATTGATATATATCACAAACAGCAGAGATTCCAGTACAGATCCCTGCAGAACACCACTAGTCATGGGCATCCAGCCTGAAAAACACCCTTCCATCACTACCCTATGACTTCACTGGGCAAGCCCATTCTGAATCTATGTGGCCAAGTCCCCATGGATCTCATGCACCTTAATCTTCTGGATGAGCCTACCATGTCAAAAACCTTACTAAAATCCATGTCAATAGCATTCACTGCTTTACATTCATCGATCACCCTTTGTCACCTCCTCGAAAAATTCAATCAAGTTAGTAAAACTTGACCTGCCCTGCACAAACCCATGCTGACTGTCCCAAATCAGGCCATGCTTTTCCAAATGCATGCAAGCCCTCTACCTAAGAATTTTCTCCAATAGTTTCCCAGCTACCAGTGTAAGACTTACTGATCTATAGTTTCCTACATTATCCCTATTTCGCTTCTTGAACAGAAGAGAAACATGAGCTAGTCACCAGTCCTCTGGGACCTCTTCAGTGGCTAGGGAGGTTCAAGGCCCCAGCAACCTCCTCTCTTGCCTCTTTCACTAACCTGGAGTAGATACCATCAGGCACTGGTATCCATCTTAGTGCTCTTCAAGAGACCAAACAACACTTCTTTCTTGATCTCAAAATGTCTTAGCACACTAGCATACTCCACACAAATCTCACTATCCACCATATTCTTCTCCTGGGTGAATGCTGATGTAAAATAGAATCTCATCCACATCCTTTGCCTCTAAGCACAAGTTCCCTCCTTTATCCTTGAGTGGTCCACCGTGCTAGGTGGAAGTGGGTACTTCAGATGCTAGAGTTTAGAGTCAAGATTAGAGTGGTGCTGGAAAAGTACAGCAAGTCAGGCAGCATCTGAGGAGCGGGAAAATCGACATTTCGGGCATCATTCCTGATGAAGGGTGTTTGCCTGAAATGTCGATTTTCCTGTTCTCAGATGCTGCCTGACCTGTTATGCTTTTCCAGCACCACTCTAATCTTGGTCCTACCTTCTCCCTAGTTATCCTCTTCTTTTCAATGTAGGTATAGAATTCCTTGAGATTCTCTTTAACCCTACTTGCCAAGGTAATTTCATAGGAGAAAGTGAGGGCTGCAGATGCTGGAGATCAGAGCTGAAAATGTGTTGCTGGAAAAGCGCAGCAGGTCAGGCAGCATCCAAGGAACAGGAGAATTGACGTTTTGGGCATAAGCCCTTCTTCAGATTCCTGAAACGTCGATTCTTCTGCTCCTTGGATGCTGCCTGACCTGCAAGGTAATTTCATGGCCCCTTCTTGCTCACTGAATTCCCTGCTTGATTTATTTCCTGCTTTCTTTGTATTCCTCATGGGTTCCTTCTGATTTTAGCTTCCTAAACCTTACATCGGCTTCTTTTTGCCTTTAGACCAAATTCACAACCTCCCTCATCATTCAAGAGTCCCTTAACTTGCCGTCCTTGTCCTTCCTCCTTACTGGAACATGCCGGTCCTGAACTCTCATCAGCAGATCTTTAAACAATCCCTACATATCAGATGTGGACTTGACTGATGGTTCCTCCCAATTAACACTCCCTAGCTCCTGCCTAATACTGATGTAATTCGCACTTGCCTCACTTTAGTACCTAGTCACAAGGTCCTGACTTATCCTTGTTCATAGCTATCTTAAAATTTAAGAAATTGTGATCATTGTTTCCAAAATGCTCTCCCACTGAAAGGTCAGTCACCTAGCTAGGCTCATTAGCTAGTGCAAAGCCCAATATGACCCCTCCTCTCGTTGGATATTGAATATTTTTAAGGGAGACATGGATAGATTCTTGTGAACTCGGGGGGTTATTGGAGAAAGGTTATTATGTTCGAGGGAATATGGACTGGAGGTTAAATCAGATTAGTCATGATGTTATTTCATGGCAGAGCAGGTCTGACAAGTGGAATGGCTTATTCCTTCCTGTTGTTCATATGTTCTCCTTGATGTGACATGTTCTGTTAAATGTAGCAAGCTGTAGAATTTTATATGTTCAAATTAAAGTAATTATCAAAATCTGAAACATCCTTTTCAAATGTAACTGTGCAAATATTTAGCTTTTAGAGATTTGCGACATGATCTGCTAATGTACAATAGTGCACTTACCTGTTACACTTGAGATGTACTATTGCTTGGCCTAATTGATGTCTGCTATTTCTTCTTAATGTGATTATTTATTTTGTTACTTTAAAGCTGTTTAAATCTTTAGCATGCCAATGTGGCTTTTTCCATTTTTCTTGAAGATAATTTCTGATAGCTTTTAAGCTGATAATCTTGCTGTAACTCATTTTTTTCAATCCTTTTGTCTCTTCAATTTTTAATCTTTGCATAATGTAACATGGTTGCATTTATTTTCTCTGAAAGTCTTTTCAACACAATTATAGTGATTTAGTTGTATTTTCTCATAATACAGTTTTCAGTTCAATGCTACCACAAATGCTATAATGTTTCCTGCTCTTAAGTTTAAAATCGAGCTAAACAACACTGTAACTCTGTACTGCTTGCTGAACATTCCCTTTTATTTAGTAATCAAAGTAAATGTTTCTCTATGTTATATGTTACTGTAGTTGCAAACAAAAATAGACAACACATACATTAACATGTGTGACTATCCCAAGGCAATTCACGGAATGTATTACCAAAGAAAACTTGACATTTGCATGTCTTAGGATAAGCCATTAAAAGCTTGTCAGAGTGATACATTCTGAAGAGTATCTGGGAACTAATGTAAGCAACTGAGTATGGGCTAATGGAGTAAAATAATCGGTAGAAAACTGACAACAGTGTTTCTGGGTGATCTTAACACTCATAAAGGGTTGGACCTGGCCAGCAGTTCACTGAAGTAGCAAAGTCAAGGGCAAATCAAAAGATGGATGAAGAAATCAGCTGATAATGAGCTGAGGCAGGACACCATTGGGAAATGTTAAAGCACTGGAAATGGATGATCTTAGCATATTTGCCCCAGAAAAGATAATGGTAAGCCACATTCTTGAACTGTTGAAGTTCATTTCCTTATTTGGCTTTTCTTCAAATGTATCTATGCCATTGGCCTCAACTACAGCTTCTGGTATCAAGTTCCACATTATCGCTAATCTTTAAACAAAGACAATTCCACTAAATTCCTTCTTGAATTTGGATATACATTTGACTATTATGTGCATTTCTGATTGTGGAATTTAACTCTGCATATCGCATTTCAGGTTTCACATAGTGTAAGTCTATAATAAGTAACCCTTGAACAACATACTTGAGGATAATATTATGATTTGGAGAATATTCACACTGTTGCATGCTTACTGAAGGGCTATTTGGCTCATTCACAAAATGTAGAGGGACAGACCAATCATAGGAATAAGGATGGTTAGGAAATGGGAGACCTCTTCTGAAACAGCCCTAGATAAACCTAGAATTAAATACTTAATAAGTCAAGCCAGAAGTCACATGACACCAGGTTATAGTCCAATCGATTTATTTGAAATCAGAAGCTTTTGGAGCACTGCTCCCTTATCAGGTGAAGTGGAGGGAAGTACACAGGCATGGAATTGATAGGCGGAGAGATAATGACATGATAATCCCAGGTAATTAAGAGTGTCATCAGATAAGTACAAATAGTGTGAGTAGAGTGTTGACAAGCTGAATAGCTGGAATAACATGATAAGTATCAGAGTCACATGACAGGGGTCTAACCAAAGTAACAAGTAATCCAAAACTGTATGAAGTAATTAAAGTATCGAGATAGTAACAAATCAAGCAGCTATGGTGCGATAGCATTGGACTAATGCTGGTCAGTTAAATGTGTTTAATTGTTTACTCCAAGCCAAGCAAATGGGTTTACATTGAGCATCGATCACTTGCTCGGTTTGGAGACATCCAGCTGACCAAAGCCTAGGTGGACGTATTATCATGGGGACATTTGTGTTGCATTACTAATAATTTGCCTGCAAATACTGTGACTATTCTGTGTCCAGAACTCCACTCTGTATGAGATTGAGTTCAGTTTGACAATTGCATATCTTCTGTCAGGTAATCAAGGGGAGAAGGCAGAAAAGGGGAATTGAGGATTCTGAGATCAGCAATTATCCCTTTGAATGGCAGAACAGACTTCATAGAATCCCTAGAGTGTGGAAGCAGGCCATTCAACTCATCAACTCCATACTAGCCCTCTGAAAACTACCCTATTCCTGTAACCCTGCATTTCCCATGGCTAACCCACCTAACCTACACACCCCTGGATACTATGGACAATTTAGCATGGCCAATCCACAGACCCTGCACAGCTTTGGACTGTGGGAGGAAACTGGAGCACCTGAACAAAACCCACACAGACACAGGGAGAATTTCCAAACTTCACACAGAGGGTGGAATCATACCCAGATCCCTGGCACTATGAGGCAGCAGTGTTAACCTCCATGCCACAGTGTTGCCCTTGATGGGCAGAATAGCCTACTTCTGCTCATATGTTTTATGGTCTTCTGGTTCTGTTTGTGTATTTTTCTCGATCACAGAGGAACATCTTCAAAGTCAGAGAGAATATGAAATAAGGTTCCTTTCCTCTCATGTTCCGTCCTTTAAGAATGTTCTTCATTTTAGATGTACGCAGTGTTTTTCCATCATAGTTTGAGGGATGTTTACTGGAAAGTTTTAAAAACCTTTCTTTTCTCTCGCAATCTACTTTAATGTTATGCCACAACCTTGCTGCGTGTCTCAAATTTTTAACTCAAGTGTCTCATTAAACAATTGCAATCATTTTAGGATTCATTCATTACTTAGGAGGGAAGAAAACTTACTTTGAACTCAACGTCGCTTTTTATGATGGTAATCCCGTTTGACAGATTGTTGTGTAGATTTCAAAGCAGCTTTCCGTCTCAGTAACCCCCAAGAGTACTTCAAATGAAAAGACAGCATTGATGAGAACAGTGTAACAGTTGACATTAATCACTTTGATGCCCATCTGGAACTTGACATTGGCACTGAGGTACAAAGCCTTGAAAGAGAACTTTCATACAATTTATATGCAGTTCAACCTCTAGCATTGTGTACGACTCGATATAAAGTATGAGCCATTAGTATGGTGCACTTAAGAGAACAAAGTGGAAATGTCTAATGGAGTCAGTTTAGGATAATTCATCTCTGTGCTTTCCAGCAATGAGCCTGAAGCCAAAGTGCGCATTCATCATTAAATATAGTGACCAGGAAACTGAAACATTAGGTTTGCGCAAGATCATTTAGACACCATTACCTCACAGCGAGGTGAATGTCTTTTTTGAAAAACTTTCAAGGAGGGAGTAAAGTGCTTTCTGAACTGTAGGAAGAGGGCATCAATCTGCAAATGTGGCAGTTCTTCAACAATTGTTCTCTTCAACCGGGGAAGTGATGGCCTGGTGGTATTGTTGCTGAGCTGTCAATCCGGAAACTCTGAGTTCAAAGATGAGAGTGTGGTGCTGGAAAAGACACCAGGTCAGGCAGCATCTGAGGCGACGTTCCTTTTGCCCAAAATGTCAACTCTCCTGCTCCTCGGATGTTGGCTGACCTGCTGTGCTTTTCCAGCACCACACTCTCAACTCTAATCTCCAGCATCTGCAGTCCTCACTTTCTCCACACTGAATTCAAATCCCACCATGGCAATCAATTCAATAAATGTTTGGGCTTAGCCCATTTTTGGCCATGAATTGCTTGTCGGAAAAAGCCCATCTGGTTGACTAATGTCCTTTAGAGAAGGAAACTATCATCCTTACCTGGTCAGGCCTACATTTTGACTCCAGACCCACAGCAATGTCGTTGACTCTTAACTGCTCTCTAGGTAATTAGGACTGGGCAATAATTAGGACTGGCCCTTTGACAGCATATCTGATCCTGGGATCTTGAAGGAATATGTAAAGAATGGAAGTGTAAGAGTGACAACATGCGAAAGGGACCCTGACTATGTTTCACAATTACCACATTCAAGGTCAACTTAATTCAATTTACTTCTTCCCAAATAAAAAGTGATGTGTACAAGTAGCTATGAAGATGGCTTCAAAACTAATTTAGCAAAGTGGTAGCAGCATATTGCATTATTTGCTCAAGTAGGTGAAATGCTACCATAAATCTAAAGAACAGTGCTTGAGAGCATAATGTTTGACTTGTGCTTCAGATTGGAGAGAATTCTTTTTCCCCAAATTGTTGCACTGTAGAAGATTCTGTCTGAAAGGTTGTTCAAAGGAGATTCAACAATAGCTTTCTTTTGATCCCAGCGGATGTTATTACTGGCCAGGTCAGATTCCACACTGAAATCTGACTTCATAGATCTTATTTCCTTTGTTTTGTTTGGTTTTGCTGAGGTGACCTTTCACTGAAACATGCAAACATAGAAAATAGAAGCAGGAATAAACAATTCAGAACACTGAGCCTGCTTCACCACTCACTATGGTCATAGCTGATTTCCAACTCAGTCCTCACATTCTCTTTATAGTCTTTGATATCTTTAGCTCTACGAATATATGTAACTCTTGAAAACATTCAATATTTTGGCCTGAATCACTTTCTGTGGCAAAGAATTCCACAGACTCACCAGTCTCTGGGTGAAGATATCTCTCCTCAACTCAGTCTTAAATGGTTTATCCTGTATCCTCAGACTGTGATCCCTGGTTCTGGAGTTCCCGGTCTTTTAGAACATCCCTCCCGCATTTACCATGCTTAGTCTGGTTAGGATTTTATAGATTTCTACGAGCTGTGACTACTCTCCACTTGTTCTTCTAAACTCCAGTGAATATAATCCTAACTGATCCAGTATCACTTCATACATCAGTCCTGGCAAAGCAGGAGTCATTCTGGTAAACCTTTGTTACATCCCCTCCATCGCCAGAACATATTTTCTCAGATAAAGAGACCAAAACTGTACACAATACTCCAGGTGTGGTCTCATCAAGGCCCAGTACTAGAATTATCTGAAGGTCTCCCTTCCAAATTGTTGTCTGATTTGAAGTAGGCACTACACCTGAGGTCACAATTCCCTCTGTTTCCTTAAAGAGGTTACTATATTGAGCTATTTGGCATTTTCGCAAGATCAAAGGAATGACATGCTAGTGGGGACCATTTGGCCATTCATCCCTGTGTCAATACTCATGCTTCGAATTGAGCTTTCTACCTCAATCACCTTTCTCCATCTTTCTTCCGAGTAAAAAGAACATTGTTGAAGAGAGAATCCTGTTGCTGAAAGTTTTTGCCTTGGACACATCAAGACAAATACAGAATGCCAATCTTCAAACCATCACAACAACGTGGAGGAGAAAAGTGTGCTGATCAGTTAGCAAGTGACATCTGATTCATTTAGGCAAAAATGAGGACTACAGATGCTGGAAACCAGAGTTTAGATCAGAGTGGTGCTGGAAAAGCACAGCAGGTCAGGCAGCATCTGAGGAGCAGGAAAATTGACGTTTCGGGCAAAAGCCCTTCATCAGAAATAGAGCTCCAGGATCTGCAGTCTTCACTTTTGCCTAGTTGATTTTAACCTTACTGTGAATCCTCTTGCAAGGATGCCTACCTTGAAGAAGTTCTCCTCCTCTCTCCACAAGAATCTCAGTGAGTCTCTCTCTCACTGCAACCCCCAGGTCATCTCCCCTCTATTCCTGATGAAGGGCTTTTGCCTGAAACGTCAATTTTCCTGCTCCTCGGATGCTGCCTGACCTGCTGTGCTTTTCCAGCACCACTCTGATCTAAAATCTGATTCATTTAACTTTATTTAACACGTATTCTACACTGGAGCTGATCATAAATGAGGACTCTAAATTTTATTGACTCATACCACCTTTGACACCTGACTCTAGTGTTGTAGGCAAGACTGATCTGCTGAAAAATGTGTTGCTGGAAAAGCGCAACAGGTCAGGGCTTATGCCCGAAACGTCGATTCTCCTGCTTCTTGGATGTTGCCTGACCTGCTGTGCTTTTCCAGCAACACATTTTTCAGCGCTGATCTCCAGCATCTGCAGTCCTCACTTTCTCCAAGACTGGTCTGTTGCCCATAATTCAGGCAATAATTGAAAAGCAGCAAGTTATTGGTCAGTGTATTGAGTACAGGAGTTGGGAGGTCATGTTGCAGCTGTACAGGACATTGGTTAGGCCACTGTTGGAATATTGCGTGCAATTTTGGTCTCCTTCCTATCGAAAAGATGTTGTGAAACTTG
>NC_057724.1:72939516-72948908 GCF_004010195.1 Chiloscyllium plagiosum | reverse complement strand
TTTTCCCTGGGGTCAGGGAGTTCAGAACTAGAGGGCATAGGTTTAGGGTGAGAGGGGAAAGATATAAAAGAGACCTAAGGGGCAACTTTTTCACGGAGAGGGTGGTACGTGTGTGGAATGAGCTGCCAGAGGATGTGGTGGAGGCTGGTACAATTGCAATATTTAAGAGGCATTTGGATGGGTATATGAATAGGAAGGGTTTGGAGGGATATGGGCCGGATGCTGGCAGGTGGGACTAGATTGGGATATCTGGTCGGCATGGATGGATTTGACTGATGCTGTACAGCTCTGTGACTCGATGACTCTATAACAGAAATTGCTGGAAAAGCTCAGTAGGTTTGGCAGTATCTGTGGAGAGAAATCAGAGTTAATGTTTCGGGTCAAGTAACGTTTCCTTGAAGTTCTGAAGAAGGGTGACTCAACCCAAAATGTTAATTCTGATTTCTTTCCACGGATCCTGCCAGAACTGCTGAGCTTTTCCAGCAATTTCTGTTTCTATTTCGGATTTGGAATACTGGGAAGAGGTTTGGGCCTCATATCTGAGGGAAGATATCCTGGCATCGGAGGCAATCCAGAGAAGGTTCATTAAGTTGATAGCAGATATGAAGGGTGGTCTTATCAGGAGACGTTGAGTGTGTTGTGCCTGATCTCATTGGAGTTCCGAAGAGTGAGAGGCAATCCACCCTTGAGTGACTGTCTGTGTGGAGTTTACATATTCTCCCCGAATCTGTGTTGGGTGCTCCAGTTTCCTCCTACAGTCCAAAGATGTGCGGTTCAGGTGGATTGGCCATGCTAAATTGCCCACAATGTCCTGGGATGTGCAGGCTCGGTGGATTAGCCATGAGAAATGCGGGGTTACAGAGATTGGGCAGAGGGATGGGTCTTGGTGGGATGCTCTTCTGAGTGTCAGTGTAACTCAATGGACCGAATGGCCTGCTTCTACACTATAGAGATTCCATGATTCTTATTAAAACATATCTGATTCTTAGAAATCTTGACAGGGTAAGTGCAGAAAGGTTATTTCGCCTTGTGAGAGAGTCAAGGACTGGTGGGCATAATCTCAGACTAAGAGCTTGTACATTTAAGACAGAGATGAGGAGGAATTTCTTCTTTCAGAGGCAAGTGAATCTGTGGAATTCTTTACCACAAAGGGCTGTTGAGTTTAGGTCGTTAAGAATATTCCAGGCTGAATTGGGAAGATCTTTACTCAGTAATAGAATCAAGAGTTATGGTGAAAGGTAGAAGTTGAGGATCATCAGATCAGTCATGATCTCATTGAATGGCAGAGTCAACTTGATGGGCTGAATGGCCTCCTTCTGCTCCTGGATCATTTGAGTTTATTAGCTTTGCATTTCCCTCTTTAAACTTTTCTTCTTCTTTGAAACAAGTGTGCTTGAAGGTTTTATAGTTGAGGTAGCACCAGAAGCTCTACATTCGAGTCCAGTTCCAGGGCTTATTTAAAGAGCTTTCATGAACAAAAGAAACAGCAAAGTGAGGGGCAACCCTTGGCTGGGGTAAACACCAGAAAGTGGTTGGCTTGGAATGTGGAAGGGGGACTTGGGTGGCGAATGATCCAGGGAGGCGATTGGAGATGTTATTACCAGTGACCAATGTGACAGGAATTCCAATGAAATGTGAAGTGGCAAAGTCCAGTTCTAAACTGTGAATGTAAGGTTAGGAATACAAATGAGAGAGAGCTTTGATTGGGATGGGAATGTCTGAGTCTGAGAAACTGTTCTGAGTAACAATGGAGAGTGGAAAGCAGGGAAAATCATACTGCGGTTAGCAGTACAGAACATGGTTTCAGAATGAGAGGTGGGCAGAGAGACTCAAAAGAGAAGTAAGTGTCAGATGGTTAATGGGGTTATCTCCTCAGCCTTCCCTTGTTAGAACCTGTTCAATTCTCCCTGATTCTTGTAACCTCTCCTTAATTAGAATTATACATCCTTTCCCTGAATCCTCCCTTGGTTTTGGAATTAATGCTGTTGTAAGTAGAATCACGTCATCTCTCCCACACCACATCTTAGAGGGCTTTTGCCCGAAACGTCGATTTTGCTGCTCGTCGGATGCTGACTGAATTGCTGTGCTCTTCCAGCACCACTGATCCACACCACATCTTGTTCAACTGCACTCTGAGATCCTATTGAAATTTGTCTCCCTCCCATACACTGTACTTTCTGTCTACTAAAATATGCATTGTATATAAAATTAACTTTATTTTATCTCAAGACAAATCATAACTTCCATAAACTTGCAAGAACACAAAGAAAGATTGTATTAACATCCAGAAAATTGCACATGGAGTTTTATTCTGTCATGACTGTTTTGGAACTGTAAAACAGCATTGCAAAATTGTAGTATTTTATGACACCTACATTGATATCAAGTGACTGCATTAATTCCCTCCAGTGCAGTATTTGTGGAGATGCTCAATTTAATTAGCATTTAATATTGCAGTGAGAATTAGGTCATCCTTGTGTCAAGTCTTTGAAAATCAGTAAAACAAACTTTGTTTCCAACTGCAGTTTACTTTTTATATTCACAAATAGAGTAAGGTAGAACATTTGAAGCACAGGAGGAGGTCATTTGGCCTCTCATGTCTGGGTTTGCTGTCTACCCAAATCTCAATTCTTTAACCATAGCCTTGTGGCTAATAACACTTGCATAGTGCATAACCAAGGATTTTCTTTGATGTAGTGATGGGTTCGAACTTGGCTGTTGCATATGTCTCACTGGAAGAATGTAAGTGTACCTTTAACAGATATGTTCAGAGCAACTTCTTAGTATATGCTCCATATATACTGTATAATGATCCAATCGCCATCTTAACTGGAGCCGCTTGAAGCTTGACACATTGATGAAAAAGTGCTATTGTCTGCAACTGAATAACAGTACTGGCCCAGACACTAAAGTGTCTATGACTGGAGCTGGAGTAAATGTTTGCTGAATCTCACAGTTCTCCGAGACATTCATTCCTGATGAAGGGCTTTGGCCCGAAATGTAGATTTTCCTGCTCCTCGGAATCTGCCTGGCCTGCTGTGCTTTTCCATTACCATTCTAATCTAGACTCTGATTTCCAGCATCTGCAGTCCTCACTTTTGCCTCTCTGAGACACACACCTAGTTCTTAGTTTGTGGGAGTTAGCAAAAGTATTATCTCATCAGGTGTAAATACCGTCGTGGAGGCAACACATTGGCAGATCATCAACATATTTGTGGGTGATGAATTGCAGACCCTCACCATACATTGAGTGAAAATATTACATCTCATTCTACTACCAATTCGTTAAGTCTATAACCTTATGTAACAACTTCTCTGTGCACAGAAAAGGGTCCCATCTATCCATGCCATAACATTCTAGGCAAGAATTAAATTCGTCAATCTCTTGCACTCCAAAGAAAATCTCCACACAGGCTGTGGAGAGAAAGCACGTGAAACTTGACACAGCGAATGAGTTAATTTTGGATGCAGCAAGATCACATAAAACCATAATCTGTTAGCGTGGTGTGGGTTAAGGTAGAAATATAGGGGACACGGAATTGAATTGAATGATGGGTCATGATCATATTGAATGGTCGAGCAAGTTTGAAGGCCAAATGGCCTACTCCTGTTGCTATTTTTTATGCTTCTATAACTCTCTCCAAAGGTTCCAGAAGCAGGGATTTTCCCATTGAAAAATTCAAATACATGGCCAACCCGATGGAGTCTGGTGCACTAGAGATTCTACATTGTCCTGAGAAACATTTCAAGTCTCAGCTGCTCCAAAGACCATCAGAATATATTGGCTCCTGAGGCAAAGGTGGCTCTGAGACTTGATAAACTCCAGAATGGACTCCCAGGCTTGAGGCGAATCCTAGCACGGACTCCCAGGCTTGAAGTGAACCCCAATGTGGACTCCCAGGCTTGAGGCAAAGCCTAGCACTGACTCCCAGGCTTGAGGTGAACCCCAGTGGACTCCCAGGCTTGAGGTGAACACCAGTGTGGAATCCCAGGCTTGAGGTGAACCCCAGTGTAGACTCCCAAGCTTGAGGTGAAGCCTAAGATGGACTCCCAGGCTTGAGGTGTGGCCCAGCACAGACTCCCTGCTTTTGAAGGACCCTAATGTTGAAACTTTTACGTTTTTTAAAATTTTTCGAATTTATACCTATGGTTTTGAACCTCGATATTTTTGTACATAGTTCTATCAGGACTGTAATGCTGATCTTTTAACTTTATTTCTTCATTTTTTCTAATTTATATTTAAGATTTTGAATGTAGGCACCTCTGTAGCCAAGATGGCCCCAGACGTTAAAACTTTGTACACTTTCCACTCATGTATCCCTGTACTCGAGTATATGTGACAGTAAAATCTAATTCTAATCCTAATTCTAATCTGCCACATGATATTGGCAATTGTCCAATAAATACCAGTTGGAATTGATTGACAGCATTTTTTTTTCTTTTGCTTTGAAATTAAATACAGTATTTATCAACATTGCTATTCTTTAGATGTGAAAGTAATGCAATGTGTATCAAGTAAGAGGGTTTTTTAATTAATCAATCTCATACAGTATTTTCAACAGAAAAGCAAATACTATTGGAAATTCAG
Organism: Chiloscyllium plagiosum; assembly: GCF_004010195.1. Lineage (NCBI taxonomy): Eukaryota > Metazoa > Chordata > Chondrichthyes > Orectolobiformes > Hemiscylliidae > Chiloscyllium > Chiloscyllium plagiosum. The sequence continues at coordinate 72,944,320 of NC_057724.1, read as the reverse complement.
CAGAGGCCTCAAAAGCTGGCAACTCTCAACTGGATTACAAATCAATTGAGTCCAAAATTTATTCAACAGACCTGGCCTTTAAGTAAGTTAAATTGAATTATGAAGGGAATTTGAAAACGTTTACTACCACTTTAGGTTAAACGTTCAATTTCTTGTAATGTCCTGTATCTGGACAATGGCTAACTATTGTGTGAGCTGACTGAAATGTGCAAAATATGCTTTATGACAATAATGGATTAAATGAAGAAGACAGAAGTTTCTTTATTCACACTGACACAGAAATATGTTACAGCAGTGATCAAAATTGACCAGAATTTATTCATTTATGAGATCTGGCTGATACTGGCTACATAACTTCTAATTAAGGACAATTAAGAGCTAACCACATCTAGTGCTACACGTAAGCCAGACCAGGTAATAATGGCAGTTTACTTCCCCAAAATACATCAGTAAACCAAATGGAATTTTCTGCCAATTGGCAATGGCTTCCATATTCACCATTAGATTCCTAATTCCAGATAATGGAATTCAGATTCCACCATCAGCCATAGCAGGATTTGAACGCATGTCCCCAGAACTCGAACTGGATCTTTATTCTGCTCCCAAATTCAACGTTTCTATGTAAATTGAATTGAATTGCATTGAATTGAATTAACTTTATTGCCACGTGAACTCAAATGAATACACCGAAAGGTTTACAAGTCACCACTTACAGTGCCATCTTTGGTACAAAGGTAACAATCCTTTGTAACACATTCAAAAGCTGAAGAAAAGGAAAGTTACATTACAGTGATACACTGTATAACCATAGTTACCTTACAGCGATATAAAGTCTGACTATAGTTACATTACAGCGATACACAGTCTGACCACAGTTACATTACAGTGATACACAGCCTGACCATAGTTACATTACAGTGATGCACAGTCTGACTATAGTTACATTACAGCGATACACAGTCTGACCATAGTTACATTACAGTGATACACAGTCTGATTATAGTTACATTACAGTGATGCACAGCCTGACTATAGTTACATTACAGTGATACACAGTCTGACTATAGTTACATTACAGTGATACACAGTCTGATCATAGTTACATTACAGTGATACACAGCCTGACTATAGTTACATTACAGTGATACACAGTCTGACCACAGTGATACACAGCCTGACTATAGTTACATTACAGTGATACACAGTCTGACCACAGTTACATTACATTGATACACAGCCTGACTATAGTTACATTACAGTGATACACAGACTGACCACAGTTACATTACAGTGATACACAGCCTGACTATAGTTACATTACAGTGATACACAGTCTGACCACAGTTACATTACAGTGATACACAGTCTGATTATAGTTACATTACAGTGATACACAGTCTGACTATGGTTACATTACAGTGATGCGCAGTCTGACCATAGTTACATTACAGTGATACACAGTCTGGGTATAGTTACATTACAGTGATACACAGTCTGACTATAGTTACATTACAGTGATATACAGTCTGACCACAGTTACATTACAGTGATGCGCAGTCTGACCATAGTTACATTACAGTGATACACAGTCTGACCATAGTTACATTACAGTGATACACAGTCTGATTATAGTTACATTACAGTGTTACACAGTCTGATTATAGTTACATTACAGCGATACGCAGTCTGACCATAGTTACATTACAGTGATACACAGTCTGATTATAGTTACATTACAGTGATACACAGTCTGACCATAGTTACATTACAGTGATACACCGTATGATTATAGTTACATTACAGTGATACACAGTCTGACCACAGTTACATTACAGTGATACACAGTCTGATTATAGTTACATTACAGTGATGCGCAGTCTGACCATAGTTACATTACAGTGATACACAGTCTGACCATAGTTACATTACAGTGATACACAGTCCGATTATAGTTACATTACAGTGATGCGCAGTCTGACCATAGTTACATTACAGTGATACACAGTCTGACTATACTTACATTACAGTGATACACAGTCTGATTATAGTTACATTACAATGATACACAGTATGACCATAGTTACATTACAGTGATACACAGTCTGATTATAGTTACATTACAGTGATACACAGTCTGACCATAGTTACATTACAGTGATACACAGTCTGACCATAGTTACATTACAGTGATACACAGTCCGATTATAGTTACATTACAGTGATGCGCAGTCTGACCATAGTTACATTACAGTGATACACAGTCCGATTATAGTTACATTACAGTGATGCGCAGTCTGACCATAGTTACATTACAGTGATACACAGTCCGATTATAGTTACATTACAGTGATGCGCAGTCTGACCATAGTTACATTACAGTGATACACAGTCCGATTATAGTTACATTACAGTGATGCGCAGTCTGACCATAGTTACATTACAGTGATACACAGTCTGACCATAGTTACATTACAGTGATACACAGTCCGATTATAGTTACATTACAGTGATGCGCAGTCTGACCATAGTTACATTACAGTGATACACAGTCCGATTATAGTTACATTACAGTGATGCGCAGTCTGACCATAGTTACATTACAGTGATACACAGTCCGATTATAGTTACATTACAGTGATGCGCAGTCTGACCATAGTTACATTACAGTGATACACAGTCCGATTATAGTTACATTACAGTGATGCGCAGTCTGACCATAGTTACATTACAGTGATACACAGTCTGACCATAGTTACATTACAGTGATACACAGTCCGATTATAGTTACATTACAGTGATGCGCAGTCTGACCATAGTTACATTACAGTGATACACAGTCCGATTATAGTTACATTACAGTGATGCGCAGTCTGACCATAGTTACATTACAGTGATACACAGTCTGATTATAGTTACATTACAGCGATACGCAGTCTGACCATAGTTACATTACAGTGATACACAGTCTGATAATAGCTACATTACAGTGATACACAGTCTGACCATAGTTACATTACAGTGATACACAGTTTGACCATAGTTACATTACAGTGATACACAGTCTGATTATAGTTACATTACAGCGATACGCAGTCTGACCATAGTTGCATTACAGTGATACACAGTCTGATTATAGTTACATTACAGTGATACGCAGTCTGACCATAGTTACTTTACAGTGATGCGCAGTCTGACCATAGTTACATTACAGTGATACACAGTCTGATTATAGTTACTTTACAGCGATACACAGTCTGACTATAGTTACATTACAGCGATACACAGTCTGACTATAGTTACATTACAGCGATACACAGTCTGATTATAGTTTCATTACAGCGATACGCAGTCTGACCATAGTTACATTTCAGTGATACACAGTCTGATTATAGTTACATTACAGCGATACGCAGTCTGACCATAGTTACATTACAGCGATACACAGTCTGACTATAGTTACATTACAGTGATACACAGTCTGATTATAGTTACATTACAGCGATACGCAGTTTGACCATAGTTACATTACAGTGATACACAGTCTGATTATAGTTACATTACAGCGATACACACCCAGAAAGTAAAACAAGAAGCAAAGTTAAAAACACAAACATCACAGTCTGTCTCCAAATGCTCTCCACAGCAGGCCAGCACAGGTGGCCTCCCTGGTGTCTGACCGCTGGCTGCCACCACACTCCCACACTTCCACTCACTCTATTCTGGGCCAGTGGTCATTGGCATTCCTGCTCCAGCTGCTGGTCATTGGCATTCTGCTCTGGTTGCTGGTCATTGCTGTTCCCACTCCGGTTGCTGTTCATTGGTATTCCCATTCCAGCCATTGGTCATTGGTGTTCCCACTCTGATGGTTGGTCATTGGTGTTCCCACTCCGACTGCTGGTCATTGGTGTTCCCACTCTAGCTGTTGGTCATTGGTGTTGCTACTCCGGCCGCTGGTAATTGGTGTTCCCACGCCGGCCATTGGGTATTGGTGTTCCCACTCCGGCTGTTGGTCATTGGTGTTCCCACTCTGACTGCTGGTCATTGGTGTCCCTGCTCTGGCCGCTGCTCATTGGTGTTCCCACTCCGACTGCTGGTCATTGGCGTTCCCACTCTGGCTGTTGGTCATTGGTGTTCCCACTCCGATTATTGGTCATTGGCGTTCCCACTCCAATTATTGGTCATTGGTTTTCCCACGTCGACTGCTGGTCATTGGTGTTCCCACTCTGGCTGTTGGTCATTGGTGTTCCCACTCCGGCCGTTGGTCATTGGTGTCCCCACTCCAACTGATAGTCATTGATGATCCCACTCCGGCCGTTGGTCATTGGTGTTCACACTCCAACTGATGGTCATTGGTGTTCCCACTCCGGCCGTTGGTCATTGGTGTCCCCACTCCAACTGATGGTCATTGGTGTTCCCACTCTGGCCGTTGGTCATTGGTGTTCCCATTCCGGCCGTTGGTCATTGGTGTCCCCACTCCAACTGATGGTCATTGGTGTTCCCACTTCGGCCGTTGATCATTGGTGTTCCCACTCTGGCTGTTGGTCATTGGTGTTCCCACTCCGATTATTGGTCATTGGCGTTCCCACTCCAATTATTGGTCATTGGTGTTCCCACTCCGGCTGTTGGTCATTGGTGTTCCCACTCTGGCTGTTGGTCATTGGTGTTCCCACTCCGGCCGTTGGTCATTGGTGTCCCCACTCCAACTGATGGTCATTGATGTTCCCACTCCGGCCGTTGGTCATTGGTGTTCACACTCCAACTGATGGTCATTGGTGTTCACACTCCAGCTGTTGGTCATTGGTGT
>NC_057724.1:72924559-72938644 GCF_004010195.1 Chiloscyllium plagiosum | reverse complement strand
TTGGCATTCCCACTCCGACTGCTGGTCATTGGTGTTCCCACTCCAGCCACTGGTCACTGATGTTCCCACTCCAGCCGCTGGTTATTGGGGCTCCCGCTCTGGCCACTGGTCATTGTCATTCCAACTCCAGAAAATGGTCATTGGTGTTCCCACTCCGGCCGCCGGTCACTGATGTTCCCACTCCGGCCGCTGGTCATTGGGACTCCCGCGTTGGCCTCTGGTCACTGAGATTCCCACTCCGGCTACTGGTCATTGAGGTTCCCACTCCGGCCGCTGGTCATTGGAGTTCCCACTCCAGCCGCTGGTCATTGGGACTCCCGCTTTGGCCTCTGGTCACTGAGGTTCCCACTCCGGCCGCTAGTCATTGGGACTCCCGCTTTGGCCTCTGGTCACTGAGGTTTCCACTCCGACCGCTGGTCATTGGAGTTCCCACTCTGGCCGCTGGTCATTGGGACTCCCGCGTTGGCCTCTGGTCACTGAGATTCCCACTCCGGCTGCTGGTCATTGAGGTTCCTACTCCGGCCGCTGGTCATTGAGGTTCCTACTCCGGACACTGGTCACTGTTGTTCTCACTTCAGCCACTGGTCATTGAGGTTCCCACTCTGGCCACTGGTCATTGGCGTTCCCGCTCCGGCCACTGGTCTCTGTCGTCCCCAGTCTGTCGACTGGCGTCTCCACTGACTCCGTTTTGGAGGTTGGAGCTGGCTGTCTGAGGCCGAGAGAATGCAGGGAAGGGAGGAGAGAGGGAATCAAAAATAAACAGAAGGAAAAGAACAGGAGGAGCAGGGCAGCTCCGGCTGCAGCATCCTACTCTGTCACTATCTAACCGAATAAATTCAGTGCTAAGGTGCCAATCAAGCTTTACAATCACTGTGCAAAGCATGAGAACCAATTGTTCACAGAAAAGCATTACAAACTGTCAATGACTCGTTCATCACTTCATGGTGACAATTTTTTGAATGTTTAATATTGATTCAGTTAACTGAAAACTCAACAGTGTGATGCTTTAAATTCACTAGAATATCAGAACAAAGTTGTCTTTTTTTCCCCTTTTTGGTCCCCTCTCTCCTCCTCTCTCTGCCTCCTCTTGACCTCAGATAACCATCCCCAACCTCTGAAATGGGGTCAGTGGAAACGCCACTGGTGGGAGCAGGGACAACCATGACTAGTGGCTGGAGTAGGAACACCAGTGACCATTCCTGATGAAGAGCTCATGCCCAAACGTCGATTCTCCTGCTCCTCGGATGCTGCCTGACCTGCTGTGCTTTTCCAGCACCACTCTAATCCAAATACCTTGAATAGCATGTTGTCTTCTGAGGATGGGTTGGACTTACTAGGTTTGGAGTTTAATAGAGTAAGAGCTGACTTGGTTGAAACATAGTGACAGAGAGTCAGAGAGACATACAGCACAAAAACTGACCATTTGGTCCAACACGTTCATATCGACCAGGTTTCCCATACTAAACCATCCCCATTTGCCATGGCTCATATCGCTCTAAACCTTTCCTATTCATGCACTTGCCCAAATGTCTTTAAATGCCTTTTAGGTTGGCACGGTGGCTCAGTGGTTAGCACTGCTGCCTCACAGCACCAGGGACCCAGGTTCAATTCCTACCTCATGTGACTGTGTGGAGTTTGCACATTCTCCCCGTGTCTGTATGAGTTTCCTCCAATGTGCAGGTGAATTGACCATTGTAAATTGCCCATAATGTTAAGTGAATTAGTCAGGGGTGAACGTAGGGTAATGGGTCTGGATGGGTTCCCCTTCAGAGAGTTGGTGTGGACTTGAAGGGCCTGTTTCCATATTTTAGGGAATCTAATCTAAAATGCTGTAACTGTGCTTGCATCTACCATTTTCTCTGGCAGCTCATCCTGTTTACGCACCATTGTCTACGTGTAAAAAGTGCCCCTCAGGTCCCTTTGCTGTCTAGTTTTGCACTCTTTCTTGGCAGGATGCATGTGGAGCAGAAGTTTCTTTTTGTGAGAGAATGTACAAATAGAGATCAATGATTAAAAATAGGGGGCCACTTCTGTGAAACAGAAATAAGGTGAGTTTTTTTTAAATCAGAGGTCTGCAAGTCTTCGGAATTCTTGTCCTGATAGGCGGGGGAAGCAGAGTCTTTGAATATTTTTAAATTTTAGATTCTTGGCAAGCAAGGCAGTGGAAGAATATCACATGAAAATGTGAATCTGAAGATTAACTATGATCTTTTAAAATCATGCAGCAGGCTCAAGATGCTGAATTAGCCTATTTCTGTTTCTCTTTTGTACGTTCACCAGCTATACCTCAATTATGCTATTTAATTTATTTTTCCAACTTGGTCTGTTGTATTATTATCAATCTCAGAGGAGCAGGTCCTACTGCACCTGTGTAACATCATTCATTATTCTGACACTTCTGAGTGAGATTATGAATCTGGCGTCAATTAGTGACACATAATGGACAGCTTAATGCTGCAGAGATATGACTCGGAGGAATAGACTGAAAGTGTCCAAATGCATTTTGCTCAGGTCTAATACTGATTGCTGTGAAATTATGTGATCATTAGCTGACAATTATCATGAGGTGATGGCTGAAACACTGCGCACAAATCTAATTCTGAGTTCCTTAATTTCATTATTTTATCTCACCCAACACAGCCAATTGGAATCTAAACATTTACATGGGTCAGAACTGTGCACCTTTTTCCTTTGGTGTTTCAGGCAAAACTGAGCATCTGATCCTCAGGTCATCTTATGCCTCCACTTGCCCAAATGTCTTTTAAATGCCTTTTAGGGTGGCACAGTGGCTCAGTGGTTAGTACTGCTGCCTCGCAGCACCAGGGATTCAGGTTCGATTCCTGCCCTGGGTGACTGTGTGGAGTTTGCACATTCTCCCCGTGTCTGTGTGGGCTTCCTCGTGCAGGTCAGGTGAATTGACAGTCGTAAATTGTGTACTAGGCAGAGAAACTTCAGCTTAAATTTTCTTTTTCCCTCTATAGACCAAACTGTAAAACTGAATCAACAGCAAGACACTCAGCGCAGAAGTCCTGTCCATTAAATAAACAGTGTCAGGACCTTAAGGGGTTCCCTTTAAACCAGCTTTTCACACCATCTGCCTCAGTTGTCATCAAATCTGTTGATGATATCATTAAGACTGACAGCTCATGCAAAGACTTTCAAAACAGGACGATAACAACATCAGTTACAGTACGCGAAAACTGATTTATTTTTCGACTAGACAATTTAATTTTGCCAAGCTATTTGCTTTTAATGAGGAACACATGCACAAAGGGACCTGAGTTAATTTGGAGGGTCTTAGAATGTTAGCACAAAGGTAGAACATTCTGAAAATGCTTAGCACATATAGGCAGCATCTGTGGATAAAGAAACAGGGTTAAGCTTTCTAGAACTAGAAGAACACTTTCAGGAAGAATTTAAATATAGTTATTAGGGCTAAAGAGATTAAAGGGTACGGGGACAATGCGGGTACTGAGTCAGATGATCAGCCAATCACATTATAGTGGAACAGGCTTGAAAGACTTAAAGGCCTATCCCTGCTTCTAGTTCCTGTGTTTTTAACATAATTAGGACTGTTCTGAGTACATAAAAGGTTTGTGGGTGGCTTAGTAGAAATGTTCAAAATGATGATAGAGTTAACTTGGAGAAACTGCTTCCATTGACAGGAAGATCAGCACCCAGAAAACACAGATGTCAGATGGTGCAAAATTATAGCAAATATGGCACAGCATGGTATCCTGCTATTTCGTGGTGCTGTGTGTCATCTATCACCTTCCTGGTTAAGGCCGTAGATGTAGGGACCAAGGGGAGATGAACAGGAGACTTTCTTGTACACAGCACGATAAAGTCACCTTTCTCTCCGATGCTAGGCAGAAGTGGGTAGTGCAGATACTGGAAATTAGAATCAAGGTTAGAGTGATGCTGGAAAAGCACAGCAGGGCAGGCAGTATCCAAGGAGCAGGAAAATCGACGTTTCGGGCAAAAGCCCTTTTGTGATGAAGGGAAATGTCGAGTTTCCTACTCCTCGGATGCTGCCTGACCTGCTGTGCTTTTCCAGCTACACTCTAATCTCGACTTCCTCTCTGATGACAGCAGGCCCTGAAATGCACAAGGAGCTATTCTTAGAAAAAAAAACACAATTCTGAAACTTGTAAAGAATTAAATTCCTATTGGACTTTGCCTGTTATGATCTGGAAAACACCAATTGCAAAAATAGTGGAAACTTTCAGAATGAAATTGGACAAATACTTGGAGCAAAAAAAAATTCAGTGCCACAGGAAAGGAGTCAGTCTTATTGGATAGTGCTTTGAAGTTTTACTTTTGATACAAATTCTCCTGTGTGTAGATATGCATGAATGTAATGTGTGTTCTTTATTTATTCACAGGATATGGTGAGGTCAGCATTTATTCCCCACCCCTAATTGCCCAGGGGACAGTTAAGAGCCAACCACATTGCTGTGATTCTGGAGCCAAGTGTAGGCCAGACCAGATAGGTAAGTAATTTTCTTCCCTAAAGGATATGAATCATAGAATCTCTGCAGTGTGGGGGCAGGTCATTTGGCCCATTGAGTCCACACTGACTATCCCAACCAGATCAACCCCTCCCCCCAACTCCTGTAACCCAGCATTTGTCATGGCTAAACGACCTAGTCTGCATATCCATGTGCACCATGGGAAATTTAGCATGGCTAATCCACCTAACATGCATTTCATTGTACTGTGGGAGGAAACCAGAGCACCCAGAGGAAACTCACGCAGACATGGGGAGAATGTGTAAACTTCACACAGACCGTCGCCTCAGGGAGGAATCGAACCCAGGTCCCTGGCACTGTGAGGCAGCAGTGCTAACCACTGAGCCACTGTGCCAGAAGTGAACCAAAGGTTTTTTTTCGCCCACCCGCTCCCCCAGTGCAGTGCTCCAAAAACTTGTAACTTCAAATGAACCTGACTTCGGACCTTCCTCATTGTTAGTATGAGGATGGGATGAGTTCAGGGTTAGGAGATTTTTGATTTGATTTCAATTAAACAGGATGGAATGTCAGCAACCTTAAAGACAACTGTTGATTTTGTTTAGAGAAGATAATTTTCTCTAAAGGTTGATTTGCAAGTTGAGTCTGTGATTAAGAAAACAAATGTAATGTCATTTATCTCAAGAGGGTTGGAATATAAAAGCAGTGATGTGCTTTTGAGACTTTATAAAGCACTAGTTAGGCCCCATTTAGAATAATGTGTCCAATATTGGGCCCCACACCTCAGGAAGGACATACTGGCACTGGAGCATGTCCAGCAGAGATTCACATGGATGATCCTTGGAATGGTAGGCCTAACATATGATGATTGGCCGAGGATCCTGGGATTGTATTCATTAGAGTTTAGAAGACTGAGGGGAGATCTAACAGAAACTTACCGTGGGCGGCACGGTGGCACAGTGGTTAGCACTGCTGCCTCACAGCGCCAGAGACCCAGGTTCAATTCCCGCCTCAGGTGACTGACTGTGTGGAGTTTGCACGTTCTCCCCGTGTCTGCGTGGGTTTCCTCCGGGTGCTCCGGTTTCCTCCCACAATCCAAAAATGTGCAGGTTAGGTGAATTGGCCATGGTAAATTGCTCGTAATGTTAGGTGAAGGGGGTAAATGTGGGGGAATGGGTCTGGGTTGGTTGCGCTTCGGTGGGTCGGTGTTTCCACACTGTAAGTAATCTAATCTAATAATGCATGGCTTAGAAAGGATGGACACTGGGAAGTTGTTTCTGTTAGGCAGGGAGACTAGGACCCGTGGGCGCGGCCTTAAAATTAGAGGGGGTCAATTTAGAATGGAAATGAGGAGACATTTCTTCAGCCAGAGAGTGGTGCGACTGTGGAATTCATTGCCACGGAGTGCAGTAGAGGCTGGGACGTTGGGTTTCTTCAAGGCAGAGATTGATAAATTCTTGATCTCGCAAGGAATTAAGGGCTACAGGGAGAATGCGGGTAAGTGGAGTTGAAATGTCCATCAGCCATGATTGAATGGTGGAGTGGACTCGATGGGCTGAATGGCCTTGCTTCCACTCCTATGTCTGATGGTCGAATGATCTTATTTAGCTAGAATGGTTTAGAAAGAACAAGTCACTGGAATAGTAACTCAGAAAAAACAGTCACCAGAGGGAATTAATTTTATTGTGATGGTTTAATTGAGGCAACATTGCCATCACTGGATTAGTTTGTCAATTTGAAAATCATTGTTCTTTAGCAGTGAGTGTCAGTTGATGCTGCATTGCTCCAGAAAATCTCACTACAAACTGGAAAAACACTTCATTTTCCATTTGGGAACTCTAAGGCCTTTTGGACTCAATATTGAGTTCAACAGCTTCAGGGTTTGAGGCATCTTGTCCCATGTCCTTACCCCAATCCACACACCAGGCCTTATTATCACATGGTTGGCTATTACACACAACCCATTGCACTTCTGGGCTGATTATTATCCAGTCCTTTGCCTGTCCAAATGTTCTTCTCTTTTTTCTCTTCGGACTCTGTCTCCACCTATCATTTATTCCTACTCCCTCCCTGTACCTTATCTTCTCCATAAAAGCCAACATTTTCTGAGCTATCATCAATTCTGAGGAAGAGTCACTGGACTCAAAAAAGTTAACTCTGATTTTTCTCCACAGATGCTGCCAGATCTGGGCTGGGCTTTTCCAGTAATTTCTGTTTTTGTTTAAGGCTAGCTTTTGTTATTTATGTTGTACAGGGTAGTTAGTACATGAATGAGTTTAACAGATATCCTGAGATAAGCTCCACCCATCAGAACTCAAAGGACTAAAAGAATGACTAGGGTAGGAATAGGTCCAGTCAAGGATAGTAGTGGGAAGTTGCGTGTGGAGGCGGAAAATGAGTTTAACAGATATCCTGAGATAAGCTCCACCCATCAGAACTCAAAGGACTGTTCCTGGGAGGAGATCATCAAATAATGTTTCACCTACAGGAATGGGCCCTTACTTTAAAATCCAGCCTGAAGTCTTACCAAAGACCCTCACGTAACAAAGATATTTTTTCTTTATTCATTCACAGAATGTCAGGCAGCATTTATTGCCCATCCCTATTTGCTCAGAGGGCAGTCAAAAGACAATCAGATTGCTGTAGGTTTGGACTCGCATGTAGGCCAGACCAGGTGAGGATAGGAGCTTCCTTCCTGAAGGACATTAGTGATTCAGCTGGGTTTTTCTGACAAGCGATTTTTGACCAGTTTTGGCCTCTTAATTCCAGATGTTTGCTGAATTCAAATTCGGAGAAAGTGAGGACTGCAGATGCTGGAGACCAGAGTTGAAAAATGTGGTGCTGGAAAAACACAGCAGTCCAGGCAGCATCCGAGGAGTAGGAGAATCGACGTTTCGGGCATAAGCCCTTCTTCAGGGATGAGGCTGGTGTGCCAAGCGGGCTGAGATAAGATGGGGGGAGGGGAAATGAGGAAGCTGGAGAAATCTACAATTCATCCCGTGTGGTTGGAGGGTTCCTAGATGGAAGATGAGGTGCTCTTCCTCCAGGCGTCATGTGGCCAGGGTCTGGCGATGGAGGAGTCCAAGGACCTGCATGACATTGGCAGAGTGGGAGGGGGAGTTAAAGTGTTCAGCCACGGGGCAGTGGGGTTGGTTGGTGCGGCTATCCCAGAGGTGTTCCCTGAAATGTTCCGCAAGTAGGCGGCCTGTCTCCCCAACGTAGAGGAAACTACATCGGGTGCAGCGGATGCAGTAAATGATGTGTGTGGAGGAGCAGGTGAATTTGTGATGGATATGGAAGGATCCCTTGGGGCCTTGGAGGGAAGTGAGGGGGGAGGTGTGGGCGCACGTTTTGCACTTCTTGCGGTTGCAGGAGAAGGTGCCGGGAGTGGTGTTTGGGTTGGTGGGGGTATGGACCTGACGAGGGAGTCGCGGAGGGAGTGGTCTCTCCTGAATGACAATAGACAATAGACAGTAGGTGCAGGAGTAGGCCATTCTGTCCTTTGAGCCTGCACCACCATTCAATATGATCATGGCTGATCATCCTTAATCAGTATCCTGTTCCTGCCTTATCTCCATAACCGCTGAAAATGTGCTGCTGGAAAAGCGCAGCAGGTCAGGCAGCATCCAAGGAGCAGGAGAATTGATGTTTCGGGCATGAGCCCTTCTTCAGGAACCCAGGCTCATGCCTGAAACGTCGATTCTCCTGCTCCTTGGATGCTGCCCGACCTGCTGCGCTTTTCCAGCAACACATTTTCAGCTCTGATCTCCAGTATCTGCAGTCCTCACTTATCTCCATAACCCTTGATTCCACTATCCTTGAGAGCTCTATCCAACTCTTACTTAAATGAATCCAGAGACTGGGCCTCCACTGCCATCTGGGGCAGTCAAATCTCTGTAGGTTCTTATTTATTTTCCTAAGATTACCTCTCATTCTTCTAAACTTCAATAGACTCAGGGCCCAACCTATCTAATCGGTTCTCATAAGATAACCTCTTCAGCCCAGAAATCAATTAAGTCAAAGAGTTATACAGCATGGAAACAGACTCTTCGTCCAACTAGTTCATGCTGCTCATGTTCCCAAGCTAAACTAGTCCCACTTGCCTGCGTTTGGCACACTATCCCTCCAAACCTTTCCAAATCATTAATACAAATAATAAATAGTTGATGGTCCAGCACTTATTCCTTTTGCACTCATGAATTAGAGTTTGCCAAATCAACATTAGTTCATTTATGCCTACTCTTTGCTTTTTCTTACCTAATTAATTCCCTATCCCCTTGAACCTGCTCCCCATTCTAGATCATAGCTGATTATATATCATAATGCCATATTCTGTCACTAGTCCTATATCCTTCAGGAGGTGTAATCTAGGTAGCTGTGGGAGTCGGTCGGTTTGTAGTAAATGTCTGTGTTGAGTCGGTCGCCCCGAGATAGAAATGGAGATGTCTAGGAAGGGGAGGGAGGAGTCTGACACGGTCCAGGTAAATTTGAGGTCGACGTGGAAGGTGTTAGTAAAGTGGATGAACTGTTCAACCTTCTCTTGGGAGCACGAGGTAGCACCAATACAATCATCGACGTAGCGGAGGAAAAGGTGGGGGGTGGTGCCAGTGTAGTTGCGGAAGATGGACTGTTCCACATATCCGACAAAGAGGAAGGCATAACTGGGGCCCATGCGGGTGGCCATGGCTACTCCTTTGGTTTGGAGGAAGTGGGAGGATTGGAAGCAGAAGTTGTTGAGAGTGAGGACCAGTGAATTCAAATTCCACCACCTGCTGTTGCAGGAATTGAGTAGGCCAAAGTGTGGACTGCAAATGCTGGAGATTAGATTCAAGATCAGAGTGATGCTGGCAAAGCACAGCAGGTCAGGCAGCATCCGAGGAGCAGGAAAATCGACATTTCGGGCAGGACCCCTTCATCAGGACTGAAGGCAGGGAGCCTCCAGAGTGAAGAGATAAATGGCAGGGGGTGGGGGTGGGTAGAAGGTAGCAAGGAGTACAATAGGTGGATGGGGGTGGGATGAAGGTGATAGGTCAGAGAGGATGGTGAAGTGGATAGGTGGGAAGGGAGATTGGCAGGTAGGACAGGTCATGGGGACGGTGCTAAGCTGGAAGGTTGGAATTGGGGTAAGGTGGGGGGAGGGGAAATGAGGAACTGGTGAAGTCCACATTGATGCCCTGGGGTTGAAGTGTTCCGAGGAGGAAGATGAGGCGTTCTTCCTCCAGGCGAGGGAGCGGCAGTGGAGGAGGCCCAGAACCTGCATTTCCTCGGCAGAGTTGGAGGGGGAGTTGAAGTGTTGGGCCACAGGGCGGTGGGGTTGATTGGTGCGGGTGTCCCAGCGCTTGCTTTAGGTAGATGTAAGGAAAGTTTGTGCTCTACAAATAGTAGTCTCAATTTTTCAATCACGTCAGAGCCAATGCACATTGAAGAAACTCCCGTTATAGCAGAACTGACTCTATATCAGATGCTCTGCAGAGAGTTGGTGCAGAACACCATGGGCCAAAATACCTCCTTTTGCACTCAAACACTCCTGTGCTTCCATCGCTCTAGAATTTGTGAGTTTAAAGCCCACCAGCAGCTGTGAGTTTGTTTGTGGCTGGGAAGCAGCAGACTGTTTTCTCAAGCTGGATAATTAATGGGAACATACTCTGTCACCTCCCGACACATGTTTCAGTCTATTTTATTGTACCTTAATGGCCTGGGTAGACTTGAATGTTGCTGAGGCTAGCATAACAGGCAGTCCCTGCATCTAGGCAAAAGTGAGGATGCAGATGCTGGAAACCAGAGTTTAGATCAGAGTGGTGCTGGAAAAGCACAGCAGGTCAGGCAGCATCTTGACCTGATTTTCCTGCTCCTTGGATGCTGTCTGACCTGCTGTGCTTTTCCGGCACCACTCTGATCTAAACTCTAGTCCCTGCATCTACTTTGTTACTTTTCCTAAGAATTTGGTATATATCAATAGAGTCATCTCTTATTCTTCTGATCTCGGTAAGTTATAAGCCCAACCTTTCCTTGTAAGAAAATCTCTCCATGCACAGGATTTTGCTTCACTAGTTAATATGAATTTCTAGCTCAATGTCTTCTGAAATCAGCTGAATAAGCCATTCACTTGTCAGAGATGGACGACTGATGTGAACTTAAACAAATGTTAAAAAATATTTGGAAAATTAAACATTGTAGATTGGATAGAAGTATGAAGACAATTTGAATCTGTAAAGAAAACATTTAAAAATTGTCACTTAAATATTTCAGCTGTGTTAATCTTATCTTTAAAGGCAGAACCGCAGTTTAAATTTGGTTGGTTGCTTCAGTGTCAAAATATTTATGATTTGGAGATGCCGGTGTTGGACTGGGGTGTACAAAGTTAAAAATCACACAACACCAGGTTATAGTCCAACAGGTTTAATTGGAAGCACACTAGCTTTCGGAGCGACGCTCCTTCATCAGGTGATAGTGGAGGGCTCGATCATAACACAGAATTTATAGCAAAAATTTACAATGTGATGTAACTGAAATTACACATTGAAACATTGATTGTCTGTTAAGCCTTTCATCTATTAGAATGACCATGTTTTTCACTTCTTTCATGTGTAAATCACAAAACCTTTTTTTAAAAAAGTTGCATTCTCGGGTTAGCTGTAAGTGTGTGTAGTGAGTGCAGAGTGTCTTAAGTCTGTGAGGGGGTGCATGTGTGAGTGTGGGAGTGATATTTATGTTATTCTACAATCCAGTAGGGACCTCAGGAAGACGTGTTTTCACCTCACAAGTGGAGGTAAACAGCACTGATATAGTCAGTTCCACTATAACGGGTGTTTCTTCAATGTGCTCTGACATGATTGAAGAATTTAGACTACTATTTGTAGAACACAAACTTTCCTTACCTGTACTGGCTATAAAGTGATTCCAGCCCCATCAGTTTAAATGATGCAGTCATTGCGCAATTTTCTTATATCGCGAGACCGCACTAGAACTGAACTATTGCGTTATATCAGTTAAACATCACGCAACATCAGGTTATAGACCAACAGGTTTATTTGGAAACCTGAAGAAGGAGCAGCGCTCCAAAAGCTAGTGCTTCCAATTAAACTTGTTGGACTATAACCTGGTGTTGTGTGATTTTTAACTTTGTCCACCCAGTCCAACACCCGCACCTCCTCATCATGGCATTATATCAAACCCGACAGTACTTAAGGGGAGTCTAGATAGTACAGGTAGTTCTTCTATAATCTGATGGTTGCATTCTTGTCAACCCCACATTATAAAAAGATCACACTTTAGATCATTGGCAATGTAATTGCATTACAGGCAATACATGTTTTAGAAGTTTGCGCTTTAGACACAGTGTCCCTAGTTCATCAATCAAATTACAGCAAATTGATGGTATAGCAGAATGACCTGTACACATGATGGAGTTAGGAATGATTGGATGTTCTGGTCAAGTTTGACAAAGAGGATTAGGATGTGTTAGCAATGGCATGGGTCATTTGAATTGAGTGGTCAGATTCTGAGCCATAAATTTTACGTAATGCTGTGTAAGACTGTAAGATATAGGAGTGGACATAACCATTCAGCTTCACTTTCCAATGGGATCATGGCTGTTCTGATGATGCTCAATTCCACTTTCCCGTCTTTTTTCCCATAACCTTTGATTCCCTTACTGATTAAAAATCTGTCTATTTCAGCTTTGAGGATACTTACTGACCCAACGCAACAGCCCATTTTGATGAGGGATTCCACAGATTCACCACACACTGAGAGAAAAAAAAATCCATCCTCATCTCTGTCTCAAAAGGCCAACGCTTTATTTTGTGATTGTGCCGTCTCGTCATAGACTCTCCAATGAGGAGAAACAAACTTTCTGCACCTGCTTTGTCAAGTCTCCTAAGCTTCTGGTATGCATCAATAGGGTCAGTTTGGATTCTTCTGATCTCAGTAAATATAAGGCCAACCTACTCCGCCCTTCCAAATAAAAAAAACTCTTTACGCACAGAACCAATGTTTTTTCGATTAGATTACTTACAGTGTGGAAACAGGCCCACACTGACCTGCCGAAACACAACTTACCCAGACCAATCCCCTACATTTACCCCTTCGCTAACACGACCGGCAATTCACCTGACCTGCACATTTTTGGAGGAAACCAGAGCACCCAGACACGGGGAGAATGTGCAAATTCCACACAGACAGTCGCCTGAGGTGGGAATTGAACCCAGGTCTCTGGCGCTGTGAGGCAGCAGTGCTAACCACTATCTTCCTTCCCACCTGTCCACTCCACCCTCCTCTGTGACCTATCACCTTCACTCCACCTCCATCTACCTATCGTACTCTCAGCTACCTCCTCCCAGCCTTACCCCCTCCCATTTATCTCACCTACCCTCCCGGCACACAAGCCTCATTCCCACAAGTTTCTCTGGACTTCCTCCAATGCCAGTCTCACTTACCTTAGATTTGACTTGGAGGTGCCGGTGTTGGACTGGGGTAAACAAAGTTAAGAATCATACAACACCATACATAGTCCAACAGGTTTATTTGGAAGCACTAGCTTTCGGAGCGCTGCTCCTTCATCAGGTGGTTGTGGAGAATAAGATCATAAGACACAGAATTTATAGCCAAATGAATACATTGTCATGGAGATGTGATGATACATTAAATAAGTTTAGATCAGGTCTTTCATCTTTTACAATGGGATGTGTTGGTTTCTGTTCTTTGATATGTAAATCCCAGAACTTCTTCAGAGCTTTTCTAAAAACAGGTTCCATCTCAGCTCAGACAATGCATTAAGTTGTGGGGTCTGCTTCCACCCCAACATTAAGTTATGTGCCCAGAGGAAGAACACTTCATCTTCCACCTCGGGACCCTCTAATCCCACAGCATCGATGTATATTTCACCAGTTTCCTCATCTTCCCTCCCCCTACCTTATCCCAGTTCCAACCTCCCAACTCAGCACTGGCCTCATGACCTGTCCTACCTGTCTATCTTCCTTCCCACCTGTCCACTCCACCCTCCTCTGTGACCTATCACCTTCACTCCATTTATCTCACCTATCCTCCCGGCCCACAAGCCTCATTCCCGATGAAGGGCTTTTGCCCGAAACGCCAACCTTCCGGCTCCTCAGATGCTGCCTGATCTGCTGTGTTTTTCTGACTCTCGTCTCCACATTTTTATACTCCAACCCCTTTGAAATAATTGCCTAGCCTAGTACCAGCAGTGGCAAATGCTGCATATTTGGACATTTGTGGAATTAAGCCAAATAAATGCTCATAATCATCAATTTTTCATTGTGAAAAGCTGTAGCATGATCAAAATGATTTCAAAAGAAACTGCTTCTCCAGTAGGAAATTGCAAGCAGCTGATGACACCTCATCTTGATCAGCAAAGGGATTTAGAACATTAGCAGGACGCAAGACTTGCCCTTGATCAGCGAATGTACTCAGGAATGAAGAAATGTCCCCACATTCCTTACAAGTTGTATTGTGGCTGTTGTGGTTCTGTTCGCCGAGCTGGAAGTTTTTGTTGCAAACGTTTCGTCCCCTGGCTAGGCGACATCATCAGTGCTTGGGAGCCTCCTGTGAAGCGCTTCTTTGATGTTTCCTCCGGTGTTTATAGTGGTCTGTCCCT
>NC_057724.1:72914563-72924265 GCF_004010195.1 Chiloscyllium plagiosum | reverse complement strand
TGAATGCCATGCCTCTAGGAGTTCCCTGGCTGTTCTCTGTCTGGCTTGCCCTATGATAGTAGTGTTGTCCCAGTCGAGTTCATGTTGCTTGTTGTCTGCGTGTGTGACACACGCAGACAACAAGCAACATGAATTCGACTGGGACAACACTACTATCATAGGGCAAGCCAGACAGAGAAACAGCCAGGGAATTCCTAGAAGCATGCATTCATCCACAAACTCCATCAACAAACACATCGACCTGGACCCAATATACCAACCACTACAGCGGACAGCTGAAACTGACAACCGGAAGCGGCAGGGACAGACCACTATAAACACCGGAGGAAACATCAAAGAAGTGCTTCGCAGGACGCTCCCAAGCACTGATGATGTCGCCTAGCCAGGGGACGAAACGTTTGCAACAAAAACTTCCAGCTCGGCGAACAGAACCACAACAACGAGCACCCGAGCTACAAATCTTCGCACAAACTTTGTATTGTGGCCTCTGACAGTAGGTGGCGATGGTAGTGGGCGTACAGCAAAGCAGGGATACTGATCAGTCCCTCAGGGCCCATTCCTGGGTGGTCTTTGGCAAGTTGAAGGAGCAGAACTAGATTGCATTAGGCAAGACAAAAAACTAAATAAGGAGCAGAAGGCCAGGATTTGCGAGAAGAGGGACCTTCCAAATGATGACTACAGATGCAGGAAGGGGAATTAAAGCTGACAGGTTGGATGCTTAGTGAGTGGGACATCAGCAACCCTCTACTGGAGAGGCACCTGTACAGAGAGAGCAAGAGAGAGGGGGATGTGGGGAATTGGGGCTTTAGCCAGGTCTTGGGGACAGAGCTCCATTAGACATTGGGAAGCTAGGGACAGAGGATGGTAAAGGGCAAAGCCATCCTAATGGTGATTGAGAGCTGGGGAGTAGCAGCGAAGCCCACAAACAGCTGCAGGAGACCAAAAGGTGGGCTATCTGAGTTAACCGAGATGAAAAATGAATAGTAATACTTGGAAATGAACATACTAACCATATTGGACCTCCAGTAAGCAAGATGGCTTGGACAAGTATGTCATTCACAAGTTTTAGGAGTTTCTTTTTAATTGGGCAACCCTTAAGTTTTGAGTGGCCATGAGGAAGAAACATTGTGTCTAGAAGACAATGTAAATGGTGTTATGCAGTCATGGGAAATTCACAACAGGATCTCCACCAACTGAACACTGCCACTCAGCTGATTGAGGATCAGTGATAAGCTCTACAACTTGGGGACCTGGAATATTGGGTGAATATTCCTCTCCATTACGCTTTTCCTTTAATCTCTGTAAAGATTTGTTGTTAATAGAATAAAGAATTCCCGATGAATTACAAAAATGGGAATTACTGGAGAAACTCAGTAGGTCTGGCAGCACCAATGGAAGGAAAAGCAGGGATAATATTTCCAGTTCAGTGATGCTTCACAATCTTTGTGTTATCTTTGTGTGGAAAGCACCTGTACACAGTGACAGCAAGTAACCTCAGAGACTGGCATCTAGTTGATCCTTACTTACAGACAGAGATAAGTGCTTAATGGAAATAAGTTCTAAGGATTGAATTTCAGAGATCAAAGATGCCCAGGCACAAACAGAACTGCTTGAAGCTGTGAATATTTAAACACAGGAGAGGAGTCAGATAATGAACAACTTCAAAAAATGTTGATGATGGGTTAAATCTTCGCAGGCTGCAGAACTGTCAGGGAGAGAAGTAGTACCATGTTGAGAGTCTCACAGTTTCTCACTCCTATAATTAAAGATTAATTTTGATGCATGATTAAATCTTATCTGAAAATAAATTGGGTATGGTTCCAAATGAAAATGTCAGAGAGAAATATCAGTCCAGTTTAATGGCTGGGATTTTACACTCAGCCCCAGGGTAGGATGATATCAAACATGGCATGCCAATTGCCTGCTTGCCCACCCAGGTATTTTGATGCAGTCGGGTAAACTGTGGCTGCCTCACTCCTCTGTGGCTCACAGAATTGTAATGGCATCGAAGGATGTCATTCAGTTCTATTCTATTCTCACCCGCTCTTCAAGCAAGCAAGATTACCCAGTACCAATCTCCTGTTCTCGTTTCCCCATACTGTTGCATGTTATCTCTATCCAAATGATCATCCAATGCCTTGAATGCTTCAATTGAACCTGACTGCACCACGTTTCGAGACAATGCACTCCATACACAGTGTGATTTTATAGACAATAGACAATAGACAATAGGTGCAGGAGTAGGCCATTCTGCCCTTCGAGCCTGCACCGCCATTCAACATGATCATGGCTGATCATCCTTAATCAGTATCCTGTTCCTGCCTTATCTCCATAACCCTTGATTCCACTATCTTTGAGAGCTCTATCCAAGTCTTTCTTCAATGAATCCAGAGACTGGGCCTCCACTGCCCTCTGGGGCAGAGCATTCCACACAGCCACCACTCTCTGGGTGAAGACGTTTCTCCTCATCTCTGTCCTAAATGGTCTACCCCGTATTTTTATGCTGTGTCCTCTGATTCGGCACTCACCCATCAGCAGAAACATGTTTCCTGTTGCCAGAGTGTCCAATCCTTTCATAATCTTATACTATTTTGCTCGTTCTTGATGTTATATTGTGATAGGGGTTTTACACGGACGATGGTACGCAAATGGAATGAGCTGCCAGCGGAAGTTGAGGCGGGTACATTAACAACATTTAAAAGGCATTTAGGCAAATACATGGATAGGAAAGGTTTGGAAGGTTATGGCGAAAATGAGGACTGCAGATGCTGGAGATCAGAATCGATGATGGCCTTGTGCCTGAAATGTCGACTCTCCTGCTCCTCGGATGCTGCCTGACCTGCCATGACTTTCCAATGTCACACTTTTCAACTTAGAAGGTTATAGGCGAGGTGCAGGGAAATGGTGTTAGTGTGGGTGGACATTTTGGTCAGCATGGACCAGTTTGGGCCAAAGGGCCTGTCTCTGTGCTGTAAGACTCGATGATTTCACGTAGTTTCTTAAATAAATAATACAGTTTTGCAAATAGGGGCCTTGAGTTGTCTTCTTATTAATGATAAGAATGTGTTATTTGCAAAGTCCCCTTAAATATGACGGAACATTTGGGGGCAGGAGCATTGTCGAATAAGATTTGATGCTGAGCTGTTGAAGCTTGGTCAGACAGGTAGGTTTCAAGGAGGGTCTTAAAGGAGGAAAAAGGGGTCGCGAGACAAAGAGGTATCAGGAGGCAATTCCAGAATATGGGAGTTGAAGGCACGACCACGAAAATGGTGGAATAAATAAAATCAAAAAAGCTCAAGAAGCC
Organism: Chiloscyllium plagiosum; assembly: GCF_004010195.1. Lineage (NCBI taxonomy): Eukaryota > Metazoa > Chordata > Chondrichthyes > Orectolobiformes > Hemiscylliidae > Chiloscyllium > Chiloscyllium plagiosum. Next base: position 72,920,961 of record NC_057724.1, on the reverse strand, counting down.
AGAATTAAAATGAATACAGGTATTTTAGAGGGTTGTGGGGAGGCAGAAGGTTAGAGAGATAGGGGAATCTGAAGCACAAAGCAACTTGGAATTTCACGTTGAGGATTCTCTCAGGTTAACATGCAGGTTCAGTCAGCCGTTAAGAAGGCAAATGCAATGTTAGCATTAATTTCAAGAGGGTTAGATTGCAAGAACAAAAATGTTCTGCTGAGGGAATATAAGGCTCTGCTCATACTATATTTGGTATATTGTGTGTTGTTTTGGACACTATATATCAAGAAAAATGTGTTGGCATTGGATGGGATTCAGAATAATGATTCCATGGATGAAGGGCTTGTCATGTCAGGAACGGTTGAGGACTCTGGGTCAGTACTCAGTGGAATTTAGAAGGATGAGAGGAATCTGATGGGAACTTACAGAATACTGAGAGGCCTGGATACAGTGGATGTGGAGAAGATGTTTCCACTAGTAGGAGAGACAAGGACCTGAGGCACAGCCTCAGAGTGAAGGGATGGCCCTTTAGAACAGAATTTAGGAGGAATATCATCAGCCATGGTTGAAAAACATATCAGCCATGATTGAATGGCAGAACAGACTTGATGGGCTGAATAATCTAATCCTGCTCCTTTATATTAGGGTCTTGTAAGCTTATGGAAGAGGCATGGCCATTGAGTGATTTGAAAAACAATGATGAGAATTTCGAAAACCGAACTATTGTTTGGATGGGAACCAAAAGTTCACAGCGGTTACAGGGAAAGGGCAGGAAGGTGAACGGGAAGAATAAGCACAGTCACTCAGTGGTTAGCACTGCTGCCTCACAGCACCAGGGATCCAGGTTTGATTCCACCCTTGGGTGACAGTCTGTGTGAAGTTTGCACATTCTCCCTGTGTCTGTGGGAATTTCTTCCCAGTCCTCTGGTTGTGAACTGATTTGGAACAATTGCTCGGAATACATACCTTATTCTGTGGACTGAATGGAAAACATTGGACTATTTGGAGGAGACTATTTGATGGTTTGCCAGGCAATCCTGGCCAAACTGAGTTTCTCTGTCAAATACCTAGGGGAGGGCAGAATGTTAAGAAGAACTGATCACCAGAGAGCAGGTTATTACTGAGCAGGTAGTACTGTTGATGTCACCTTCTGTCACATGACTGATGATCAAGAGTAGCCTAGTGGGACAGGAATTGGCCAGATTAGATTTGTCCCTTTTATTGTGTGTACGGGACATAGCTAGGCAATTTTCCATATTGTCATCTGTTGTTATTGGAGTGGAAGAGTTTGATCAGGGGTATGGCAAGTTCTGGAGTACACGTGTTCAGCACGATTGCTGGAATGTTGTCAGGGCCCATAACATTTGCGGTATTCAGGGCTTCTAACCATCTCTTGATATCATGACTAAATAGAATTGGCTGGTGACTGGCATATGTGGTGCTGGGAACCTCTGGAGGAGGTCGAGATGGACCATCCACTGGGCACTTCAGCCTTATCTTCTGCACTGATGTGCTGGACTCTTCCATCATTGAGGATGGGGATAGTTGTGGAGCTTCTTACTCCAGTTACCCACCACCATGATGGTTGCAAACATGAAGATATTGTCTTATAAGGAAAGGCTAAGCAGGTTAACTAATCTCTTTGTGGAAAAGGATGAAAGATTCACATTGAAATACATAGGATTCTTAAGGGGTTTGACAGGTTAAATGCTGAGAGGACTTTTTTTCCCCTCGTGGGAAAGTCTAGCAGCAGAGGGCATCGTGTCAGAATTAAGGGGCACCAACTTAAGACTGAGATAAGGAGGAATCTCTTTTCAGAGAGTTGTGAAGCTTTGGGACTCCTTGCCACAGAGAGCTATAGGGAAGAGTCCTTGTGTATATCTAAGGCTGAGAGAGAGAGATTCTTGATCAGTCGGGGAATCGATGGTTACAGGGAAAGGGCAGAATGATGAACCTGAAGAATAGGCATGGTGGTTTAGTGGTCAGCACTGCTACCTCAGTGCAAGGTACTGGGTTCGATTCCACCCTCAGGAGAAGTTTGCACATTCTTCCTGTATCTGCAGGGATTTCTGCCAGGTACTCTGGTTTAGGATGGATTGGCCATGCTAAATTGTCCCCGTAATGTGCAGGCTATGTGGATTAGCCTTGGGAAATGCAGGGTTTTGGGTTGCTTTTCGGAGGGTTGGTATAAATTTAATGGGCTGAATGGACTGCTCCCACATTACAGGGATTTGATGAATGTCTGACCAGCCATGATCCTATTGAAGGTGGAGCAGGTTTGAGGTACTGAATGGTCAACTCTTGTTCCTATTCCCTTTCGTCTCATGTTCAATCATGGCTGGAAGTGGCAGGCCTGCAGAGCTTAGATCTGATCTATTGACTATGGAATCTTACTGGCTGCTAATGCTGTTTTGCATACAAGTAGCCCTGTGCTTCACCAGGTCAACACCTGATGTTTAAGTATGCTTGGTGCTGTCCCTGTTATGTCCCCTTGCACTTCTCATAATATTATTTATGATAAATGGAATATTTCTGAGTCCACTCAAGGAGGCAAGTGAAACAATTCTGCACAGTAGATATTAATGGAAATGACTGACCATTTTACTGTTTGAGTTCATGCATCTACACTAATGGTGTGACTGGTGCCATAGTGAGGCTTGAATATTAACCCCTTCTTTCTCTCACACCGTGGATAACGATCCCAGTGAGAGTCTGTGTCTCACCCTTACAGACTTTTTTCAGTGTTAAGCTATTTAGGATGCAGCTACTTTGCAATAAACATATTTTTTCTTGCCTGTCTTTTAAAATTCTTCTGTCAATTTATTTGAAATAATTTGTAAAGAAATGTGTTATAATATTTGGAGGTTGATCATTAGACTTTTTGCAATTTTCTGGAGAATTAAACAATCAATTAATTTTATGTTCTGTGCAAATAGTGTGAGTTATAAATTTTAACAACGTGATGATAATTGAAGATTAATTTGTATTTGGATAAGTCTCCACTGATAGTCTCATTCACATATTAAGTCAGGTTTTGCTCTCGTTCAACTGTGTGTAAATGGAAACTCGAGCAAACATTGCAGAATGAAATGTCTACCCAAGTGTTATTACAAAGCCGTATGGAGAATAAGAATAAGATGACTAATTCCAAAGTATTGATTGCATCAGGAAAAAAATAATATTTCATGATTCAAGGCTTGTGCAATGCAGATGAATATTATATTTTCAGTGAGATGTGAAATTGAAAAACAGACAAACTCTGACACTCGGCAAAAAGCACACAATCAAAGTTTCTGCTGAGCATCGGAACCATATTGAACACAAACCTAATTTAATTCCTCAGAAAACAGCCGTCAAAATATTCTTCTCCGAAGGCATTATGTTAACATTGGTAAGATTGTTGCTTAGCTACCAGATTGCAACTTATTCACAGTATTTTCAAATGTATTCTATTTCAGCTAAAACAATGAGGTTTTAAATTTAAATAGGAGTTTTAAAAGCTATTGTCACTAGACAGAAAAACAGTTTTGCAATTTTTATCGTGACTCTTCTGATCCTTTAAAAAAAATCTTTATTAAACTTCAAAAATTCAACTTTTAGACTATTTCTGATTGATTCAACACTTGGTTATATTTAAAACAAGCAAGTAACTTGTTCAGAGTTGTTAATACACACCTCTGTAGAGGATAGGATTTGAACCAGGGTCCCTACAACTGGTCAATAGTCATTTCAATATCTCCTTGATGTCCCAGTTGTGCACTCTCACTAGTTGAATTAGTTGTGGATCAGGAACAAAAAATAGAATTAACCAGCAAAGGCATGGACTCATAAAGCCCACCATATTTATGCTGACCAACCAGAGTAATCCCATTTACCTGCACTAGGGCCATAGTCTACAATACTGTGGCATTTTAAGTGCTCACCCAGATGGTTCTCCAATGTTGTAAGAGTATTTGCCTCCACCAGCCTCACCTGCCTCCACCAGCCTCCCTCTGGGTGAAAAATACTTTTACTCAGATCTCCTGTAAACCACTTAATCCTCACCTGAAACCTTTGCCTTATGGTCTTAGGCACATCTGGCATGGGAAAACAATTCCCATGATCTACCCTGCCTTTGTCTCTCATAATTTTGTACCCCTCAATCAGGGTCCCCCTTCCCTTGCACCCCCACCCCCCACCCCCTTCCCCACCCCTGGCCAGTCTTCTCTGCTCCAAGGAAAACAAACCCAGTCTATTCAGTCTCGCCTCTTAACCAAGACTCTCCACCTCAGTGAACATCCTGGTGAATCTCCTCTGCACCCTCTCCAGAACAATCACACCTTTCCAATAGTGTGATGATCAGAACTGCACATGGTATTCCATCTGTGGCCTAACTAATGTTTTATAGCGTTGCAACAAGACTTCCCTGCTCCTATATTCTATGATGAGGAGGTGCCGTTATTGAACTGAGATGGACAAAGTTAAAAGTCACACAACACCACTTTATAGTCCAACTTTCAGAGAGTTGCTCATTCATTATCAAGTTCTGGGATTTACATATTAATGAACCGAAACCTGCAACCCATTCTAAAAGATGAAAGACTTAACAGCAATCTCGGTTTGTTTCAATATATCGTTTCAGCTGCATGACACTGTGATCTTTTGCTATAATATCTGTGTCTTATGATTCTACTCCACAACCACCTGATGAAGGAACAGGATTTTTAACCTATATTCTAGGCCCAGCTAATGAAGACAAACATTCAGTATGCCTCCTTCACCACCCTGTCTACCTGTGCTGACACCATCAGATATCCATAGACTTATAAACCAAGGTCCCTTTGTTCCTCAGGATTCCCTAGCAACCCACTGTTCATTGTGTATGTCCTTCCCTTGTTAGACCTCCAAAAATGCATCACCTCGCACTTATCAGCATTAAATTCCCCCTGCCATTGCTCTGCCCAATTTGCCAGCTGATCAATATCAGACTGGAACCTAAGACCACCCTCTTCAGTTACAACATCAATTTTCATGTCATCGGCAAATCTTACAAATTATACCTTCTACATTCACATTCAAGTCGCTATTCTCAAGAATGTGATTACAGCTGTCGCGTGAAAAAGGATAGGCTCCCTTGTCTTTGAGAATGAGAGCTATTGATTAAAAGTAGTGCGTCACCCATTTAAAGCGGAAATGAGGAGAATTTCTCACAGAGGATTATGATTCTTTGGCACAAAAACAGGAATTGAGGAAAGTCTCAGCAGGTCTGGCAGTATCTGTGAAGAGAAATCACAGAATCCCGACAGTGTGGAACCAGGCCATTTGGCCCATCAAGTCCACACTGACCCTCTAAGGAGTATCCCACCCATACCCATTCCCCAGACTAATGCGCCTAACCTGCACATCTCTGAACACTATGGGCAATTTGGCTCAGCCAATTCACCACACCTGCATATCTTTAGACTGTGGGAGGACACTGCAAACTCTACATAGACAGTCACTCAAGGCTGGAATCGAACCCAGGTCTCTGGTGCTGTGAACCAGCAGGGTTAACCACTTGCCACTCCAAATTAGATTGAGTTTTTTATGTCCAGTGACCTTTCCTCAGAACTGGACTCAAAGTGTTAATTCTGATTTCTCTCCACAGATGCTGCCAGGCCTGCTGAGATCTTCACAACAATTTCTATTTTTGTTTCAGATTTCCAACATTAAGAAATTCATAAAGTCATAGAGATGTACAGCATGGAAACAGACCCTTCAGTCCAATCCGTCCATGCCGACCAGATATCCCAAACCAATCTAGAACCACTTGCCAGCACCCGGCCCATATCCCTCCAAACCCTTCCTATTCATATACCCATCCAAATGCCTCTTAAATGTTGCAATGGTACAAGCCTCCACCACATCCTCTGGCAGCTCATTCCATACACGTACCATCCTCTGCGTGAAAAAGTTGCTCCTTAGATCTCTTTTATATCTTTCCCCTCTCACCCTAAACCTATGCCCTCTAGTTCTGGACTCCCTGACCCCAGGGAAAAGACTTTGCCTATTTATCCTATCCATGCCCCTCATAATTTTGTAAACCTCTATAAGGTGACCCCTAGCCTCTGACGCTCCAGGGACAACAGCCCCAGCCTGTTCAGCCTCTCCCTATAGCTCAAATCCTCCAACCCTGGTAACATCCTTGTAAATCTTTTCTGAACCCTTTCAAGTTTCACAACATCTTTCTGATAGGAAGGAGACCAAAATTGCAAGCAATATTCCAACAGTGGCCTAACCAATGTCCTGTACAGCCGCAACATGACCTCCCAACTCCTGTACTCAATACTTGGACCAATAAAGGAAAGCATACCAAACACCTTCTTCACTATCCTATCTACCTGTGACTCCACTTTCAGGGAGCTATGAACCTGCACTCCAAGGTCTCT
>NC_057724.1:72887077-72914000 GCF_004010195.1 Chiloscyllium plagiosum | reverse complement strand
TAACTGTTTCAAGACATCCAGCACTTCCTCTTCTGTAATCTGGACATTTTGCAAGATGTCACCATCTATTTCCCAACAGTCTATATCTTCCATATCCTTTTCCACAGTAAATACTGATGCAAAATATTCATTTAGTATCTCCCCCATTTTCTGTGGCTCCACACAAAGGCTGCCTTGCTGATCGTTGAGCGGCCCTATTCTCTCCCTAGTTACCCTTTTGTCCTTAATATATTTGTAAAACCCCTTTGGATTACTTAACTCTTAATTGCCTGTTGGTCAAGTAAGGATCACCAATAAATGTTGACATAACCAGTGATATCTACATTGCATAAAATACATTATAATTAAAAAACCTGCCTCAGTTAAACTCGTTTACCTGCCTCCACACCTGTTTTCTACTGTATCTTCTCTGGGTGATAGGTGGCTGAGTCATTAATTGATGCCCACTGCATTGCAATGAGCACAGGGGGATCACTTACACTCTTAGAGCAATGAAGAGGTCACTTGGTTCAAGATGAAGAGCTCCAAATAGCCCCACTCCTTACGCTGCAAACATTTCCTCTTCAATAATTTTTCCTTATTTTTGTCATGATTCTTTGGAGTTCACTTCCTCAAAAACTGGCAGGAGGAGACTCTTTGTATATATTTAAGACAGAGATAGATAGGATATCTCACAGCAAGGAAATGAAAAGTTATTGAGAGTAAGCAGGAACGTGGTATTATCAGATCAGTTATGATAGTATTGAATGGCAGGGTGGGCTCAAAGGGCCGAGTGGCCTTCTCTTGCTCCCAATTCTTATGTTTCAGTGAGTTCAAAATGAATATAAACATTTTATAAGATGCTATAACTCTGAGGGAAGAAGTGACAAGAAATCAAGCTTGGCTTAATGGTAGAGTTCTGGGGAGTCTTGAATACAGAGACCTTGGAGTGCAGGTTTATAGCTCCTTGAAAGTGGCGTCACAGGTAGATAGGATAGTGAAGTAGGTGTTTGGTATGCTTTTCCTTATTGGTCAGAGCACTGAGTACAAGAGTTGGGGGTCATGTTGCAGCTGTACTAGACATTGTTTCGGAATGTTTTGGAATATTGTGTGCAGTTCTGGTCACCCTTTTATAGGAAGATGTTCTGCAACTTGAAAGGGTTCTGAAAAGATTTATAAGGATGTTGCCACGGTTGGAGGTTTGGAGTGATAGGGAGAGGGTGAATAGGCTGGGACTGTTTTCCCTGGAGCATCAGAGACTGAAGGTGACCTTATAGAGATTTATAAAATCATGAGAGGCATGGATAGGGTAAATAGACAAGGTCTTTTTCCTGGGGTGGGAGAGTCCAGAACTATAGGGCATAGGTTTAGGGTGAGAGGGGAAAGATATAAAAGGGACCTAAGGGGCAACATTTCATACAGACGGTGGTGCGCATATATAATTAGCTGCCAGAGGAAGTGGTAGAGGCTGGTACAATTGCAACATTTAAAAGGCATCTGGATGGGTATGTGAATAGGAAGGGTTTAGAAGGATATGGGCCTGGTGCTGGCAAATGGGACTAGATTAAGTTAGGATATCTGGTTGGCATGGACAAGTTGGACCGAAGGATGTGCTTCCATGCTGTACATCTCTATGATTCTATGATACCGTACCAAGGTGTAAATATATTATTTAATTAACTAATTGGTGGGTTTTTTTCTCTCTCATATACAACTATTCACAATAAATATCCACTAGATCTGTAATTCACTCAAAAATAATATACTTATTGGAAACAAACTTTTCCGATTCATGATTTGGAGATGCTGGTGTTAGACTGGGGTGGACAAAGTTAAAAATCACACAACACTAGGTTATAGTCCAACAGGTTTAATTGGAAGCACTAGCTTTCGGACCGCCCTCCTTCATCAGGTGGTTGCCTGATGAAGGAGCAGCGCTCCAAAAGCTAGTGTGCTTCCAATTAAACCTGTTGGACTATAACTTGGTGTTGTGTGATTTTTAACTTTTCCGATTCAGGTAGTTCTGGGATAATTTGGCAATAGTGTCATTAAAGAATTAGAGAATCATGCAAGAGCATGATTCCAGCAGGGACAGATTCGTGCTCTTCATTCTGAGCATGTGTCGATGTGAGCTGCTGACGAGCAACCTCCTGTGAGAGGTACTGTACAGAGAGCAGCATTCTTCCATTTTTATTTTAAATGCAGTATGTTAAATTTACTTTTGTTTCCATTACTAAATATGATTTCAACCTTCATTCAGGCTGTGCTATACTTTCTGTTAGAGGTTTGGGTGATTTTTGAGCCATTGTGAGTGATATTTTTTTGTTAGCCTGCCCCAACTCCACTTTTCCCATAGACCACATTATGTCTATTAAGTGAGGTTTCACTGGAACACAACTACAGTGTTATAGGAGAACTATCCGTAAGTTGCAAAACTACTTAACAACTAAATGACGTACAAAATTAACTAATCTCCCCCTCATGCCAAACACACACATTCTCACAGGATAACGTAACACTGCAGAAATGATATGGATTCAAGATAAAGTGAAAAAGGAAAATAAATGTCAGTGTGGGCTAAGTGTCCAAACTCTTAGTTTGAGGTGAAATGGGAAAGTTTCTTGGGATCAATTTTCAGTTGCAGAGATTGAAATACTGACAATCCTAGATTCAATAACATCTTCAAATCAGACCTGATTTCATTTGAGAGTTAGTTAGAAATCCTGATATTTGACATTATCAGGTTCCCATGATATTTGCGTCAGAGGCTGAGGGGTCACCTTATAGAGATTTACAAAATTATGAGGGGCATGGATAGGATAAATAGGCAAAGTCTTTTCCCTGGGGTGGGGGAGTCCAGAACTAGAGGGCATAGGTTTAGGGTGAGAGGGGAAAGATATAAAAGAGACTAAGGGGCATCTTTTTCACAGAGAGGGTGGTACGTGTATGGAATGAGCTGCCAGAGGATGTGGTGGAGGCTGGTACAATTGCAACATTTAAGAGGCATTTGGATGGGTATATGAATAGGAAGGGTTTGGAGGGATATGGGCCGGGCACTGGCAGGTGGGACTAGATTGGGTTGGGATATCTGGTCGGCATGGATGGGTTGGACTGAAGAGTCTGTTTCCATGCTGTACATCTCTATGACTCTAAAAGAGAGGAGTCCTTCTAACAGATTCGACTTTGATATTTTCCTTACTTTCTTCAGAAGAGACAGTTTTGCTTTCTAGTTTGGAAGACTTTGACAACTGACAGGTCTAGATATATTGGGAAAAATGGCAACTGAAGTCCAAAGGCTGTTGCTAGGTAACTTTGCAAACAGGGCATCTTTAAGTCAATTTGTCCAGCAATTAAAACCATAAAACATATCACGTATAACTCTTAAAAGCTTGGCTTGACTTCTTTCCACAGTGATTTCTCTAATAGTAGATAACCACAACTCATTTTAAATTTTCAGTTCCAAGTGGTCACACAGTAAACCCTCTTCAATTCAGAAATTACCCAAATATCTCCATCTCTCCCAGTTTCCTTCACATAGGTATTTTCAAGGACTCTAAATTCCCAACAAATATTATACTTATTCTACATAAAGCAACATTTTTATTCAATCTGTGATGGAGCCATTGAGCAAGTTGCATACTTTTAATCATAGCATCAAGCAATCATGCAAACCAGAAAGAAAATATTTAGCACATCAAGTCTATTTTAACTCTTTCAAAGAATAATCTAGTTAGGGCAGCATGATTTCTCAGTGATTTGCACTGCTGCCTCTCAGTACCAGGGACGCAGGTTCAATTCCACCCTCGAGTGGCTGTCTGTTGGGAGTTTGCATGCTCTCCCTGTGTCTGTGAGGGTTTCCTCTGGGTGCTCCTGTTTCCTCCCACAGTCCAAAAATGTGCAAATTAGATAGATTGGCTTTGTTAACTCGCCCCATGTTGTCCAGGCATGAGCAGACTAGATGGGTTAGCAATGGTAACTGTGGGGTTATGGGATAGGGTAGGAATCTAGGTGGGATTCTCTTTGGTGGATGAGTGAAGACTCAGTGGGCTGAATGGCCTTCTTCTGTTCTGTAAGAATTCTATTCTAAGATTCTAGTCCCATGTTCCTTCTTCATATCCTGTTATAATTCTTCACTTTAAAGAATCTGTCCAACACCTTTTGAAAGATTTAAATGAACAAGACCCCAAAACCCCTTCAAGCAATGGATTCAAACTTGCAAACATTCATTGCACAAAACAAGGCTATATTCTACTCTTTTGTCAACAAAAATTTCCCAGGATCCCTTTGCATAAAATGTGTCCATTGAGCAAGCTGCAAATTATGAATGCTGACCCTGCCCTCCCATCGTAGGATTCTTCTAGCTACAACAGGAAGCTTAAATAAAGCATCACTGTGCAATTGTTGTAACCTGCATGATAATTAAATGAAGTGTTCTGTGTTGTGCTGATTCCCAGCTACTTCATCAAAATAAGTGTCATGGAGATCAGCTCTCGGTTCTGGAAAGAAACATATGCAAGCAAAAATGGCTAAATTAACACATTGCACAATTAATCTGCTGACGCAGTACAGACACAATGGGATATTGTATAGAGATTGCATGCTCTCACAATCTACAGAGATTAGCCTAACAGACAGTGGATGGATATGGTGCATCTGAGTCATGTGAAATGTCATTTTCATAAGGGGAGTCACCCACACCAAACAAAATACAGGGACAGCTAACTGGTCACAGTATATTGCCATGAGTTGTTAGATAACCTGGTAGAAGTATATTGACAGGGGAGAATCCTAAAAATGTTGGAAGTCCCTTTATAAAGTGATCATTGACATGAATGCATTGACCAATGAACCGGAAGGACAAGGTTGAGTGTTTCGATTTATTGTCATGTGTACTCAAGTACAGATGTACAGTGAAGTTGCACTCACATCAAACAGAGTACACTTGGTGTTTAGCATTGCTGTCTCACAGTGCCAGGGACCCAGGTTCGATTCCATCCTCGGGCGACTGTCTGGGTGGAGTTTGCGCATTCTCCCCGTGTCTGCGTGGGTTTCCTCTGGGTGCTATGGTTTCCTCCCACAATCCAAAGATGTACAGGTTAGGTGAATTGGCCAAACTAAATTGCCCACCACGTTCAGGAATTTAAAGGTTAGGTGCATTAGTTAGGGCTAAATGTACAGTAAGACGTTTGGGGAATGGGTCTGGGTAGGTTACTCTTCGGAGAGTCAATGTAGACTTATTGGGTCGAAGGGCGTGTTTCCACACTGGAGGGATTCTATGAAAAGAAAATGAAGACTGTTTAGAAGATGACACACTTACTCAGCAAATAATATGACCGGATCTATTTAAACAGAGATGGAACTGAAAAGTCTCCCAGGAAAAGAACAATTATTTCTCCAGCAGTGTACAATGAGTGGAGGATGGATACACAATGTACATTATGCACAGAAAATCAATCCAACTCACTTACAACACTGCAGTCTTCAGGACACAAGTGCTCACAATTTAACCCTTTGATCCAGTAGAACTCATGAATTAGCAGGTCAGCTTTAATATAAAAACAGACTGCCTTTACTCCAACAACATGGCAGACACTTAACCTCAGAGGAGTGTTCCCTGCTACACGTCTGTACTGATGTTTTCATCTTTCCCACACCAGGCATCCTGAGTAACCATTGAATCAGATACCCAATTGCTGCCAATTTCTCTTTTCGATTGCAAAAAGCCTCGAATGCAACCAAATCACAACTGAGCCACAGAAAATTGTAACAGGAAGAAATTGTCTTGAACCATCAATCGTTTTCTCTTCTCGAAACCAGAGTCTTTTTCAATTGCAAGCACTGCAAAGTGGATGAAGGGCTAATTGGGCAGAAATGTTGATTAAATTGCTTGCAATTAAATGGAGCACATTGCTCTTTAACCTTCAAGTATTTTGATTTGCCTCTTTTCGATAATGATGTCAGTTCCATTAAAATTTTGCGGGAGGCAACAATCCCATTTTAGTTACTGAAACCAGTTTAAAGTTGATTTGATTGGAATTACAACAATGGCTTGCAATTATAACCCACACTGCTTTCAGCTCAGAAACTACCAGATCATAAAAACACAGAGAGTTGTGAATGCATGGAATGCATTGCCAGTGGTGGTGGTGGAAGCAGAGTCATTCGGGACAGTTAAGCGCCTGCTGGACATGCACATGGACAGCAGTGAATTGAGGGGTGCATAGGGAAGGTTATTTTATTTTACATTAGGATTAATCCTCAGCACAACATCGTAGGCCGAAGGAGCTGTTCTGTGCTGTACTTTTCTATGTTCTATGTTCTATAAAAACATATGTAATAAAACTGCAGATTCCAGAACTGCAGAAACTGGAAATCTGAAACAAAAACAAAAATTGGTGGAGAATCACAACAGGTCTAACTGAAATCATGAGGTTTCTGAGCATTGCTCCTTTATCAGGGCACTTCACCTGATGAAGAAGCAGCGCTCCTAAAGCTTGTGATTTCAAATAAACCTGTTGGACTATTACCTGGAGTTGTGTGACTTCTGACTTTGTCTACCCCAGTCCAACACCAGCACCTCCACATCATGGCTGAATAGGTCTGGCAGCATTTGTGGAGTGAAAACAGAGTTAACATTTCAAGTCCAGTGACATCTTTTCAGGACTAGGATAACATATAAAAAATTCACGACAATCATATATAATGGACTGGGAATCCTACCATTTTCCTTGTGTAATGAATATGTGGCTCAGTGGTTAACACTGTTGCCTCACAGTGCCAGAGGCCTGGGTTCAATTCCAGCTTTGGGTGACTGTTTGTGTTTGCACATTCTCCCTGTGTCTGCGTGGGTTTCTTTCAGGTGCTCCAGTTTCCGCCCACAGTCCAAAGATGTGCAAGTTTGGTGGATTGGCCATGGGAAATTACCCCATAGTGTTCAGGGCTAGGTGGGTTAGCCATGGGAAATGCAGAGGTGGGGATTGGGTGTGGGTGGAATGGTCTTCAAAAATAAGGGGTAGGCCATTTAGGACAGAGATGAGGAGAAACTTCTTCACCCAGAGAGTGGTGGGTGTGTGGAATGCTCTGCCCCAGAAGGCAGTGGAGGCCCAGTCTCTGGATTCGTTTAAGAAAGAGTTAGATAGAGCTCTCAAGGATAGTGGAATCAAGGGTTATGGAGATAAGGCAGGAACAGGATAGCGACTGAGGATGATCAGCCATGATCATAATGAATGGTGGTGCAGGCTCGAAGGGCAGAATGGCCTACTCCTGCACCTATTGTCTATTGTTGGAGACTTGATGGGCCAAATGGCCTGTTTCCACACTGCAGGATTCTATAATATTAGCTCATTCATTTTAATTAATACTATAAACACAATTGAAAGTACTGAAAGTGAAGAAAGTGATTTTAGAATGGATCCGATTGTTGGTGATGGCAAAATGAGTCGATAGAATTGTTTAAGGAAATGTAGAGAATATTTTACATCAACAGGACACTCAACAAACTGGGGCCAGATTTAAAATAATTAGCCAAAGAACCAAAGGTAAGATGAAAAACTTTTATTGCAACAAATAATTATGATCCAAAATTCACTGTCATAAGACAATGGAAGGAGATGTATTTTAGCTTGCAAAAAGGACCTAGATTAGATTAGATTAGATTAGATTACTTACAGTGTGGAAACAGGCCCTTCGGCCCAACAAGTCCACACCGACCCGCCGGAGCATATACCACCCAGACCCATACTCCTACACTTACCGCTTCACCTAACACTACGGACAATTTAGCATGTTCAATTCACCTAACCTGCACATTTTTGGATTGTGGGAGGAAACCGGAGCACCCGGAGGAAACCCACGCAGACACGGGGAGAATGTGCAAACTCCACCCAGAGAGTCGCCTGAGGCGGGAATTGAACCTGGGTCTCTGGCGCTAACCACTGTGCCACCGTGCCGCCCATTAGAAATTAAATATTTTGCAGATCTAAGTCGAAGGTTCTGGAGGTGTAAAATCAACGGCACCGTACTTCTAAAGGGCTAGCCCAGGACACGAACACTGGCCTAAATTACCTCTTTCTGTCCAATCAGTGAGAGTGACTTCCCATTAAAGGACCTATAGTGAGTGCGCTCCAAAGTGAAGTGCTAAATGTATGCACAAGTCTTTGCAGCGTAATTCCTGTTTTCTCTGATAAAAGAGCCTGTGTGCAAATTAGCTTCTGGTTAAAAATGTGTTATCATTCTTGAAAGGAAAGTCGATCAGCTGTAGCATGTCTGTGGGTGCGCAGTTTAACAAAGTAGCTTGAAGCATCAGCTCAATCAAGACTTTGCCACTTTTTGATGCTGAATTATGTTTAATTATTTCTCCCGGTGAACAGTTGCACATTTTAACATGATTTCGTGCTTGTGGCACATACTAAATGAATAGACATAAATTCTGACAAATTAACTGCAGTAATTTTTTTTTTCAGTAGTCATTCATGATAAGTCAAAACAATATTAACTGCATAGGTTTCCATTAAGTTGTAAATGATGAGTTTAGTGAGGATTTAAAAACATTTACCTGTTTACGAAACATCTATCTCTTGGGAGTGAAGCAATTTTATGTTATCTAATCAGTTATCCCAGTTATAAAGTCAAACCTTGCAAGGTATTATTAAAAAAAATGTCAAATATGATTTCATTTTTAAAATACTTTATCTCATTTTGCTTGTTCTTCTCATTAAAATTCAATGTTTCTCCACAAACCATGTTAAATCCTGTGTCTTCACTAATCTCCTTAGTGCCAAATTAAAATGGTTACTTAACGACAAAAGTCCTGAGGAAATGAGGGAAGTATTTTATTTGATTTGACATGTTTTCTTCCTTCCTTTCACATACAAGCAGACATTAACTCTGTATATAAATCACAACCTGCTAACAATGAGCCTTGCTGTAGAAAATATATTATTAAACTGGAAAGGGTGCAAAAATGATTTACAAGGATGTTGCTGAGACTAGAAGGTTGGAGTTATGAGGAGAGGCTGTATAGGCTGGGACTTTTTTCCCTGGAGCATAGGAGATTGAAGGGTGACCTTATAGAGGTTTATAAAATCATAAGTGCCATAGGAAAGGTGAGTAGGAAAGGTGTTTTCCAGGGGGTGGAGGAATACAAAACTGGAAAGCATAGGTTTAAGATGAGAGGGGAAAGATTTAAAAGGGACCTTTGAGGCAACATTTTCACACAGAGGGTGGTGTGTATATGGAAGGAACTAAGAAAAAGTGAGGACTGCAGGTGCTGGAGATCAGAGTCTGAATGTGGTGCTGGAAAACTGCAGTAGGTCATGCAACTTCCGAGAAGCAGGACATATCAACGTTTCAGGTAGAAGTCCTTCATCAGGAATGAGGCTTGTGAGCTGGAGGCTGAGAGATAAATGGGAGGGGAGTGGGGCTGCAGGGAAAATAGCTGAGATTGCGATAGATAGATGAAGGTGGGGATAATGGTGACAGGTCGGAGAGGAGGGTGGAGTGGATAGGTGGGAAGGAAGATGGACAGGTAGGACAAGTCATGAGGATGGTGCCAAGTTAGAAGGTTGGATTTGGGTTAAGTTGGGGGGAGGGTAAATGAGGAAACTGGTGAAATCCACATTGATCTCATGTGGTTGGAGGGTCCCAAGGTAGAAAGTGAGGCATTCTTCCTCCAGGCAGCAGATGGTAAGGGAGCGGCGATGGAAGAGGCCCAGGACCTGTATGTCCTTGGCGGAATGGGAGGAGGAGTTAAAGTGTTCAGCCACGGGACAGTGGGGTTTTTTGATGCAGGTGTCCAGGCGATGTTCTCTGAAACATTTTGCAAGTAGGCGACCTGTCTCCTGAATGTGGAGGAGACTCCATCAGGAGCAATGAGCACAGTAAATGACATGTGTGGAAGTACAGGTAAATCTCTGACGGATGTAGAAGGATCCTTTGAGGTCTTGGATGGAGGTGAGGGGGCAAGTGTGGGTGCAGGTTTTGCAATGCTTGCGGTGGCAAGGAAAGGTTCTGGGAGCGGAGGGCAGGTTGGTGGGAGCATAGACCTGAATAGAGAATCACCGAGGGAATGGTCTTTACGGACTGCAGATAGGGGAGGGGAGGCAAATATATTTCTGGTGGTGGGGTCCGTTTGTAGGTGGCAGAAATGGCGGAAGATAATGTGATGAATCCAGAGGTTGGTGGGGTGGAAGGTGACGACCGGGGGTTCTGTCCTTGTTGCGGTTGGAGGGGTGGGGTTCAAGGGCGGTGGTGCGGGAAGTGGATGAGATGTGCTGGAGGGCATCATCAACCATGTGGGTGGGGAAATTGCAGTCTTTGAAGAAGGAGGCCATCTGGTGTGTTCTGTGGTGGAATTGTTCCTCCGGGGAACAGATGCAGTGGAGGTGGAGGAAATGGGAGTAAGGGATAGCGTTTTTACAGGATGCAAGGTGAGAGGAGGTGTAGTCCAGGTAGCTGTGGGAGTCAATGGGTTTGTAGAAGATGACCCTGTTGAGTCAATCACCGTTGAGATGGGGAGGTCCATGAAGGAGAAGGAGGTGTCCAAGATGGTCCAGGTGAACTTGAGGTCGGGGAGAAAGGTGTTAGTGAAGTTGATGAACTGTTCAACTTCCTTGTAGGAGCACGAGGTAGCACCAATATAGTCATTAATGTAGCAGAGGAAGGGAATGGTGCCGGTGTAGCGGCAGAAGATGGACTGTTCCATGTAACCGATAAAGAGACAGGCATAGCTGGGGCCTATGCGCGTGCCCATGGCTACCCCTTTCATCTGGTGGAAGTCGGGGGATTCAAAGGAGAAATTATTGAGGGTGAGGACCAGTTCAGCTAAACAAATGAGAGAGTCAGTGGAGGGGCACTGGTTGGGATGCTGGGAGAGGAAGAAATGGAGGGCTCGGAAGCCTTTATTATGGCAACTAGAGGTGTATAGGGACTGGATGTCCATGGTGAAGATGAAGTGTTGGGGGCTAGGGAAGCAAACGTCACGGAGGAGGTGGAGGGCATGGGTGGTGTCCCGAACGTATGTGTCCCACACAAATGAAGGAACCGCAACTCCCTGTGGCTGAACACTTTCACTCCTTCTCCCACTCCACCATGGACATGGTTATGCTGGGCCTCATCCAACCACACAGAAGTAATGTGGATTTCACCAGTTTTCTAATTTCCCCTCCCCCCACCTTATCCCAGTTGAAACCTTCTAACTCGGCACTGCCCTCATGAGCTGTCCTACCTGTCCATCTTCCTTCCCGCCTATCCGCATCACCCTCCTCTCCGACCTATCACCAATACCCCCACCTTCATCCACCTATCTCGCTCTCAGCTACCTTCCCCCCAGCCCCACCCCCCTCCCATTTATCACTCAGCCTCCAGCTCAGTGATGAAGATCCTACGCCCGAAATGTTGATTCTCGTGCTCCTCGGATGCTGCCTGAGCTGCTGTGCTTTTCCAGCAACACATTCTCGACCATGGAACGAACCACCAGAGATAGAGATAGATGCAGGTACGATTACGACATTTAAAAGACATTTGGATAGGTGCATGAATTGAAAGAGTTCAGAGGGATATGTGTCAAATGGGGTTAGTTTAGTTTTGGAAACCTGGTCAGCATGGACGAGTTGAAAGAAAGGGTTTGTTTCCATCCTGTATGACTCTAACTTAAAGTGATAATTCATTCAGATACAATGCAATGTATGACAGGCCTTGTTATAATTGGCAATTAATTGATTCACATGAAGTGACTGATGTTTTATTGTCCCAGGCCATGTACGGTGCAGGGAGAGTTTGCACTTTAAATTTGCATAACTTTTTACCTTGCAATACGTTCTTTGTGATTGAGTTGGAAGAAATTCTAATTCTTGTGTGAGCGAAAGCAAAAGCAAATAAACTCAGCAGCTTCTGGCAGTTCTGAAGGCTTACTGGACCCGAAATGTTAACATTACTTCCTCTCTCCACAGATACTGCCAGACCTGTTGAGTTTCTCCAGCACTTTCTGATTTTGTTTGTTTCAGATCTCCAACCTCGCATTTTCTGTTTTGTTTTAGGCTTGGAGATTCAGGTGTGCATGTATGATTATTCACAGGAAGACAGGGAATGTCAGCAAAAACATTTCCAAATTGAAATGTTGAATTTTCAAATTTAAATGGGTCTATGAATATGTAAGATGTGCATATTGACTGTCAGAGAAAGAGACCTAAGTTTATTACAACATCAGTGCAACCATTCAGGATTGTTCTCTTGAGACTTTATAAAATATCTGCATGAAAATGTACGCATCACTGGCTGTCCATTCTTAATTTGTTGAATCACAGAACAATTACAGCACAAGAGGAGCCATTATGCCCAATATATCAGTGTCAGAAGAGCAATTCTACTTCTGTCTTCTTTTTATGGCCTTGAATGTATGTGCCTCCATGTTTTTGTAGTCAATACATTCCAAATTGTAACTCCTCGCTGTATAAAAACTTTCTTCCCATGTTATTCCTGCTGCTTTCACCAACTATCTTAAATCGGTGTCCTCTGTCTTCATTCATTCTGCCAATGGAAGCAGTTTCTGTTTGTCTAGTCGCTCTGGACTCTTCATGATTTTGAACAAGTCTAAGAAATCTTCTCGTAATCTTCTTCCCCAAGAAGCACATTTCCACCTGTCCGATTGAAAGCTCAAGGATTTTGACCTAGGAACTTGAAGCAACAGGTTAAAAAGTTGGAAGATAGAATGGTTGGGCATTTACTGATGGTATTAATATTGAATGTCAAGGATAGTTGGCTCGAGCTTTCTTGTTTGAGATGGTTGGGATTTTTGCAGCCAAGTATTAATTGCTACTTACCAAGCCAAGCCCAAATGTTGTCCAGGTCTTGCTAGACAGATAGATATACCATGTCATAAACTGAGGAATTATGAATGGTACTTAACACTCCGCATTCGTTGCTCAACATTTTCACTTCTGATCTTATGATGGAGGGAGGATCATTGAAGAAGCAGCTGACAATGGATGATTGGGCTGAAGAATTTTCCTGTGGAACTCCCGCTCAACATCCCTGTTCTGAGATGATGGTCCTCCATCAACCACCTTTGTGCTAAGCATGAATCCAACCAATGGGACATTTCCCTTGATTCCTGTGAAAATTAATCTTGCCAGGTTCCTTGAAGACTCAAACACAATTACTTTTGACATCAGTGGAAGTCACTCTCATCTTGTTTCCTGAAGTCAATCCATGGGCCAAGTATGGAGCAAGGCTTTCATGAGGTCTGGAGCTAAGTGATCCTGGTAGAGGACATTTCATCTCATCTCAGTCCTAGTGGTTCAAACTTTACACCAACTCTTTTACTAATGCTCCCCAAACAGAGGGAGTATCTTTCTAGCATCAACCCCAACATTGACTGAAGACTGTTCCCTGACTCTTTGAGCCATTGCCGTTTGCTTGCAGTGCATACAGTGTCATTGAAACTTACAGAATATCGAGAGGGCTGGATGGAGTAGACATGGAGAAGATCTTTCCACTAGCAGGAGAGACTAGGGCACAACCTCAGAGTGAAGAACTGAGATGTTGAGGAATTTCTTCAGCCAGAGGGTAGTGAATTTGTGGGACTCTTGCCACAATAAGACAGTGGAGACCAAGACAGTGAGCGTATTTAAGACAGAGATAGGTCGATTCTTGATTAGTAAGGGAATAGGTTTATGGGAGGAGACAGGGGAATAGCATTGAGAAAAATATCAGACATAATCAAATGGTGATGGGAACGTGATGGGCCAAATGGCCTAATTCTGTTCCTATATCTGATGGTCTCATGGTGCTTATGCAGCAGGCACATGATGTAGGTGTCACTTGGATGTAGCCCTGTACAATTCAGCTACAGCTCATCCCTTTGACTGATAACTGCTGACAAACAATGACAAGTCACCTCGTTTGTGTTTGTGAGAAGCAAGGTAGATCCTTTCAGGTCTAGCTGAGGGGCCAAAGAGCAAAATGGACAAGGCAAGGCAGGGATGCTGTTAACATCCGGATGTGTGCAAAGTCATGATTGTTGAGAGAGGGGGTGGTGAGTACTGTTACAATCATGAGCTGGGAATTTGGCCATATCAAGAGTCCTTGCAGGAGCATTCCTTGGAAGCTGTCAGTGTGCTTCAAAGTGAGTCACCCAGAGTGCAGAAACGTACCATATTTGGATCAGAGATGTGTCACAATGCTACAGAGAGGGTGGCATGTGTTGAATACAGAATCCCACAGATGTGAGGTGCATGCAGTCACTGCCCATGGAAGGTGTCTGAGACAATGGTGTTGGGCGGAGGTCTGGAGGAACATGCATTAAGCAGAGTCACCAGGTACTTGCTGGGGACCCCTCAGTGGTGTTTCATGGTGGTTACTGATCTCTCTTTTCAAGAGGCTACCAATTCATTGCTTTCCTACTTGACACAGCTACTCAGACAGCTGGGGAATTAGCCTTCTCAGCCATTGCCAGTTTCAATGTGCAATCAATTGCACCCACACGTAGCCTCCCATCATAAAACAGTCAGATTAAACAACAGGGAGACTCTACTCTCTTAATGAATTATAGTATCATGGAATTCTGACAGTGCGGAAAGAGGCCATTTGGCCCATTGAGTCTGCACTAAACCTCCGAAAAGCATGCCATCTAGACACAGCACCCCACCCCCATATTAACCATAGCTAACCCACCTAGCCTGCACTTCCCTGGCAATTTAACCCTGGATACCATGAACAATTCAGCACAGCCAATCCTCCTAACCTGCACACCTTTGGACTGTGGGAGGAATCCGGAGCACCCGGAGGAAATCCACACAGACATGGGGAGAATGTGCAAACTGCACACAGACAGTCACCCAAGGATGAAATCAAACGCAGGTCCCTGGTGTTGTGAGGCAGCAGTGCTAACCACTGAGCCACTGTACTGCCCTTAATGTTTGAATCGTTTGTGGCCACAACAGCCTGATATATTGCAGGTCAGTGTTGGATATCCAGGAAGCTGCCATTTTAGACCACTCACAGAGTCCATCTGCTTTCAAAAGTCCTTTGATGTATACAAGACTAATTGCTGGGCACTGAGGGATACCCCTCCACACCTGGCTTCTGGACCTTCTCAGAATTCTTTAGGCTGATGCTGAGGAGAGATTAAATACTACTCAAAGGACCAGATTGTGGAATTAACCACTGGTTATTTCAAAATGAAGTTTTGATGTCCAGATTCATTTTAAACTTGCAATCAAGTACAATGGTGACTTTTTTGTTTAATTCTGTTCTGACATCCCCATCTGTGAAAGTTAAAGCACATGTTGGAAACCTGCTCTGGACCAACGTAACAGTAAAGTAGTTGTGGTACATTGAGGGCTTCCATGACCACCCACTCCTGGAATGTTTCACTAAAATTGTCAATATATCAAAGACACTGGAGTTCCATTACAGAGTCTACTCCCTGGTAAATAGCACATCAGTGAGCCTGAACATTAAACTATTCGGCTACAAACAGTAGCACGCTTCAACCGGCATGTTATGCTTCAAGTCAATTTTTTATTGAATGGTGAGCAGGCTTGAGGGGCTGAATGGCCTACTCCTCCTCCTGATTGTAAGTCTGTACATTTAGCACCTAGCATCTCCACAGGGACAATTCAAGAATCTTAGGAACGTGACAAGATCAAAACTGTTACAATCATATTCTCTGTCGCCACATTCTTTAAAATGCCAAGGTGTTGGCTATTGGGTCCAAGGGATTTGGCAGCTTTAATTCCCAACAGCTGATGTACTGGTTTTTACTTTTAATAATATCTGCATTCACAAGATCCTTCGTTTCCCACCATGTACAGAATATTCCTTGTGTCTTCTACCACAGTCTAAATGTAAACTATTTGTTCAATTTCTCAGTGGTAATTCCCTGTTATAAATACTCCTGAATCTGCCACTTTTGTTAATCATAGACCATAAGACATTGGAGCAGAATTAGGCCATTCTGCCCATTGAATCTGCTCCACTATTTGATTATGGCTGATATGTTTCTCAACCTATTCTCCTTCTTTTCCCCGATAACTTTTGAATCCCTTACGAATCAAGATCAAATCTTTCTCTCAAATACATGCATACTCTGCCACAACAGTCTTCTGCAGCAATGGGTTCCACATATTCACCACTCTCTGGTTAAAGGATTCCTCATCTCAGTTCTAAAGGGTTGTCCCTTCATTCTGAGGCTGTGTCTTTGGGTCCCAGTCTCTCCTACTAGAGGAAACATCTTCACCACATCCACTCTGTCCAGGCCTCTCAGTATTCTTCATATTTCAAACAGATCTCCCTCATTCTTCTAAACTTCAAGGTGTGCAGATCTAGAGTACTCAACCACTCCCTATATGAGAAGCCCTTCATTCCCAAAAGCATTCTTATGAACCTCCTCTGGATCCCTCCAACCCCTTCCTCTGATACAGAGGCGAAAACTGCTCACAATATTCCAAATCCAGTGTGAATGAGCCTAATGCAGCCTCAGCAGTACATCCCTGTTTTTATATTTTAGCGTTCTCAAAATGAAAACTAACATTGTATTTGGCATCCTTACTGGCAACTGAACCTGCATGTTCACCTTAAGAGAATCCTGATTTAGAACTCTCAAGTCCCTTTGTGTTTCAAATATCTGAAGCCTTTCCCTGTTTTGAAAATAATCTACACTTCAGTTCTTCCAACAAAAGTGCAAAACCTCACACCTTCCGACACTAATCTTGGCGATTTTTTTACATTCCTGTAGAAATCTGTTCAAATTGTTCAATGTATCTTGCTAGTGCCGTGCCATCTTTCTATTTTGTCTCTCTTTGATGATTTCTTGATCATCCTTTGTGATGTAAATCTTGTTTTTGTTCAGCAAATGAGGTTTTCCCAAACCACGAGGGAAGTCTTTTTCTTTCATAAACAGTTCAAATTTACCCACAAAATTCTTTCTGCTTGTCAGAACAAAAATTTAACAACCAGAGCACGAGAATGGTTTGTCCCATCTCACGCAGATATCGCTGAGATACAGCTGGCACTAGATTAGATTAGAAATCTAATTTCCTTTAAACTATCTAAAATTGACATAAATTGAAGGCAGACATTTCCTACTTTGTCACCATGACATTTAACGAGAGTAAATAATCAAATAAATGGGCATTAAGTGAAAGCCACTGCGGTAATTTATTGACATTCAAATGACTGCTTCCTGGACCACAAATCCCAATAAACTCATAGAGCTCAAAAGCTGAGAGCCATTCAATATAATCAGGGTTATATTAAAATCACTTTCATTAAAAATCATTCAGAACAAAATTTAATTCATTCATGCAGTATTTTATGCTCTAACAACAAGCAGACTGCTCTCAACACTTGTCTGAATCCAACTCCTTATTCATTTTTGTACCTTGAACAGCAGGTATGTGGAAGGACAGGGATTTGAGATGAAAATTTCCATGGAGACAGTGTAATGTGATATTGTCCAGACATTCATAGGATTCCAAATGCAGTCTGAAAAATGTTATCCAGAAAAATATTTGCCCAGTTTGAAAGATGTTACAAAGCAGGTTCGGGTGCATCATTTCGGAGCTGGGGTTCTGATGTGTGCATCACAACCAAGCGTGGGCTCCATAGCTTCATGTTGCCTTTGACCCCGATATGAGTTTCTGTAACATTGCTCAATTGTGTCCAGGCTCACAGCATCTGCTGCTGCAATGTATCACTTACGCCTTTATTGCCTCAAGGCTACATGGATAGGGTTGACAGTCAGAAACTCTTCTTCCCAGTGTTGAAATGTCTAATACTAGAGAGATTGCATTTAAGGTGAGAGGGGAAAGTTCAAAGGAAATGTGAGGGACAAGTATTTTACACAGAGAATGGTAGAAGTCTGGAACGTACTGCCAGGGGTGATGGTGGAATTAGATATAATTAGAGAGCTTAAGGGACTTTTAGATAAGCATATGGTATGCACGGAATGGAAGGAAATGGATCCAGGGCAGGCAGAAGGGATTAGTTAAATTCAGTGTTATCGTCGGCCAAAGGACCCATACCTGTGTTGTACTGTTCTATGTTCTGAGACTTGACTATCTCAATCCTCTCATCTCCCATTTTTCTGTCTGAATGAACTCTGTGTGTTTTGTATATGGACGGCAATGTCGTGTACATCAATCACCCTTACAATCTGATTGACATTGGTTCCCAATCCGATAAACTTTTGATTTTTAAGATTCCGGCCTTTATTTTGAAATCCCTTTATGGTTTTCAGGCTCTCTATCTCTTATAAAGGCATCAGATCTCAGCCTTCCGAGAAATCTACACTCTCCCAATTCTGGTACCTTGCACATCCCTGATTTTAATCACTGCACCATTGGCGCCTTGTCTTCAGCTGCCTGGTTTCCATGCTCTGGAATTACTCTCACCCTACCTAGACCTCTCTGCGTCCACCTTTCTCTCTCTTGTTCCTCCTGTGAAATAATCCTGAAACCCTATCTCATAGAGTCATAGAGATGTACAGCACGGAAACAGACCCTTCAGTCCAATTTGTCCATGCAGACCAGATATCCTAACCTAATCTCGTCCCATTGCCAGCACTTGGCCCATAAACCCTCTAAACCCTTCCTATTGACATAGCCATCCAGAAGCCCTTTTAATGTTGTAATTATACTAGCCTCCACCCACTTCCTCCGGCAGCTCGTTCCATAAACACACCAGCTTTTGTGTGAAAAGGTTCCCCCTCAGGTCCCATTTAAATCTTTCCCCTCTCACCCTAAACCTATGCCCTCTAGTTCTGGACTCCCCCGCCCCAGGGAAAAGACCTTGTCTAGTCATCCTATCCATGTTCCTCTATAAGGTCACCCCTCAGCCTCTGACACTCAAGGGAAAACAGCCCCAACCTATTCAACCTCTCCCTACAGCTCAAACCCTCCAACACTGGCAACATCCTTGTAAATCCTTTCTAAATCCTTACACGTTTGGCAACATCCTTCTGATAGATGGGAGACCAGAATTGTACACCTTATTCCAAAAGTGGCCAAACCAATGTCCTGTACAGAAAAGGAAGATAATCAAGCATTGTGCCTCTTTTAAATTAACTGGGATTGTGGGGAGGGGAGCCGAGCACATGTTATTTTACACACAGCAATGCCTTTGCTAATCGGAATCAATTTACAATCTCCTAGAAGGAGGAATCATTGAAACCTGCAGGCAATGCAACTTGATGCCACTCTCCTTCTATACTTCAAAATAGGGGTCTAGTACTTTCATTTCCACACATGTTGTGTTTGTATTTTGTATGATGATTTTTCTAGATTGGTATTTGTTCTCTGGATAATCAGCATGCTGTATTCTCCCATAATATAAACTGTTGCAATTGATTGAATTTGGTGTTCTCCTGTTTGTCCTGAGCGTTCGAGATAAAAAGCCTCAGCCGCAAGTCTTTCTTTTAGCAAAATTCAAAAATTGCAAGTCTTTATTTCTTTAGTAATTTGTAGGTTAGTGCTGGAAAGAAAAGAGTGCATTGGAAAATCTAGTTTATCAAAAGGAAATTGCTATTCCCCATTGAACTAATTGTGACATCTAGTCGCTACAAACCATTCAGTTGAAAACCATGACTACACAATTGTATGGCAAAGAATAAAAATACCAATCTTCTAGTCTCAAAAATTTCTCAATTTTCTCACTCAGATTTATACTACTCTCAAGCCTAGAAATTTCTAAACATACAACATCAATAGGTTGTATCTTATTCTTTTTATTCCTGCTTTTTTTTCTGGTTATTTCCTGAATTGCATTGTTTTCCCTTCTGTTGTTTTCCTCCTCTGCTATTCTGCTTCTCTTCAGTATTGCCAGTTTAATTGCATGCTTTTTATTTCTGCCCTGTCACCTTTTGCCTTTTTCATTTCCTACTGCTTTGACTGCTTCCCTGGTAGAGTCACGGCACAGACAAAGAGCAATCAGGACAGAGAAAAACACAAACAAAGTGGAAAAGTAGAAATGAGGGACAGATGCAGTGAGAGAGGAGAGAGCTTGATAGATGGTTGAACAACATTAAAGTAGTCAGCAGAAACTCAGAACAGAGTGCACAATGCAAGACAAAGATTTAAGAGGGGAAGTGTTTATGAGGACTTGCACTAGGGCCAATTACCGAATTAAAAGGGCCAATAACAGCAGAACCACATGACATTTTTTGTTCTGTATCCCATTCAGTCAAATAGGCAGCCTAGCCATTGAGACAGTATGCATGCGCTTTCTTTTTGCCTCTCTCACTCTGTATTTTCCTGTTTCTTTCTATCTGCCTGTCTATCTCTGTCAGTCTGTCAACCATTCTGAATCTGCTCCTTCAGTTTTCTTCAGTCTATCTCACTGGAAGCTCTTTATTGTTCTATCTATCTTTCTGTCCCTGCCTCTCTTTCTCTCTTTTCTGTCAGTCAACCATCCCGAATCTACCTCCTTCAATCTTTTTATCTCCTGAGAAACTCTCTCACCTTCTTAGTCTCCCTCTACTCTGTAAAATCGATGAGGAATATATAAGGGTGTTCAAAGATATTTTGAGCTACGTCGATGCCTTTTTGTCAGGAATTTTTTTTTTTAGGTGGTAAAGCATTTGAATGTATGTCATTGACCGGGTTTTACATTGACTGTAGATTTGTCACTTTCCCCTGCCCTCCAGCTGCACTAGCTGCAAAATCTATTTTAGTTATAACATCCCTGAAATTACACAGCGTGACACCAACAAACAAAGACTTAACCCTGTTTGTATGAAACTTCTCTCTGCTTCATCAGCAGAGGTGTCAATCATTTCAAATAAACAGATTTGGCATATCTGTTAAAATATTAGTGAAATTTCAGATACATGAATTTATCAGTTCGTGCTTAAAGTATATCTGCTGTCTTGTGGGTATTTAGAAAGTCAATAACACTTGGTACCAAAAAACACCTTAAGGCACTTTTTTGATCCTGGTCACTGTTATAAATCAGAACGTATATAGGTTCAAAACAGAACCTTTCATTATTTGTACTAGTGCTTTTGGTATTTTCAGGGACTGAGATATGTCCTTAGGGATATATCGGCATGCTATGCACTGACATTTTAATTTATTTTTACTTCTTCTGTTGTCAGGTCCTGTGTTATTAATGTCTGTTTGGTTGTTGTAAGTTTTATACTTCTGCAAAGTGTAGATTACCTGTCCATGGTGCTTAAATAAGCAGAAGCCTGGAATTTCCTCTAGAGTTCTGCTGTTTGTTTGGTGTAACTTCAGTAGAAAATCAATAGACAATCTGTGAAGTCTGGGCTAAAGAAAAGTCAGAACTATATGTTATGGCTGTACAGGACATTGGTTAGGCCACGTTTGTGATACTGCATTCAATTCTAGTCTCTCTGCTACAGGAAAGACGTTGTTAAACTTGAAAGGTTTCAAAAACATTTACAAAGATGTTGCCAGTTTTGGAGGATTTGGGCTATTTGGACATGGCAATACTGCTTAGTTAGTTGTACTAAAAGCAAAATACTATTGCTACCATGGATAATCTGAAATGAAACACAAAGTGCTGGAGAACCTAGCAGGTCAGGCAGCAACCCTGTGGAAAGGAATTAGAATTAACCTCTATATTCCAGTGTGACTCACTGGACTTGAAACATTATCATAGAATCTCCACAGTGTGGAAACTGGCCATTTGGCCCAACATCGATGCTCCGAAGAGTATCCCACCCAGACCCATTCCCCAACACTATTACTCTACATTTTACTCTGACTAATGCACCTACCTTACACATCCCTGAACACTACAGGCAATTTAGCATGGCCAGTTCACCAAACCTGCACATCTTTAGACTGTGGGTGGAAACCAGAGCAGTCAGAGGAAACCTGCACAGACACAGAGAGAATGTGCAAACTCCACACAGACAGTCACCTGAGACTGGAATCAAACTCAGGTTCCTGGCTCTGTGAGGCAGCAGTGCTAACCACTAAGCCACCGTGTTACCCATTAGTTCTGATTGCAACTCTTACTGAAACTTTACTGGGTATCATCCTTGGAATGCCATTATAATCAATTCAGTCATTTCCTCAAGTAACATTTGGAAATTCTGCTAAATCCATTTGGTTTAAATATAATGGAAGGACGCTACAGGCAGAGAGCCTGTAGAAAGAGTTAGTAGGTTATTAAGAGGATTTTTGGGCACTTAGGCTCAAGGGCAGCCAATAGGTTTTTTAAATGTGTCAGGTCTGGAAGATGTGAGAAAGATGATGAATTGTTTTAACGACTATGCTTTCTTAGTTATTTTAAAACATACTTTACTGAATTAAAGTTGAAAAGTGTGACACTAGAAAAGCACAGCTATTCAGGCAGCATCCAAGGAGCAGGAGAATCAACATTTCAGGCATAAGCCTTTCATCAGGAATGAGGTCTTATGCCCGAAATGTCGACTCTTCTGCTCCTTGAATGCTGCCTGACCTGCTGTGCTTTTCCAATGCCACACTTTTTGACTCTGATCTCCAGCATCTGTTGTCTTTACTTTCTCCTTTACTGAACTAAAACTAGCTGGTACTGAACACAAGATTTGAAAGTCGGTACAGTTCTAGAAACTTCCAGCAGTATAACTTAAGGATAAAACTTAGCCTTCTGGGATCTCAGATCTTTCACTGTGTGAACATTCTGGTCAACTGACAGAAAAGAATAATATGTCTTCCCAGCAGGATCTGGGAATGAAGAGAGCTATCAAATTCATTACATCAGCAAAAAGCAAAAACAGCTCACCATTCATCTTGATAAATGAACAATAGTTTTTGACCAGGGATGTAGAAACCACTTTGTGAATCTGTCAGATTCATCATGGAACACTGTCACATGACCAAAAAG
This sequence comes from Chiloscyllium plagiosum, assembly GCF_004010195.1. NCBI lineage: Eukaryota > Metazoa > Chordata > Chondrichthyes > Orectolobiformes > Hemiscylliidae > Chiloscyllium > Chiloscyllium plagiosum. Next base: position 72,891,191 of record NC_057724.1, on the reverse strand, counting down.
CTACTAGTCTCTGAAGTCTTCAACTATAAATTCTTGAACCCCTTGCCTCAGTTTACTAATTGTATGACCAACTTGGAATATAGCTGGAGAAAGTGAGGTCTGCAGATGCTGGAGATCAAAGTTGAAACTTTATTGCTGGAACAGCACAGCAGGTCAGGCAGCATCCAGGGAACAGGAGATTCGACGTTTCGGGCACAGGCCGAAGAAGGGCCTGTGCCCGAAACGTCGAATCTCCTGTTCCCTGGATGCTGCCTGACCTGCTGTGCTGTTCCAGCAATAAAGTTTCAACTTGGAATATAGCTGCCAGACTCCAGGCTTGCAATACATGTGCCTCAAATCTGAACTTGCTTTTGCCATCAACACAGTGAACAGAAGACTGTCAGACTCCAAGCTAATAGGTTGGCCTCCCTTAAGTCCCAGTACATCTCCTCAAAATCTAAAGCAAAAATGCAAATTGCTGGAGAATCTCTGCAGGTCTAGCAGCATCTGTAGGGTGGCAATGGCCTAGTGGTATTATCGTTGGACTGTTAATCCAGATACCCAGATAATGAATTGATGTTTCAGGCATAAGCCCTCATTCCTGATGAAAGGCTTCTGCCTGAATTGTTGAGTTTCCTGCTCCTCGGATGCTGCCTGAGCTGCTGTGCTTTTCTAGTGCCTCACTTTTCAACTTTAGTTCAGTAAAATATATTTGAATCCCACTATGGCAGATGTGGACGTTGAATGCAATAAAAGCCTGGAAATGAGGCTAATGATGACAATGAAACAATTGTCAATCATCAGGGAAATCCCATCTGGTTCACTAAAGTCCTTTCGGGAAGGAAACTGTCATCCATATTGGGTCTGGTCTGCACGTGACCCCAGACCCATAGCAATGTAGTTTCTCTTAAGTGTCCTCTGGGCAATTAGGCCCAGACAATAAATGCTGGCCTAGCCAAATACGCCCTGTGTATGAGTAAAAACAAATCTGTGGAGAGAAAGCAGAGTCAAAGTTTTGAGTCAAGTGATCCTTCTTCAGAAGGATTAGTAGGTAAGATCATTTGGCATATATACAATATGTAGTATCTCTGAAAAAATCCTTGTATTAATGTGCAAGGTGGAGCCATTTCCTGCCCATAATATCCTTCTGTTTCATCAGCACCAACTTTAAAGAAATTCTACAAAACCCTACATTCAGGAACAGGCGCTGGCTTTCTGGATTCTAACAATGGCATGAATTAACATGAATATGTTAAATTGTAAACTGTTTCTTTTTCTTCATCTTTTTCTTCCTTGTATGCTCATTTGTGTATGCATCTTGCAACAATCATCCTATACATTTGAACGTATGGCTAAAGGAATATATAATGTAAAAAACGTAAGTTCTGATGTTTATGCATTTGTTCCTGTAGCTTCTAGGCAAATATTTTGAAACATAAGGAAGTAGGAAAGAGTTCCTGGTATTTTTTAATTGTGTGAAGTGACCAGGACAATGACTAAATGAAGTTCATCACCAGGGATCAAGGATGTTAGAATAGCTGGACCTTTCTTCGAGGATAAAGATAATTCTAAACAGTGTTTACTATGTCTTCTTGAATGGAGAATCAGTGAGCTGGTCCAGAGCTAAGTGAATGAAAACCTTTTCTTATGGTTCACTCAAGAGATGTGGATGTGGGTGCTGCTGGCTGGCCAACATTCATTGTCCCTAGTTGTCTGTGAGAAGTTGGTGGTGAGTTCCCTTTTTGAGCCACTCCAGTCCATGTCCTCTAGGTTGACCCACAATGCCATTAGGGACAGAGTTCCAGGATTTTGACCCAGTGACACTGAAGGAACAACGATGTATTTCAAAGTCATTGTGGGTGGATGGGTGAGTTGGCTATTGAGGGAGTGCAGCGTTGATTCACGAGGTCAATTCCTGGAATGGCAGGATTACCTTACACTGAAAGACTGAAGCGACTGGGCTTGTATACCCTTGAGTTTCGAAGACTGAGAGGGGATCTGATTGAGACGTATAAGATTATGAAAGGATTGGACACTCTGGCAGTAGGAAACATATTTCCACTGATGGGTGAGTGCCAGTTGGATAGAGCTCTCAAAGGTAGTGGAATCAAGGGTTATGGAGATAAGGCAGGAACAGGATACTGATTAGGAATGATCAGCCATGATTATATTGAATGGCGGTGCAGGCTCGAAGGGCTGAATGGCCTACTTCTGCACCTATTGTCTATTGTCTATTGGATGGGAACTTGCAGGTGGTCGTCTTCATACCTTTATCCTTCTGGATGGACATGGTCATGGGTTTAGAGGGTGCTGCCTAAGGAGCCTCGGTGAGACACTGCAGTGAAATATCCCAGATTGAAATTGAGGCTGAGAGAGTTCTGGAGTGTTACTGTGTTAATAGCAAGTCAATACATCCTTTGAGACCTACAGTCCAGGAATGCCAGCTGTTATCGGATAGTGGTACTGCCCAGATACTCTCAGGAGATATTGCAAGTAGCATATGAAATTCCTATGGCATGGCATGTAGAGATATGCAAATACAAGCAGCAATAAATGGGCCTTTTGGCCAAGGCATAGTGCAGCTCTGTAAAATATGCCGTACTTGACCTGTGTTAGAAAACTTCAACACATTATTAAATCAACATGTTTAATAATACCAGCTTCTGAAAAACTATTCAGTCCAGTGTTAGTAAACCGTACAGAACATTAGCAGGAAAGGAAAGTGGACATCAGTGTATGCTTACAGTTATGGATGTGACAACCCAATTGCCTCAAATTATTCCTTTGAGGGCAATCGCAGCTAAAATAGTTGTGCAAAAATTAACTCGGCTTTTTTCTAATTATGTGCTAACAATAACAATTTACTGAGAGATTCAATACAGATTCAACATACTGCAGTCACTGACACTCCTTCCCTTGTCTGGTGCTAAACTCTTGGCTTACAATTAGTAGCACATCTTCCTCATGATTCAAATGGCCCCAGTTAAGATGGAATCTGAGACCTTTACACCTTCAGGTAACATACAATGATCTGGTAATAATATCATGCGCACCTTTCTTAAAGGTCAGAGGTCACACAACACCAGGTTATAGTCCAACAGGTTTATTTGAAATTACAAGCTTTTGGAGTTCAGTGCTCTGAAACCCTGTGATTTCAAATAAACCTGTTGGACTACAACTGGTGTCGTGTGACTTCTGACCTCGTTCACCCCAGTCCAACACCAGCACCTCCACATCTTTCGTTAAGGCATACCACATACTAACTGTGAGGTATAGCAGAGCAAAAGATGGAGATTGAACCAATGTGCTGCTGTGAACTTAAATCCGCCAATGCAGATGCTTGACTTAGGGCTGAAACATTGGACAGTCAGACACCTGGACAAATCTTTTATCATTTTTATTTCCCACGTGCTGCCCATGTACTTATTCTGGGAAAATAGTAAGTAAGAATGTACCAGCAGAAAGGAACTAACACTTTCTGAATTGGTTGCGTGCTCTTGCCAGTTTTCATCTTCATAATTTGGACAACATCGAGCATGATGTGTCCAAGAAAGTCACAGAACTTCAGAGAACGAGACAATAGTCAGGAGGATGGTGTGTAATGAAGATTGATGCTGCCTGTTGTGAATGTGCTGAAAAAAATTGCTTAATCCTCATTATGGAAAGCATTTTTAAGTGCTCAAACCAATTTAAGAGCAGCACTTTCTCTCTACTGCGAAAAGATTCTTACTGTGTGAATCTTTGATTTTAACTTTAGACTATCATGTGTGCAAATCCTCTGCAAAATTCTAGTTCAGCAGTGACATAATGGCAAACAATTTAAACAGAGATAACAAGAATCCAGAGAAAGTATATTCCTGTCAGGGTGAAAGGGAAGGCTGGTAGGTATAGGGAATGCTGGATGACTAAACAAATTGAGGGTTTGGTTAAGAAGGAAGCATATGTCAGGTACAGACAGGATAGATCGAGTGAATCCTTAGAAGAGTATAAAGAAAGTAGGAGTATACTTAAGAGGGAAATCAGGAGGGCAAAACGGGGACATGAGATAGTTTTGGCAAATAGAATTAAGGAGAATCCAAAGGGGTTTTACAAATACATTAAGGACAAAAGGGTAACTAGGGAGAGAATAGGGCCC
>NC_057724.1:72881740-72885275 GCF_004010195.1 Chiloscyllium plagiosum | reverse complement strand
ATGAATAGGAAGAGTTTGGAGGGATATGGGCCGGGTGCTGGCAAGTGGGACTAGATTGGGTTGGGATATCTGGTCGGCATGGAAGGGTTGGACTGAAGGGTCTGTTTCCTTGCTGTACATCTCTATGACTCTATGGCTCTAAATGTATACATGGGTGCGATTTTCCCATTTTTCATCAAAGTGTGGGAGTGGACATGTTCCTTGGTGACTAACCCACCTCCCTTACTGCCAAGAAAACTCAAATTGCCCAACATCAAACAGTTCCAGAAGAAATGACGGGTGAATGTATCAGGTTATTGCAGGTATTTGCATGGGTGTCTCAGCGCTCCGGCAATTCCTCTCTCCTTCTGGCCCACTCCTCCTCCACTCTCAACAACCCTCCACAGCCCCAAGACACCCTCCCCTGCAACCACAGAAGATGTAACACCTGCCCTTTTACCTCCTCCCTCCTTACTTTACCTGCACTTCACTCAATCTAGCCTCTTGTATTAGCTGCTCACAATGTGGTCTCCTCTATATTGGGGAAATGAAGTGTAGACTAGGCGACCACGTTACAGAACACCTGCATTCTGCCCGCAAAAAAAATCCTGAGCTTCCTGTTGCCTGCCACTTCAATACAACATCTTGATCCCTTGCCAACATCTCTGCCTCAGGCTTGCTGCAGTGCTCCAGTGAAGCTCAGCACAAGTTGGAAGAACAACACCTTATTTTCCACTTGGCAACCTTGCAGCCTTTCAGGATTCAACATTGAGTTGAATGATGTTAGGGCCTGAGCGCTTTCCCTCATGTCACTAACCCAACCCCCACACACCAGTTCTTGTCATCACATGGTCTGCTTCCACAACCAACCATTATCAACTACTAATAGTCCCCATTAGAGTGTTGATTACCCCAGGGTGACCTTTATCATTCCTTTGCCTGTCCAACTGTCGTTCTCTCTCTCTGGGGCTCCATCTACATCTATTGTTTACTCCTTCCACTCTACCCTCCCTACCTACCCCACCCCACCTTCAACATATATACCAACCTTTTCCCAACCACAATCAGGTTTGAAGAAGGGTCACTGGGCCCAAAATGCTAACTCCGATTATTCTCCGCAGATGCTGCATGGCGTGCTGAGTTCTTTGAGCAATTTCTGTTTTTGTTGCTGATTTCCAGCATCCGCAGTTGCTTGCTTTTTTTTGCAAGGTAAGGCTTTCCTTCCAAGCCTCTTAGATATCAGGAGTGCTGTGTGTCAGACACTTTGGAAACATAGGCTTCTCTCTGCATTCACATAATTTACAGTGCACTTAGCAAAGTGCATGAGTTGCAATGAAAGCTCACTGACCTGAACCATTATCTACTTTTCTCACTCCACAGGTCCTGCAAGATTTGTTGAGTACCTCCAGCATTTCCTGTTTTATGTGGAGATTTCCAGCGACCACTGAATTTGACCTTAGTAAAGACAGGACATGTTAAATAACAAAAGACAGAAGTGATGGGTACTAACAATGGCATCAGTGACTCTCAATCATTTGCAATTGTTACTCAGGAATAAGCATATGCACTTCACAAAGTGAATAATGAATGAAATGAATAAATGATTACATATTTGGGTTTCTAAAATACATCTGCCAATAATACATCTCTCTTATGTTATACAATTGGAGAGAAAGTAGAATTCAGTTGTTTTGCTTTTGGCATTCAGGAATAATTTCTTGTTATTACTGGTTAAACATCTTCTCTTGCCCACCCAACAGCTGTTTGTGACACTTGTGTGAATAATGTGAATAATGCAACTGTGCATCAAATTGAGTTATTTACTTCAGCTGAAAGCATTCCAATCCGAACACTAATTTATCTGCAATGTGGATGCTCCCATTCATAAGATTGCTACACAGTCAAACCTTATTTTAATTGGCAACTTATGAACAGGCACTCTTGATACACCTACAAAAATTATATTCCTCACATGCTGCATTCTACTGCCTTATCTGAATATTTATGCTGTGCATCAAGTATAATAGTGATGTGTAGTTCCCCTGTATTACAATTCTCATTCTTACTGTGTGTTCTACATTGATTTTCGGAGGTGCGTTGATGTCTTTACATAGACCTTTTGAGGAATGTTGATGTCGCGAAGCTTCACACTGTCGGAGATTACTATGGTTATGCATACCTCTTGATGATCCAGCACATTCCTGGTCCATAGGTGCCAGTTAATAAAATGTTGGCTGTATGTATCGATATGCCACAGATCAGTTACAAGACTGTTAATGTATGTGCCATGATTTTAGATTTATAGTTTTGACACATAGGGCTAAGATTCACAGTTCTCAGCAGGGGGCCCTGGAGGTAGAAGGAAAACTAAAGGTACCCCACCATCTCAGCTGTCCAGTCAAGCATTGGTCAACTAGTGGTTTTCAAAATGTTAACTCTGCTTTCTCTCCACAAATGCTGCCGGACCCGCTGAGTTTTTTCCAACAATTTCTATTTTTGTTTTAGTTTATTCATTAATCCACACAATAGTTTCTGTGTAAGTATAAATTAAAACTCTAACAAGTACATAAATCTTGGAAATGGAATGTCTCTTGAGCATAGAATCCCAAATATATAGAAACAGGCCCTTTGGCCCAACATGTCCACACTGACTCTCCGAAGAATAACCCAGTGTGCTTTCTTCCTCATGGATTATTCAGCCTGATTTAATGTTGAAATGAAGACTCCTCGAACATTAGTCACTGTGAAAGATTCTTCATAGGCTACATTCATCATTGCCGCACTCCATTTGTATGTTACTCTCAAATGTCAGTCAAGTTCATTAAGATGCGTTTGTCTTTATCTAATTACCGTGATATTTGTAGTTACATTTTCTTTCAAAATGCCATGGAAACTTATTACTTTTAGGATCATGTCAAAAATAATTGTAAGTGGCATTAACCTTACTGATTAATCTTCATTCTTATTCTCATCACAGATCAAACTGGAGATGGGGAGGCGTGAGTTCAGGAGGAATTTATTTACCTGGAGAATGCAGCAAAGCATAACTGTGGCATGGAGAATAAACATACTTAAGGAAGATTTCAATGACCAGGTGAGGAGGAAAGACTTTCAATAAGGGTCCTGTAACTGGCTAATGAATGTCAGAGTATGTGCAAGGAGATAAATGTCAGAATGGATAGCTAATCGGCTTCAAGTCAGAATGTGGAGGGTGGGGATAAATTGATTAATCAAGTGGGGAGTGATTTTATGCAAGAATTAGTGCTGCTCACAATTTACATTAATAATATTGGCTTTAGGAATCAGAGCCATTGTTTATAATTTGTGGATGATATAAGTCATGGAGTAGTGAAACTAGTAACTATCAAGAAGTATAGAAACCTACAGTCACAGAGTCACAGAGTCATAGAGATGTACAGCATGGAAACAGACCCTTCGGTCCAACCCTTCCATGCAGACCAGATATCCCAACCCGATCTAGTCCCACCTGCCAGCACCCGGCCCATATCCCTCCAAACCCTTCCTATTCATATACCCATCCAAATGCCTCTTAAAT
>NC_057724.1:72800429-72881308 GCF_004010195.1 Chiloscyllium plagiosum | reverse complement strand
ATTTTTCTGAATTAAACTCCATCTGCCACTTCTCAGCCCATTGGCCCATCTGCTCCAGATCCTGTTGTAATCTGAGGTAACCCTCTTTGCTGTCCACTACATCTCCAATTTTGGTGTCATCTGCAAACTTGCTAACTGTACCTCTTATGCTCGCATCCCAAATCATTTATGTAAATGACAAAATGTAGCGGGCCCAGCACCGATCCTTGTGGCACTCCGCTGGTCACAGGCCTCCAGTCTGAAGAACAACCCTCCACCAACATCCTCTGTCTTCTACCTTTGAGCCAGTTCTGTATCCAAATGGCTATTTCTCCCTATATTCCATGAGATCTAACCTTGCTAATCAGTCTCCCATGGGGAACCTTGTCGAACACCTTACTGAAGTCCATATAGATCACATCTACTGCTCTGCACTCATCAATCTTTTTTGTTACTTCTTCAAAAAACTCAATCAAGTTTGTGAGACATGATTTCCCATGCACAAAACCGTTATGCACATTGATCCTTCGATGAGCAGACTCACCCCTCCCCACCTATCCCTGTAACCCACCTGGTTTGCACACCTCTGGACACTGTGGAGCAATTTAGCATGGCCAATCCACTTCACCTGCACGTTACAGGAGAATCTAATGCAGAGGAACCTCGGCTATCTGGCCATTCGATTATCCAAATTTTGGATTATCCGGACAAGATTGCAAGGCCCTGATGCTTGGGTAAACTGTGTTATCTGGCATTTGATTATCCACGCATTCAATTATCTGAACAAAATACTCCTTGTCCATGTCATTCAGAAAATCAAAGTTCCTCTGTAAACTTATAAAATTGTCAGGCGAGAGTGTGGTGCTGGAAAAGCACAGCAGGTCAGGCAGCATCCGAGGAGCAGGAGAGTCGACATTTCGGGCGAAATCCCTTCAGCAAGAAGGGCTGCTTGAAGGACTTTTTCCCGAAACATTGACTCTCCTGCTCCTCAAATGCTGCCTGACCTGCTGTGCTTTTCCAGCGCCACACTCTCACCTCTAATCTCCAGCATCTGCATCCTCACTTTCACTTTATGAAGTTGTCAAGTAATTGATTAATAATGTTCAACACAGATAAAATAAGGTAGTACTGTTTGGTCAGAAGAATTAGAGATTAGATTACATTACACTACAGTGTGGAAACAGGCCCTTCGGCCCAACAAGTCCACACCGACCCGCCGAAGCGCAAACCACCCATACCCCTACATTTACCCCTTACCTAACACTACTGGCAATTTAGCATGGCCAATTCACCTGACCTGCACATCTTTGGACTGTGGGAGGAAACCAGAGCACCTGGAGGAAACCCACGCAGAGAACGTGCAAACTCCACACAGTCAATTGCCTGAGGCAGGAATTGAACCCGGGTTTCCGGCGCTGTGAGACAGCAGTGCTAACCACTGTGCCACCATGCCGCCCAGATTATTAACTAGACTTCCAGAGAGCTGGTTAGCTCAGTTGGCTGGAGAGTTGGTTTGTAATGTAGAGTGATGCCAATTGTGGGGGTTCACCTCCTGTGCAGGTTGAGGTCACCATGAAGGATTTCCCTTCTCAACCTTACCCTTTTCCTGAGGCATATTGACCCTCAGGATAATCCAGCATCATCTCTTTCTTTAATTAAGGAGTATGGTCTGGGAAGGACTATAGTAAAGACTCATCTTAACTTGGACTTCAAAATGGAGGACTAGTAAAACCAGCATATTCATTTCCAAGTACAGCTTTTTTTGTTTTTACTGGCTTTCCATTTCGGTATGAATCAAAGACAGAGAAGGCATTTGAGTGAGCTGCAATTTCCCTCACTACCACAGAAACCGACTCTGCTCAGCTTATCATCAGAGTATGCAAAAGCTTCAGCATAACTGGGCAGATTAAATCACTGGAAGCATTTCCTTCCCCAATGCTGACTAGACATCTGACTAATATTTCTCCACTCTGTGTAATTCTAGGTCATTAAGAAGGTAGGAGTTGATTGCACAGTAGCAGCTTTCATTGAGACCATTGAGTCAAACACTTCATCTGGAGTCTGTCATTAACCAACACAGGTCTGGGACTCGCTCAATTAGTTTTGTAGGCAAAAGTGGGGACTGCAGATGCTGGAAAACAGAGTCTAGATTAGAGTGGTGCTGGAAAAGCACAGCAGGTCAGGCAGCACCCGAGGAGTAGGAAATCAAGCTTCAGCGCGTCCCTCAACACGTAGTCCTGGACCTTGGAATGTGACAGTCTGCAACACTCAGTCGGGGTCAGCTCCTTCAGCTGGAAGATCAACAGGTTTCGGACAGACCAATGAGCGCCTTTGACCGAACTGATGATCCTCCAGGCACAGTTTTGCCCAAAACGTCGATTTTTCCTCAATTAGGTCCGTGCCCAACCTTGAGGATTAGATTCTTGCTTTCTCATCCTCTGACACCTAGATCATACAATTTGTGTATTTTTAGTAACATTTTACATGCCAGTATTCAGGGTTAATTCAATCAGATATAACCATTGGAAGTATTTTGAAATGTTTGCACAGAGCTTTACAAAGTCTTAAGTTACAGTATTCGACATTCGTCTACCAGTTTAGTTAGGATAAAGAATTGTGATATTTTGATGAAAGGAGTATCTTTGATTTTTTTTATTTCAAAAATATACTTTATTCATAAAATATTTTGATAACCTGTACAATTTGTCATGCCATACATACGTAAACATTCCATTTCTTTGCATACAGAGATCGGAATTAATCATTTGTATATAAGGTCTGTACATCTACCATCCATATATTTAGCTGAGGCGTCAGCGGAGCCCACTTACCTGCGTGGGCCCCCTGTTCTTTAGCAGGCAGACCTTACACAGTGGTCTTTCCCCACCGCGCCTTGGCGGCAGCTGCCTCAAGCTTCAGCGCGTCCCTCAACACGTAGTCCTGGACCTTGGAATGTGACAGTCTGCAACACTCAGTCGGGGTCAGCTCCTTCAGCTGGAAGACCAACAGGTTTCGGACAGACCAATGAGCGCCTTTGACCGAACTGATGATCCTCCAGGCACAGTTGATGTTCGTCTCATAGAACATAGAACATAGAACATAGAACATAGAACATAGAACATAGAACAATACAGCACAGAACAGGCCCTTCGGCCCACGATGTTGTGCCGAACTTCTAACCTAGATTAAGTACCCATCCATGTACCTAGCCAAATGCCGCTTAAAGGTCGCCAATGATCCCGACTCTACCACTCCCACGGGCAGCGCACTCCATGCCCCCACCACTCTCTGGGTAAAGAACCCACCCCTGACATCTCCCCTATACCTTCCACCCTTCACCTTAAATTTATGTCCCCTTGTAACACTCTGTTGTATCAAAGGTGTTTTTCTTCATAAATTTCTCCACAAAGGACAGATGATACGGAACGGTCCAACTACTCGGAGCGTTCCGCGGCAGCGAGGCCAGGCCCATCCTTCGCAACACCGGGGACAGGTAGAACCTCAGTACGTAGTGACACTTGGGGTTTGTGTACCGGGGATCCACGCGCAGCTTGATGCAGCCACACACAAAGGTGGTCATCAGGGTGAGGGTGGCATTGGGTGTGTTTTTTCCCTCATTGCCCAGATATTTGCACATTGTGTCTCTTCGGACCCGGTCCATCTTTGCTCTCCACATGAAGTGGGAGATGGCCCGGATGACTGCGTCGGCACAGGTTCTGGGGACAGGCCAGACCTGTGCCACATATAACAATACTGAGAGTACCTCACACCTGATGACCAGGTTTTTCCCGGCAATGGAGAGCGACCGTAGCTCCCATCTGCCTAGTGTCTGCCTCACTTTCCTGAACTGCTCCTCCCAGGTCTTGGCACATGCCCCAGCCCCACCGAACCAAATACCCAGCACCTTCAGGTGGCTGGTCCTGATGGTAAAGGGGATCGAGGATTGGCCGGCCCAGTTCCCGAAGAGCATGGCCTCGCTCTTGCCTCGGTTTACCTTGGCCCCCGAGGCCCGTTCGAACTGGTCACATATGCACATGAGTCTGCGCACGGACAGCGGATCCGAGCAGAAAACGGGGACGTCATCCATGTACAGGGAGGCCTTAACCTGCAGGCCCCCACTGTCATGAATAGTCACCCCTCTCAGGCTCGCATCCTTCCTGATGGACTCAGCAAATGGCTCTATGCAGCACACAAACAAACAAGGCAGGAGAGAGAGGGCAGCCCTGCCTGACTCCAGATCTGACTGGGAAGCTATCTGATTCCCAACCTTTGATTGAGACTGCACTGACAATGTTGGTGTAGAGCAGTCTGATCCAATTGCAGATTCCCTCCCCAAAGCCCATTTTGGAGAGAACATCTCTCATATACCTGTGTGATATCCTGTCAAAGGCTTTCTCCTGGTCCAGGCGGATGAGGCAGGTATCCACCCCTCTGTCCTGCACGTAGGCGATCGTATCCTAGAGGAGTGCGAGACTCTCAGTGATCTTCCTGCCCGGTACAGCAGAGGTTTGGTCAGGGTGGATCACCGGTCCCAAAGCAGACCTGACCCGGTTGGCGATGACCTTTGACAAGATTTTGTAGTCTGTGCTTAACAGTGAGATCGGTCTCCAATTTCTAATTTCCTCCCTCTCCCCCTTCTGCTTGTAGTTGAGGCTGATGATGCCTTTCCTCATGGATTCACTCATGCTACCTGCCAGAAACATACTGACATACACCTCCAGCAGGTCCTGGCCAATCAAGTCCCAAAGAGCAGAATAGATCTCGACCGGTAAGCCGTCGCTTCCAGGAGTTTTATTCTTTTCAAAGGACTCGAGTCAGCTCATCCAGAGATAGTGGCTGGTCCAGCTTCTCTCGTGTTCCGTCGTCTAAGACTTCCATGATAGAGGACAGGAACGACTGGGAGGCCGCGCTGTCGGTTGGCTTCACGTCATACAGACTGGCATAGAAGGATTTGCTGATCCTCATGATGTCAGCCTGAGATGACGTTACTGAGCCATCTTCTTCCTTCAGGCTGCTGAGCAAGGAGCTCTCTTTGTGCACCTTCTGGAAGATCCTCCACGGAGCGGACCCTGGACTGGAAGATTATCTTGGAGGCCTCTGAGGCAAGGAGCGAGGCTTGCTGGCCCTTCACCCCCTTGAGGTCCTCCGTAACATTGACCCCCATCGTCTGCAGCAGGAGCAGGTTCTGCATACTTTCCTGGAGTTGGGACAGTTTTCCCCGCCTCTCTCTCGCCTGCTGAACACCTTTGAAGATGAAGAACCTCTTGATGTTCCCTTTTACTGTTTCCCACCAGTCCGTGGGGGACTCAAAGACGGGCTTCACAGTTCTCCAACCTGCGTAATCCCTCTTGAGGTCCTCAATGTTTCCCGGGGTCAACAGCTTTGTGTTCAGCTTCCACGTTCCCTTACCAGCCCACTGCTCATCCTGTAGGTGACAGTCGGCCAGCAGGAGGCAGTGGTCAGAGAAGAACACCGGCTTGACGTCGGTGGATCTGAGTGAGAGCGTTCGGGACACAAACAGGTCATCTATCCTTGAGCGGATAGACCCGTCTGCCTGTGACCAGTGTATCTATGCTGTGCTCCATCTGCAGGAGTGCTGAAGACATCATGCAGCTAGGCGTCTTTGACTGTTTCCATCAGGGCTCTGGAGTGGTGTCCAGTTTACTGGCCCCCCGCCGGATCGTCCATCTGCATCAATGATACAGTTGAAGTCTCTGGCCAGAATGACCAGCCTGGACGTAGCCAGCAACAGTGGAAGCTGCTGCAGGACGACCAACCGTTCACTCTTACCTACTGGGGCGTACACATTAATCAGTCTCAGGGGAGCATTCCTGTACATGACGTCGGCGACGAGGAGGCGCCCGCCCACCACCTCCTTAACCTCGAGATGGTGAAGTTGCCTCCTCGCAACAGGATATCCAGGTCTGAGGAGCGGTTATCATTGCCCCCCGGCCAAACTGATGGCCCATCGGCCCACAAGCTCGACCATCTCCTGTAGCTACTGAGGTGCGGTATCCCACACTCCTGCAGAAACAGGACATCAGCTTTAACGTTGGCTAGGAAGGCCATCGTAGAAACACATCGCGCATCAGATTTTATGGTGCGCACATTAATGCTTGCAATTCTTATCCCCATTTTAACAGGTTGTGAGGTTACCCGTGTCCATTTGCCGCTGGTCCTGCCCATCTGCGGTTGCTGTCTGCATCCCCGTGATGAACACGAACTGCTGGACCCTCACAGGGCTGAGGTAGCTGTCCAGCTCCTCACTGGGGCCCATTTGCCCGCTCCGGTGTCATCGGGCCGCGACCAGGGTCCGCGCTGTCTGTTTCTATATCTAACAGCGGGGCTGTCAGAGGGTCGCTGCTCCTAGTAACTGGAGCTGTGTGGTGGTGGGGCCCTCCTGGCTTTCACCTGGTGGGGGGTGGTCTTTTCCCATTGCCTCAGGAGGTTTGTCCTTTCTTGTTTGGCAGGTGCTGCCCTCCTTTCTCCTCGCAGCGCTCTGTCTCTTCTTTTGGTGACGACCCTCCTTACGCCCGTCCTCACCCTCCGAAGAGCTGTCCATGTCTTCCCCGTGCAGCTGCCGTTTCCCCATTTTCTGGGAGGTTTTGGCGGCCTGGCGGGTTTTCTTCCTCCTGTTTTTTACAGGAATCCATTGATCTGCCTCCTTCGTTCCCCTCTCCTCCTCAGTCTGTCCTGTAGGAGCTTTGCTCGGCTGCTGTCCCTCTCCGGTGGCTGCCGTCTGCTCCTCTCCGGTCTGTCCTTCCTTTTGCGTGCCCCCAGACACCGTTCCCTTGCTGGTTTGTGGTGCCTTGCTGTTCTTTTGCAGCCCACCCCCAGCCATCTGCGTGTAGGTGGCGGCCCATCGTCTTGGGCAGGCCTTATACATGTGGCCCGCCTCCCCGCACAGATTGCAATTCTTGGCCTCTTTACATTCCTTGGACAGGTGACCCTCCTTCTTGCAGTTCCGACAGATTGTGACCTTGCAGTCCGCCGCCATGTGGCCTGACCTCCCGCAGGTTCGGCACACTTTCGGCTGCCCTGCGTACGTCAGGTACCCTCTGCTCCCTCCGATAGTAAAGCTGGAGGATGTTCCCACTGGCATCAACCCTCAGGGTTACCTTGACCTGTCGTTTGCTGGTCCAGATCCCGAAAGGGTCAACCACGTCGGTGCTTTCTCCCTCAACCTGCACGTATCTTCTCAGGAACGTCAGGAGATTGGTTGCTGGAACATAGGGGTTGTACATATGGATCATAACAACCCGACTCCTCTGCGCAGGAAGCACAAACAACGGGACCGCCAACAAAATGGAGAATAGCGGCTCCCCTTCCTTTTCCTTGAAGACCTTCAGGAGCTGCTCGCATTGCTTTACACTCCTGAAGGTCACGTCGAAGTAGCCTGCCCCAGGGAAATCCTGCAGGCAGTACACGTCCGCTGCGGCAAATCCACAGCACTCGAGCAAAATCTTCTTGACGAACACCGTCCGATCGACTGGTGTACGTTTCTCCACCTTCTTGACAGTCACCCTGACTGTGTTGCGAATGCCCTGGCCCGGGGTGCAGGCAGCTGCTGAGGACGTAGCTCTGAGGTTGGCTGGTCCCTGAATTGGCGTTAGGCCGAAGCCAGCATGAAGATCCACCAAGAGCAAGTCAGCACAACCAAACGATCCTTCAACGTCCGATCACGATCCAGCGATGATCTCCACTAGCTCTGATGACTCGCAACTCGACACCCGTCCTGATAAGAACAGAGGCTTGATCTGAGCCAAAAGGCCGAGAAGCGTGTTGATATTTGAAGGAGAAACTGCTAGTGAGACATAAACTCAACTTTTCATGTTGACAGACTGTACAGGTAGTATTCATCTTATTCCACAATTACCTTGTGGGTACATAATAACTTGTAACAGCTGCTCTGTCACCAAGCTTCCAAACTAGTAGAAAATATTCAACAATGCCTTAAGGCTTTTGTTGACACCCTATTACACATGTCATCCAAAATTAACTTGCCATTTAAAAATGAGACATATTAATGACAGCCCATTGCTAGGTTGGAATCAGGGATGTAACTCCTCGAAGGTGGAACCAGTAGGGGGCAGCATTTCCATTTATGAGTCAAGCACACAGCAGAAACTTAAAGGGAGCTTAAAATGGGATATAACAATTTTTAAAAATAGTCAGTAATATTTAGTAATGAAGGTATGAGTCATGAACATACTGGAGCTCCCGTTTGATGTATACAAGACAAGTTGGACGAGTATGTCCCATTTGGTGTGTTTTCTATTTTGTCTTGTCGGAATGGGTGAGAGGCAATTACTCTGTGGGGGTGAGCGGGAGTGACTAGACCCACTGTCAGCTGACTAGTTTGAAGATTCAGATGGGCTGTGAAACAGCAGTCCAGTCATGCCTGAAGGTTCTAAGCGCAAAGAGTCTCAGGAATCACCTGGGAGCAAGCAAGGTCCCTTTTAAGCTAATGGAAACATTTGTTTTGAATCGCTTATCTGCTTTCCCCCTTTTTAATTTCTTTTGATTTCAGTTGGCATCATTGACCATATGTAGGTGACCAAGGTCACCCACACTCCACCCAACAAGCCCCCATCCATCCTGACCCTCTGCCCTGACTGCAGTAGGAGATGAGCTACCAAAGTCAAGAGTGACCACCCACCTGTCTGCCTATATCTCAGAGAAACTAAATGATTAGAGCACGCGGTGAGTGTTCAATCTCATATCTGCAGTAATATTGGACAGTGTACATAACACCATGATTGTCAATTGTGTTCTGAAGAAAGGTCACTGGGCCCAAAATGTTAACTCTGCTTTCTCTCCACAAATGCTGTCAGACCTGCTGAGCTTTTCCAGCAATTTCTGTTTTTGTTTCTGATTTCCAGCAGTTCTTTTTTTTTAAATAATGTTATCATTGTTTGGGAAAATTCTTTTGAGTCATTGATACTCAGAGTAAACCTTTGAACCAGATGGGGAGTAAGTACCTGATAGAAATTGCCTCCATTTAGGTAGATTCATGACAACTGATTCTTCCTATTGATATTAGTTCAGCTACTGATACAAAGTGGGGAAGGATACTCACTTAAGCAGAGAGTAGGCTCAGACATTGTTCAACAAAATATGTTCATTACAATCTATCTCATAACTAGGAGTTACATCCAAGAGATATAATGTGAAGGTGTTGGTGTTGGACTAAGGTGGACAAAGTCAGAAGTCACATGACACCAGGTTATAGTCCAACAGTTTTATTTGAAATCACAAGCTTTCATAGCGCTGCTCATTCCTGCTTTATCCTTTGACAATTTTTTACACTATCCACAACTCCAGCGATCTTTGTACCATGTGCAAACTTATAAACCCACCCATCTACATTTTCATTCAAGTCATTTATCTGTATATCACAAACAGCAGAGATCCCAGTACATATCCCTATGGAACACCATTAGTCATGAACCTCCAGCCAGAAAAAAACACCCTTCCACCATTACTGTCTGCCTTCTGTGGTCAAATCAATTCTGAATCCATGCGGCCAAGTCACTGTGGATACCATGTATTTTAATCTTCTGGATGAGCCCACCATGACAGACCTTATTGAAAACCTTACTAAAATCTATGTAAGCAACATTCACTGCTTTACCCTCATCAATCACCTTCGCCACCTCCTTGAAAAATTCAATCAAGTTAGTAAGACATGACCTGCTCTTCACAAAGCTATACTGACTGTCCCTAATTAGGCCATGCTTTTCAAAATATGTGTCAGTGCTAGCCCAGAGAATTCCCTCCAACAGCTTCCCAACCAACGATTATCCCTATTTCCCTTCTTGAACAGCGGAACAACATTAGCTACTCACCAGTCCTCCAGTATCTCTCCAATGGCTAGGGAGGATACAAAGATCTTGGTCAAATCCTCAGCAATCTCTTCTCTTACATCTCTCAATAACCTGGGGTAGATACTATTGGGCTCTGGGGACCTATCCACCTTAATGCTCATAAAGAGATCCTACATCACTTTTTTCTTGACCTGAAAATGCCTTAACGCAGTAGCATGCTCCACACAAATCTAACTATCCTCCATATCCTTCTCCTGGGTGAATACTGATGCAAATTACTCATTTAGGATCTCAACCACATCCTCTGCCACCAAGCATCTTCTTTATCCTTGTGTGATCATTACTTATCTGAAAATGTGTTGCTGTAAAAGCGCAGCAGGTCAGGCAGCATCCAAGGAACAGGAGAATCGACGTTTCAGGCATAAGCCCTTCTTCAGGAAGCCCTTCTTCCTGAAGAAGAGCTTATGCCCGAAACGTCGATTCTCCTGTTCCCTGGATGCTGCCTGACCTGCTGCGCTTTAACAGCAACACATTTTCAGCTCTGATCTCCAGCAGCTGCAGCCCTCACTTTCTCCCTGATCATTACTTATCCCTAGTTATCCTCTTCTTTTTAATGTACTTATAGAATGCCTTGTAATTCTCTTTTACCCTATTTGCCGAGATTATTTCATGGCCCCTTCTTACTCTCCTAATTCCCTACTTGAGGTTTTCAAGCTTTCGGTATATCCCTTATTGGCCCTGACTGACTTTAGCTTTGTAAATCTTAAATGTGTTTCTTTTTTTCCTTTTGACTAAATTCACGACCTCCCTCATTATTCAAGGGTCCCTTAACTTGCCGTCCTTGTCTCTCCTCCTTACTGAAACATACCGGTCCTAAACTCTCATCAGCAGATCTTTAAACAATTCCTACATATCAGATTTAAAAATCACACAACACCAGGTTATAGTCCAACAGTTTAATTGGAAGCACACTAGCTTTCATGAAGGAGCGTCGCTCCAAAAGCTAGTGTGCTTCCATTAAACCTGTTGGACTATAACCTGGTGTTGTGTGATTTTTAACTTTGTACACCCCAGTCCAACACCGGCATCTCCAAATCACACATATCAGATGTGGACTTGCCTGATAACAGCTCCTCCCAATTAAGGCAGTGCTGACTTTCTCCTTTATTGCCTTGTGGTACACAATGAGCAGCCAATTCATTATCACCAAGATCCTTCTCACAATTTATCCCATCCCAGTGTTACTAACTTAAATCCTCTCCTTACATATTGTAACTCTTGAAGTCAAGTGTACTGTCATGTTTTATTGAGATGCTAATCAGTGTACTGGAGAGGTGTTAATGATGTAGGCAGTGTTTTACTAGCTGCAAGTTCAGTATTCTCCAGGATTCATGCATTTCCCATTTCAAATCTTTGTAGCTTTCGAGCCCTTTTCAGTAAGGTCATTGAACCTGCAATTTAGATCAATGGAAAGTAAAATTTTACAGTGATGTAGCTTATCATTGTTTTACAGGCAATTGACTGCATACACATTGAATTAAGCAAAAGCTTTGATGTGGACTAGTTTGCATGTGTCAATGGGGAAGAGCACACATCTATAATCTACCAAGTGTTGCTTAAAGCCAGAAATCACCTGGTAAAAACATTGGAAGGCTTCCATGTAAAAAGCATATTACAACAAGGTATCAATAATTATAATAAACCCTGGGGACACATAGCAGCATCTGTGGAGGGAAGAACAGAAACTGGGAAAGCTCTTCTTCAGAAGAATTATATCAAGGTGCCGGTGATGGACTGGGGTGGACAAGGTCAGAAGTCACACAAAACCAGGGTAATAGAAGAGAGTGCAGAATGTACTGTTACAGCAAGAGAGGAGGTGCAGAGAAAGGCTAACTCTAATATCTGAAGGATCCGTTCACAAGTCTGGTAAGAGCAGAGAGGAAGCTGTTCTTAAATCTGCTGGTACATGTTTTCAAACCTCTGTATCTTTTGCCCGACAGAAGAGGGTGGATGAGAGTTAACCGAGATGGGGAGTGGTCTTTGATTATGTTGACTGCTTTCTCAAGGCAGCGGGAAATATAGATGGGACTGTTATAGAATGGATTTTTCAGTTAGAGAGCTCCACTTACTATTATAGAGATGCACAGCAAGGAAACAAACCCTTTGATCCAACTCGTCCATGCCAATCAGGCATCCAAACCTGCATCCAAAGTCCCACCTGCCAGCACCCGGCCCATATCCCTCCAAACCCTTCCAATTCATATACCCATCCAGATGCCTTTAAAATGCTGTAATTGTACTAGCCTCCATCACTTCCTCTGACAGCTCATTCCTTACACGCACCACCCTCTGTGTGAAAAGGTTGCCCCTTAGGTCCCTTTAAATCTTTCCTCTCTCACCCTAAACCTATGCCCTCTAGTTCTGAACTCTCTGACCCCAGGGAAAAGATCTTGTCTATTTATTCTATCCATGCCTGCCATGATCCAACCTCTCCCTACAGCTCAAATCCTCCAACCCTGGCAACATCCATGTAAATCTTTTCTGAACCCTTTTAGGTTTCACAACATCCTTCTGATAGCAAGGAGACCAAAATTGCATGCAATATTCCAAAAGTAGCCTAACCAATATCCTATACAGCCGCAACATGACTTTCTAACTCCTGTACTCTAAAGGAGGTTTTGTACTGAAATTAGAAGGCTCTTTGAACTTGTTGAGCAACTTAGCCAACCCATTTCCATAAACAATTTTTCCCAGCAAGTTTCTACCTCAATATATCTGACAGACAGGGACTCTAGAGATCCTTTCATTGCAAACATTTTCCTCTTCCATGGGAAATGGGCATTTTGCAGTTGAATATTGGTGAGGGATTGTCTCGGATAGTGCAAGGAGAGTTGGGGAGAGCATCATAATGCAATGATAAGCCTGTGAGCAACTGAAAAATGATGCCAAAATTTGGGCTGAGGAGTGGCAGATGGAATTTAATTTAGATAAATGCAAGGTGCTGCATTTTGGAAAAGCAAATCAAAGCAGAACCTTATACACCTTATGGTAAGGTCCTTGGGAGTGTTGTTGAACAAAGAGACCTTGGAGTGCAGCTTCATAGCTCCTTGAAAGTGGAGTTGCAGGTAGATAGGATAGTGAAGAAGGCATTTGGTATGCTTGCCTTTATTAACTGTTGTATGATATATTCATCCCAACTTTATCTAACTTCAGTGAAAGGTCAAAAGTTGTTTGACCTACTGCTCGGTTAGTACCGTGTAACTGATCTTTATTGCACTGGGTGGAATATAAAAGGAGGGCAGTCTTGCTGCAATTGTATGGAATATTGGTGAGAGTCTGTACCTAGAGTGCTATGTTAGTCTCTGTACTTAAGGAGTGATACATCTGCATTGGTGACAGTTCACGGAAGATTACCTAGATTGGTTTCTGGAATGAAAATTATATCTTTTGAGGGAAGGTTGAGCAAGTTTGGCCTATACATGTTAAATATCAGAAGAAAAAGAAATAAGTGGTAGTGTTAACATTTCTATCTCTGGGCCAGCATGCCACGGTTCAAGATCCACCTATTCCCATAGATGTGTATTAACACCTCTGAACAGGTTGATTCGGAAATATCTAAAGTAGCACATCTAAGAGGGAGACAGTGGTGTAATGGTAAATAACTGCATTGGTAATCCAGGCTAATTTCTGGAGCATGGGTTCAAATCCCACCATCACAGATGGTGAAACTTGAATTCAATATTAAAAAAAAACTGGAATATAAAAAAACTGGCCTGATATTGATCATGTAACCAATTGTCATTGTTGTAAACTGGTTAAAAACGCATCTGCTTCACTAATGCCCCTTAGGGAGGGGCATCTGCATCCTTACTCTGATCTGGCCTACACATGACTCCAGACCCAAGCAATGTTAACAACCCCAAACTGCACTCTGAGCAAGTAAGGATTGGCAGTCAATGTTGACTGAGCAAGCAGAAATACAAATCCCAAGGAAGCATTTGATAAAGTAACTTTGTAGAGATGTGCCAACAGGATGGAAGTGTGGGTGTCTATCTGGATTTCCAAGTGAGCATCAACAACAAAACCATAAGGGGAGGCTTGAAGAACAAGTGAAATGTGGGGTGATCAATTTACAATGGTGTAAGAGAGAATGTTCTTCCTGTTTTGGAATTGACCACTGATATTTAGTGGAGTGAAACCCACTTTGATACTTGACGTGTGATATGACATGCCATTCATGGAGTTGGACTTCAATTAAATCTTACTGGGAACACCAAGCATCTCCCGCCCCACCCAACCCCGCTACTTCCCGTAGCAATCACTCAGAAATCAACGAGCAGGTCCCCAATTCCAAGAAGATTTTCACCAAACTAAAACAACACTTTGAAATCCAAAGACAAGCCATATGACATGCAACTTCAGCCCCTGAATATGTGAATTTTTGAATACAAACCCCTTCCCAACCACCACCTCAATGTGGACCATGAGGTTTAGCAATGAATTCTTTCATGTCAATAGGGAACAAAAGTGCCAGTGTTGAGTTGAAAAAAATTCTCTCTCTCCAACATAGTCAGTTCTCATAATTTGAAAATCACTGTCTAACAGGGGAGTGGAAGCTGATTGGATAATAACTTTCAAAAGGAATTTATTGTTCAAAAGGAATTCAAAGGGAAGTCACAGAGTTGTATTGCACGGTTAGCTGATCAGATATCCTAAATTAATCTAATCCCATTTACCGGCATGTGGCCCATATCCCTCTAAACTTTTCCTATTCATATACCTATCCAAATGTCTTTTAAATGTTCGAATTGTACCAGCCTCTACTACTTCCTCTGGCAGCTCCTTCCATACACCCACCACCCTCTGCATGAAAAGATTGCCACTTAGGTCCCTTTGAAATGTTTTCCCTCTCACCTTAAACCCAAGCCGTCTAGTTTTGGACTCCTCTACCCAGGGGAAAAAGATATATGTACTTGAAGAGGGACATTGGGATCCAGCAGGGGATTTCACTGAGTTTGATAGCTAAACCAAAGAAACAACATAAGGGCAATGATCTGAACAGTTTTCTGAGCTGTACAGTTCTCTGTGTATATAATCCAATTGCACTAAAATCAAATCTAACAGGTCATATGTGCCTTGACTTTAACAATAAATGTTGTTTCTGACAGGTGGAAAGCAGGATTTTTCGACAAGGCATTATTATGTTGACATAATCTCAATTTCAGATTATACCTCTAACTAATAGAACCTTGCAGTCGATCTGCTGACATTTTCTTGGCTAACACTGGTGCAGCCATTACCTGTGATGCTTTGTGTGTGCTGAAGGGATTTCTAAGGAAATTAATACTTCAATACCAATTCCCATTCTGAGTGTGATCATTTACAAATCTAGTACCTGTTGGTTAATCATGTAAAACAGGAGAGTAAATATTTAACATTTCTTGGCAGTATGATATGGACCTCTCAGCAGCGGTTAACTTTATTTGGGTATTTACCCAGAATTACCTCCAAGCTCCCCAGTTGTGATTTGCTCCAACTTCAAATGGTCATGTATGCAGTGGGTAGCGTCCCTGCCTCTGATGCAGAAATCATTAGTAAGAAGGTGAGAGGGAAGGTGGACAGAGCATTTCATAAAGCACTCAGTACTCCCAGCTTTATTGATACGGGTATAGACCAAAAGAGCAAGGAGGTGATGTTAAACTTGTATAAGACACTTGTTCGACCTCAGCTGGAGTATTGTGTACAGCTGTGGGTGCCACATTATAGGAAGGATGTGAATATACTGGAGAGAGTGCAGATCCAATTTACAAAAATGTTTCCAGGAATGAGAAATTTCAGTAATAGGGAGAGATTGAAGAAGTTGGGACCAATGTCCTTGGAGAGAACAAGGCTGAGAGGAGATCTGATTGAGGCTTACAAGGCCATGAGTGGGCTTGATAGAGTAGATAGAGAGAGGCTGTTCTTGCTCATAAAAGGAAAAAAAAAGAACGAGAGGGCATAGATTGAAAGGGATGTGCAAACGAAGCAGAGGTGACCTGAGAAAAAAACATTTCCCACAGTGAGTAGTTAGAGTACGGAATGCATTGCCTGGAAATCTAGTGGAGGCATTCAAGATTCAACTGAAGCATTCAAGAGGGGCTTTGGGTGACTATTTGGGTTGAAATGGTGGACAGGGATTTGGGAAAAAGGCAGGAGATTGGCTCTAGGTGATACAACTGCTGCAAGCACAATAGGCTGAATGGCCTCCTTCTGCCCCATGACAATTTTGAGTCCCATTGTCAGGAGTGAAAGGCTATGGAAGGTGTGTTCAAAGCATGGCCAAATAGGTTGGCCATCGTCCTGCAAATCCTTCCAACACACAATATTATGTGTTAAGAGAGGGAAGATTCCTGGTCATCATATCATGGAAGGAAATTGGAGTTACTGAACAAACAAAGAACAAAGAAAATTTACAGCCCTGGAACAGTCATCAATATTGCTCCAGGCTACAACATACATGTTACCTCAGACTCCCCAGGTCAACTTGAACACACACCATATCATTTAGCGTGTCAGGGTGTGCTACACTGTCAGTTTTTTCAGGGAAGTTGTTGAACCATTTGCCTTCTGGATTTTAAAGATCTCATGGCACTATTTTAAAGGAGAGCAGAAGAGTTGACTCTCAAGTTGTAGCCAATATTGATATCACAATGTACATTAGAGTAACACATTTACTGGTAACTGCCCCATTGCTGCTTGTTGGGTTTGTGAAGCACAGATTGGTTTCCACATTTCCTTCATAACAATGATAGCTCTACAGTCATTTCTTCTATAACAGGATGGTCACATTACTGTGCGACCCCACGCTGTACAAGAATCGAGCAATACAAATAACACAAAAAGTGTAGGAGATATAATCACACTTTGGAAGAGCACATTTTAAAAGTTCATGCTTTAGGAACAGCGTCCCGTATTTGTTAATCATGTTACAGCAAGTTTACATTGATAAAAAGTGAGTTAAAGTAGAACGACCTGTACTTCAGAAAGCACGTCATTGGCTAGGTACTTTGACTGCTTTATTAAATGTGCGATAAGATTGCACATCTTCATTCTCATGCCTAAATGAAATAAGATGCCCTGTGGACCATAGGTGTAGTCATGAAGAAAGCTCCCATTTTAACAATTGGAAATGAGCCATGTGACTACTTAAGACTTCAAGTGTGACTGACAGGACGGTCCACATTCCTGATGAAGAGTCTTGCCCTAAACGTCGACTGTCCTGCTCCTGGGATGCTGCCTGACCCAATGTGCTTTTTCCAGCACCACATTTTATCAACTCTGACTCTCCAGCATCTGCAGACCTCACTTTGTCCCTGATGACAGGACCTAACATCAGATTTGATTTCAGAAGACCATTGAAGTAACAGATATTTTAAACAATATTATGCCTCCATTTTACTTCAGAAGATTGTGATAATGCAGGGGACAGATTCATCTTTGGACATTTTAGTGATTGGAACCATGAATCTCACCTGACTAAGAGATCCTTGTTGTTAACCTGGGCCAATCAGGGAGCCCTGGCTGACGGGAGATTCAGAGAGTCTCCTCCATCCAGGGACTGGCTCTGAGCTGACTGGTCAGAGCTCATGTACTGTGCACTTTTAAATAAAGGGTGACTCAACCTTGGGCAGTTATTTCAGATACTAAGAGAATCAATAGATAAGGGGATAAATGGGAAAGTAGAGTTGATCAAATAAGTTAATCTGCTGAATTAATCAACCATGATCCCATTAAATGGTGGAGCAGGGTCAATGATCATATTATTTTTTCGTTTCTGATGTTCTGATGACTCACACCAGTGAAGGTGGTAGGTTTTGGAATTCCCTCCCTAAATTTCTCTGAAATTGCTACTTCTTTAAGACAATCCTTAGCAATCTATCTCTTTGAGCAACATCTTGTTAGTTTGTCCCTAATATCTCAGTTGGAGTCAAACTTTGTTTGATAATTGCTCCTGTGAAATGTCATCAGTCAACTTTCTATTTTAAAAAATCACGACACAAAACCAAGTTGTTCCTGTTGCAGTCTGATATCTTCTTTGCTGCTGAAGAATATTCAGGAAAATGCTTAGAAGCATTATTTCCATGAGAGCGAAATAATAACGCTGAATAATTGCTGAAAATAGACATTTGAACAGCAGACGGGACTAATATTGCGACCTGCATTTGCTTTATATATTCTCTTGGGCACAATGATGTTGGTCATTCCAGTCAGTGCTCTAAGCATCATATGTTAAGGAGGAAGTCTGCCCACCCACTTTCTACTTTGAAGAAAGTGTGATTCATGAACGTAACAGCAGCTCCCCCTCGTGATGTGAAGTGTACATTGGTTATTTCACACATGCTGTGATCCTCACTGCTCCAGTCCTTCAGAATACAAATTGAGGTATTTCTGATGCCAAACGCAAGTTGTTCTTTTCCCTTATTTAACAGAGAATCATGAAAGCACAATCGCCATCATAACATTACTACAATTTTAAAAAATCGCAAAAGCACATCTTTGAAAACAAGGAACAGAATTAAGCGTGCATATCTGACCAAATAAACTGTTTGATATCAAAGATACTGGAAATCTTCTATTGTATAGAATAGAATCCTCATCATGTGGAAGTAGGTCATTTGGCCCATTAAGCTCACACTAACTTTTTAAAGAGCATCCCACCATATCCCTGAATTCCCCATGGCTAATCTAGCCTGCACATCCCTGGATACTACAGGCAATTTCCCATAGCCCATCCATTTAACCCACACATCTTTGGACTGTGGGAGGACGCCTAAACAGACACAGGGACAATGTGCAAAAATTGAACCCAGGACCCTGCTGCTGTGAGGCAGCAGTGCTAACCACAGAGCCACCTTAACTGCCCAAGCTCAGCATAGAAAGCGCTGGAGAAACTCTGCAGATCTGCCACCAATCTGTGGAGAGAGAAACGGGGTTAACATTCCAAATCCAACTCTTCTTCAGAACTGAAGGAAGGTGGAAATGTGATGTATGTTATGCCATCAAAAAGAGAGAAGTGAGGGCAGGAAGAATAAAGCAAAGCTCAGTTTTAGGTGTGAAGCTCTGGGGATGCACTCCCAGACTTTTCCATGAAAGCAGATAGAGAACAAAATGCTTACTTTTGTGTCATTTTGCATGACTTTCGCATCGTTGGAGTTGCCCTCTGCTTTATGAGAGGTGACCAGCTCAATTGACGTGGCGAGCAAGGAGTCTGAACGAGCAAGTGTTTCTGTTTCTCAATGATGGGACATCAAGGATTACGGATTGCAGCCCTGTCTGTGATAGTTCTGTCAAGGGGTTTCTCCTCCAATCTGATTGCCCAAACTAATTCCAGGCCTCTGTACTCCATCATTCGTCAGGTCTCTTGCTCTCCCAGCTGATGGTTGCCAGATGTCCAATCCTGTGGGTTGTGGTTCTGTTCGCCGAGCTGGGAATTTGTGTTGCAGACGTTTCGTCCCCTGTCTAGGTGACATCCTCAGTGCTTGGGAGCCTCCTGTGAAGGGCTTCTGTGATGTTTCCTCCGGCATTTATAGTGATTTGTACCTCGGCGAATAGAACCACAACAACGAGCACCCAAGCTACAAATCTTCTCCCAAATCCTGTGGGTCCTCTGCAGTTTCAAAGAACTGCCTAAGGACAGCAAAAATGCAGCTAGGCAATGACGTTCAGAAGGCTGTGCTGGTGTGGGCACCAATGGGATCCTAGGTAGATCAAAATTCAGGATTCAGCCCTCTAAAACATTTTGAACAGTACAGCATAGCAACAGGCTCTTTGGCCGATTGTGTCTGTGCAGATCATGATGTCATTCTAAACTATCTGCTGCACACAATCCATATTGCCTTATCCCAGCCTGAACATGTGGCTGCCTAAATGCCTCTTAATGCCATAGGAAATGTACAGCACAGAAACAGACCCCTCAATCCAACTCATCCATACCAAATAAATGTGCTAAACATTGCTATCATATCTGCTCCCACCATCTCCCCTGGCAGAATGTACCAGGCACCTACCGCCCTCTGTGTAAAAAATTCCCCTCAAACATCTCCTTTAAACATTACCCTTCTCACCTTAAACCTATGGCTCCTCGTATTTGACATTTACACCCTGGGAAAATGACACCACCTATTCACCCTATCCACTTTCTTGTAATTTTACACTCTTCAGCCAAGTCACCCCTCAGCCTCTGATGCTCTAGTGAAAATAATCCAAGTTTGTCCAACCTCTCCTTCCAGGCGAAAGTAAGGACTGCAGATGCTGGAAATCAGAGTCTAGATTAGTGTGGTGCTGGAAAAGCACAGCAGGTCAGGCAGCATCCAAGGAGCAGGAAAATCGACGTTTCGGGGAAAAGCCCTTCATCAGGAACCGCCGTTGTGTCCCCTGTGAAACCAATCTGAAGCCCATCTAACCGACACTATTCCACTCTCGTCCATATGCCTATCCGATGTCCATTTAAATGCCCATGAAGTTGGCGAGTCTAGAACTGTTTAGACAGGGCATTCCATGCCCCTACTACTCTCTGACTAAAGAAACCACCTCTGAAATCTGTCCTATATATATATATATTACCCCTCAATTTGAAGCTATGCCCTGTCATGCTAGGTATCACCATCCTCGGAAAAAGGCTCTCTCTGTCCACCCAATCTAACACTCTGATAACCTTATATGTCTCAATTTAGTCACCTCTCAACCTTCTTCTATCTAACGAAAACAGCCTCAAGTCCCTCAACCTTTCCTCATAAGATCTTCCCTCCATACCAGGCAACATCCTAGTAAATCTCCTCTGAACCCTTTCCAAAGCTTCCACATCCTTCTTATAATGCGGCAACCAGAACTGCACACAATACTCCAGGTGCCACCACAGCAGAGTTTTGCAGAGCTGCAACATGACCTCATGGTTCCGACACTTGATCCCTCTACCAATAAAAGCTAACACACCATATGCCTTCAACCTGGGTGGCAACTTTCAGGGATTTATGTACATGAACACCGAGATCTCCCTGCTCATCTACACTGCGAAGAATCTTACCATTTGCCCAGTACTCTGCATTCCTGTTACTCCTTCCAAAGTGAATCACCTCATACTTTTCCGCGTTAAACTCCATTTGCCACATCTCAGCCCAGCTCTGCAGCTTATCTATGTCCCTCTGTAACCCACAGCATCCTTCGGCCTAAGCGTCATCCGCAAATTTACTAACCCATCCTTCTACAATCTCATCTAGGTCACTTATAAAAATGACAAACAGCAGTGGCCCCAAAACAGATCTTTGCGTACACCACTAGTAACTGAGGTCCAGGATGAACATTTCCCATCAACCACCACCCTCTGCCTTCTTTCAGCGAGGCAATTGCTGAGCCAAACTGCTAAATCGCCTTCAATCCCATGCCTCCATATTTTGTGCAGTAGCCGACAATGGGGAACCTTATCAACACCTTACTGAAATCCATGTACAACACATCAACCGTTTTACCCTCATCCACCTGTTTGGTTACCTTCTCAAAGAACTCAATAAGGTTTGTGAGGCACGACCTACTCTTCAAGAAACTATGTTGACTATCACTAATCAACTTATTCCTATCAAGATGATTATGAATCCTATCTCTTCTAATCTTTTCCAACACTTTACTCACAACCGAAGTAGGGTTCATTGGTCTATAATTACCAGGATTGTCTTGACCCCCCTTCTTGAACAAGGGAACAACATTTGCTATCCTCCAGTCTTCTAGCACTATTCCTGTAGACAATGATGCCATAAAGATCAAAGCCAAAATCTCAGCAATCTCCTCCCTGGCTTTCTAGAGAATCATAGGCTAAATCTAGTCCCGTTTTCCAGCATTTGGCCCATACTCCTCTAAACCCTTCCAATTTATATATCAGTCCAAATGCTTTTAAAATGCTCTAATTGTACCAGCCTCCACCACATCTTCTGACAGCTCATTCCATAAACCCACCACCCTCTACGTGAAAAAAGTCACCCCTTAGATCCCTTTTAAATCTTTCCCCTCTCACCTTAAACCTATGCCCTCTAATTCTGAAAACACCCACAACAGGGAAAAGACCTTGTGTATTTACCCTTTCCATGTCCCTGATGACTTTACAAACATCCAAAAGGTCATCCCTTAGCTTCCGATGCTACGGAAAAACAGTCCCAGCCAATTCAGCCTCTCCCTATAGCTCAAATCCTCCAACCCTGGTAACATCCTTGTAAACCTTTTTGAACCTTTACACGTTTCACAACATCATTCTTATAACAGGAAGACCAGAACTGCACGCAGTATTCCAATAGTGACTTAACCAATGTCCTGTACAGCCGCAGCATGACCTCTCAACTCCTATACTCAACGCATTTACCCAATAAAGGAAAGCATACCAAACGCCTTCTTCTTTATCCTATCTACCTGCAACTCCACTTTCAAGGAACTGTAAACCTGGATTCTCAGGTCTTTTTGTTCAGGAACACTCTCTAGGACATTACCATAGAGTGTATAAGTCCTGCCCTGATTTGCTTTTCCAAAATGCAGCATCTCACACATTTATCTAAATTAAACTCCATCTGCTACTCTTCGGTCCATTGGCCCATCTGATCAAGAAGCAGTTGTATCCTGAGATAGCTTTCTTCACTGTCTACTACACTCCAATTTTGCTGTCATCTGCAAACTTACTAACTATACCTTCTATGTTAACATCCAAATCATTTATATAAAAGACGGAAAGCAGTGGACCCAGCACTGATCCTTGTGGCACACCAATGGTCACAGACCTCCAGTTTGAAAAGCAACTCTCCACCATTACCCTCTGTCTTCTACCTTTGCACCAGTTCTGTATCCAAATGACTAGTTCTCCCTCTATTCTTCTATTTCCTCACTCAACTTCTGAACTGATCTACATCCTGTTATATTATTTGATAACCTTCCTCACTATCCACAACTCCCCAGTTCTCATGTCATCTGTAAACTAACCCATCAGACCATTTGTATTTTCAACCAAATCATTTATATATTAGAAACAGCAGAAGTTGCAGTACTGATCCTTACGGAACACCATTGGTTACAGACCTCCAGTCAGAAAAACATCCCTCCAATTACCCTCTTTCTTCTATGACCAAACGCATTCTGTATTAAACTTATCAAGTCGCGATGGATCCCACATGACTTAATCGTCTAGACCAGCCAACCATGAGGGATCTTGTTAAATGCTTTGATAAAGCCCATATAGACAACAGCCACTGCCCTATCCTCATCAATCATCTTCATCACTTCCTCAATAAAGCCCGTAAAGTTTGTAAGACAAGATCTCCCCCACACAAAGCCATGCTGACTATGCCTATTAATTCCATTCTTTTCCAAATGCAACTAAATCCTGTTCCTCGGAATTTCCTCCAACAATTTTCTGACCATTGATATAAGGTTAATTGGCCTATAATTTCCTGGATTACCTCTGTTGCCCTTCTTAAACAGTCTTCTGGAACCTTGCCTGTGGCTAAAGAAGATAAAAGATGTCTATCAAGACCCCAATCTCCTGTCTTGACTCTGTAAGTGTTCTGTATTGATCCCACCATGCCCTGGGGACTTATCTGTCTTAATATCAATGTCTCTCTCCTTGATGAATGCCAATGCAAAGTACTCATTAAGGACTTCATCAACGTTCTCTGGCTCCATGCATAAATTCTATCTTTTGTCCTTGAGTTGACCAACCCTTTTTCTGGTTACCCTCTTGCTCTTAATATAAATTAGATTAGATTAGATTAGTTACAGTGTGGAAACAGGCCCTTCAGCCCAACAAGTCCATACCGACCCGCCAAAGCGCAACCCACCCAGATCCATTCTCCTGCATTTACCCCTTCACCTAACACTATGGGCAATTTAGCTTGGCCAATTTACCTAATCTGCACATTTTTGGACTGTGGGAGGAAACCGGAGCACCCGTAGGAAATCCATACAGTCACAGGGAGAACGTGCAAACTCCACACACAGTCGCCTGAGGCAGGAGATAAAATGCCTTTGGATTTTCCTTAATCCTACTTCCCAAGGACATTTCATGGCCCCTCTTTGCCATCCTAATTTCTTAACAAGTTATCTTTTTGCTTCCTTTATACTTTTCAACAGCTTTGTTTAAATTCAGTTTCCTAAACCTTACGTACGTTTCCTTTATCTTTTTGACTAAACTTTCAATATCGCTTGTCATCAAATGCTCCTTCTCTTTCACCCTCATAGGAACATGCTGGCTCTGAATTCTGATCAACTGGCCTTTAAAAGACTCCCACATGTCAGATCTGGATTTACTCTTAAACAGTCGACCCCAGTATAATTTCTCCAGGACCTGCCCAATGCTTTTGTAATGAACGTTCCCCCAGTTTATCATTTTCACCTGCAGACCAGTCTTAACTTTATTCATAACTGCCTTAAAACTTACAGTCATGATCACTGTTCCCAAAATGCTTCCCCATTGAAATTTCAATTACGTTGCCAGGTTCATTCCACCATATAAGCCTCTTCCCAGGTTGGACTATTATTTCAAGAAACCTTCCTGGATACACCTAAAAAAGCTCTGTTTCCATAAGCCGCTTTCACTAAGGGAGTACGAGTCAATATTGGAAAATTAAATTCATCCACTATATAACAATTCTGTTGCTTTTACATCTCTCCATGATCTGGTTACACATCTGTTTCTCTATCTCCCCTTGGCTATTGGGAGACCTATATCATAGCCCCAACAAAGTGATTGAACCTTTCTTAGTCCTGTGTTCTATGCATATGGCCTTGCTGGATGAACACTCCAAGATGTCTTCTCACAATAGAGATATAATGCTCTCATAAAGGCAGAGAATCCAAGAGATATACGGCATGGAAACAGACTCTTTGGACCAACTCATCCATGTTGACCAGATGTCCTAAATTAACCTAGTCCCATTTGCCAACATTAACCTGGCTCTACCTGTTCTTCCTATTCAATTTACTTGACTTAATGTCAACTTTCTCCTCAATCATTCCACAAGCTGACCAACTGCTCTGGCTCCTCCACCTCTGCCACACTAATTTAAACCAACCTGAGTGGCACCAGCATACCTCCCTGCCAGGATATTGGTGTCCCTCCAGTTTAGATGCAGCCTTTACTTATTATACAGGTTCTGCCTACCCTCGAAGAGTTCCCAATAATCCAGATACCAAAAGCCCCCCTTCCTACACCAGCTCTTTAGTGTCACATTCAACTGCTTCATCTTCCTATTTCTGGCCTCAGAGAGTATTCCTAAGAATCCTTAGAGGTCCTGCTTTTCAAATTTCTAACTAACTCCTTCTACTTCCTAAATGACCATAAGAATTAAGAACAGGATTAGGCCAATCAGCCCCTTGAGCCTGTTCCAACATTGTCCAATCCAAAATTCCTCACGTCCACTTTCCTGTGTTTTCCCTGTGATTCCTGTACTGATCCTGACAGAAGTTTGGCACAATATCCGACAGTGTCACCCACAAAAATAAAAATAGGAATCATCAAAAGCCCTCACATGGTGGTTCAGAATGGAATGCAAAAATAATTTGTCACTTCTGTCACAAAGACAAAGGTAAACCATCTCGTTGGGAGGGAAGTAGGAGCTAGAACAGGCAATTTAAAGTAGATCTTGTCAATGTCCATAAAATGTGATAAAGGCAATAAAACCCAGAAAGGTGTCAACACTCCAAATGAGCAAATTTTTTTGCATGTCCCCAAGTCAACAGCAAAGGTTCCTTCAAGACAATGCTAAAGCTATTGCACCCATTTGGTTACAATTTTTCCTTTTCGCTGCTACGTAGGTCGATTTATATTATTGCAACTTCAAGAGACTGAGTTATTAATTGGCATGATTTATGTAGCAAAAAATGTAAGAGAGATGAAAAGGAATAAGGAGTATTTAGAATAAACTGCTCACTCACTAAGAATACTGTAGTGTGACAATGACAATCTGGTGAAGCCACACTGTTCAGCTGTTACAGAATCAAAGCGAGAACTAGCAATTATAAAATTATAATCTGAAGATGTCCCAAAATGCTGAACAGCCAATGAAATAATTTAGAAATGCAGTCACTGCTGTCAAGGAGGAAACACAGAAGGCACGTTGATACACAGCAAGTTCCCACAAAGAGAAAATGAGATACCAATCCAATAATTTTTAGAAATGATCTTCACTGAGGGCTAAATATTGGCTGGGATATCAGGGAAAGCCATCTTTGCTGTTCTTCAGACAGTACTGTCAATCCTCTTATTCCACCTGATTTCAAGATCTCGATTTCAGCACTCTTCTGAAACTTGGCACATCTGACACTGCAATTATGTCATGAATTGTGCATTGGGAATGTCAACCTAGTCATTACAATCAAGTATTTAAAATTGGTCTTCAGTCTATGATCTTTTGACTTAAAGGTTGAGAGCGCTACATGATTTATGCCCCATACAAATTCCAATGTTGCAGTCCTTTCCTCTCAGTATTTATTGTTTGTGGACCAACTTATGTATTGTTACATTTGTTTATCCAAACATTCTGCAAATGAAGTATGACAGAATGTCAATAGCAGCAGTGTGTACCACCGACAAGATACACTGCAGAAATTCACCAAACATCCTCAGGCAGCACCTCAAAACCCCCATGACCACTTCCATCTCAAAGGACAATAGCAGCAGATATTTGGGAACACCACCTCCTGAACGTTCTCCTCCAAACCATACACCATCCTAACTTGGAAATATGTCACCATTTCTTCACTGTCACTGGGTCAAAATCCTGGAATTCCCTTCTTAATGGCATTGTGAGTCAACTCACAGCAGGTGGACTGGAGCAGTTCAAGAAGACAGCTCACCACCACCTTCTCAAGGGGAGCTCGGGAAAGGCAATAAATGCTGGCCCAGCCAGTGATACCCAACATCCCAGAAATGATTTTTTTTTAAAACTGATCATGATTGATTAATAAAAGCAGAATTGGAATGTCTACACCACGAGTTTACTTAAAGAGGATTAGTTCAGGGTGTTTAAAAATAAAATAACCTTCAGAAAAGTTGAGAGCCAGTTAAAACCATTCAGCCTTCTGAAATTAACACACTAACTACTGAACCCAATTCCCAACCTTTAACCTGAAGCCCTCAAAATCCTTTCTTCCAGAATTTCATTAACAAATGCATCTGTTCCAATTATGTGATCATTCCAGTGATGATAATCCAGATGGTAACTTGTTTACATCCACGTTCAGAATAAAACTCATTAACAATCTTCTTTAAATCTGTGATGGAATAAAGAAAAAAAGAATTTGTTCCTAGCCCACATTAGTGACTGCGATAAATGAAAGTGGCTGCAAGAAAAACTAATGGTTTTTCAATAAATTTTGGAAACCTCTCGAATGAACACTAAAGTTTTTGACTACATTTGGAATTTAAATTCAGAAATAACTTCTTACCAGTTAAAAATCTGTTTGAAAGTAATTCAAAATTTAATTGTATTAGGACCTTTGTGTTATCTAAAGGTGCAAAGTCTATGAAATATAATTAAAATGGGATTTGGTTCTCATTAGTTTGGTGGTTATTAAATTAACTTTGAGCGAAGTGATGTAAGATTACACATCTGACAACATCTTGCTCCATCATCTGCAAACAATCAAAGACATTCCGTTGCTGGCTGTTTTAATTCAGCAAGCAGTAACTTCCCACATTGAGCTCCATCTGCTATGATTTTGCTCACTAACTCAACCTATCTCTGTGTAGATTCCATCTGTCCAGATCATGACATGCCTTCCAATCTATTTTTGTATTATCAGCAAATTTAGATGTATTACACTCTGCCTCCTCCTCCTCCTCCAAGTCATGAATATAAACAACAAATAATTCAGGTTCCAAGACTGATACTTGTGGAACTCCATTAGTTACATATTTTTGCAGTTTTCTCAAACATTTAACTTCTTAAACTTGCCCTGAAGGGAATAGAGGAGATGACTCTCAGACCTGAAACCATTGCTGGTGAGTTGCAGGCCAGTCCTGGAATCGAGTGCCAGACTGGAGGACGGGGCAGAGAGGAGGCTCCCAGACTGGAGGACAATGTAGCAAGGTGAGTCCCGGACTGGAGGATGACGCAGAGAGGTGAGTCATGGACTGGAGGATGACGCAGAGAGGGGAGTCCCGGACTGGAGGATGATGCAGAGAGGTGAGTCCAGGAGTGGAGGCCGGTGCAGGGAAGAACATCCTGGAATGGAGGCCAGTAAGAAAAGGCAGGTCCTGGACTGGAGGCCGGTGTGGGGAGGTGAGTCCCAGAGTGGAGGCCGATGTGGGGAGGTGAGTCCTGGAGTAGAGGCCGGTGTGGGGAGGTGAGTCCTGGGGTGGAGGCCGGTGTGGGAAGGTGAGTCCCAGAGTGGAGGCCGGTGTGGGGAGGTGAGTCCTGGAGTGGAGGCCGATGTGGGGAGGTGAGTCCTGGAGTGGAGGCCGGTGTGGGGAGGTGAGTCCTGGAGTGGAGGCGGGTGTGGGGAGGTGAGTCCTGGACTGGAGGCCAGTGTGGGGAGGTGAGTCCTGGAGTGGAGGCCGGTGTGGGGAGGTGAGTCCCGGAGTGGAGGCCGGTGTGCGGAGGTGAGTCCCGGAGTGGAGGCCGGTGTGGGAAGGTGAGTCCCGGAATGGAGGCCTGTGTGGGGAGGTGATTCCCGGGATGGAGGCCGGTGTGGGGAGGTGAGTCCAAGAGTGGAGGCCGGTGTGGGGAGGTGAGTCCTGGAGTGGAGGCCGGTGTGGGGAGGTGAGTCCCAGGATGGAGGCCTGTGTGGGGAGGTGAGTCCTGGAGTGGAGGCCGGTGTGGGGAGGTGAGTCCCAGAGTGGAGGCCAGTGTGGGGAGGTGAGTCCCAGAGTGGAGGCTGGTGGGGGGAGGTGAGTCCTGGAGTGGAGGCCGGTGTGGGGAGGTGAGTCCCAGAGTGGAGGCCGGTGTGAGGAGGTGAGTCCCGGGATGGAGGCCTGTGTGGGGAGGTGAGTCCTGGAGTGGAGGCTGGAGTGGGGAGGTGAGTCCTGGGATGGAGGCCAGTGTGGGGAGGTGAGTCCTGGAGTGGAGGCCATTGTGGGGAGGTGAGTCCCAGAGTGGAGGCCGGTGTGGGGAGGTGAGTCCTGGAGTGGAGGCCAGTGTGTGGAGGTGAGAGCTGGAGTGAAGGCCGGTGTGAGGAGGTGAGTCCCGGAGAGGAGGCCGGTGTGGGGGGGAGAGTCCCGGAGTGGCGGCCGGTGTGGGGAGGTGAGTCCCGGAGTGGAGGCCGGTGTGGGGAGGTGAGTCCCGGAGAGGAGGCCGGTGTGGGGAGGAGAGTCCCGGAGTGGCGGCCGGTGTGGGGAGGTGAGAGCTGGAGTGGATGCCGTTTTGGGGAGGTGAGTCCCGGAGAGGAGGCTAGCGCGAGGAGGTCAGTCCCAGAGTATTTGCACTCAGAAGCTTCCAATCAATTTTAGGCAAGTCGAAGTCACTCATGACAACAACCCTGTTACTTAAGAGTCATAGAGCCATAGAGCTGTACAGCATGGAAACAGACCCTTTGGTCCAACGCGTCCATGCCAACCAGATATCCCAACCCAATCTAGTCCCACGTGCCAGCACCCAGCCCATATCCCTCCAAACCCTTCCTATTCATATACCCATCCAAATGCCTCTTAAATGTTGTAATTGTACCAACCTCCATCACTTCCTCTGGCAGCTCATTCCATACACGTACCACTATCTGGGTGAAAAAGTTGCCCTTTTGGTCTCTTTTAAATCCCCCACAGAGTACATTTTCACCCTTGTCATTCTCAGTATTTCCTCCAAGTATTGTTCAACATTGAGGAGTCCTGACTCATCAGTTGAGGGAGGATGGTACGTGGTAATCAGCAGGAGATTTCCATCCATGTTTAACCCGAAGCCATGAGGCTTCATGGGGTCTGGAGTCAATGTTGAGGACTCTCTGGGCATCTCCTTCCTGAATAAATACCACTGTGCCACCAACCCTGCTGTGTCTGTCCTGCTGATGGGATAGGACATATCTAGGGATGGTGATGGTAGCATCTGGGACTTATCTGCAAAGTATAATTTTATGACTATGACTATGTCAGGCTGTTGCTTGACCAGTCTATGAGACAGCTCTCCCAATTTTCACACTAGCTCCCAAGTGTTAGGAAGGAGAACTTTGCCAGGTCACCCCAGGATTTCTGCTATTGATTTTTCTGGTGCACAGGTCGATGCCAGGTAGTCCGTCTGATTTCATTTCTTTGTTAAGACATTGTAGTGATAGAACTGAATGCCTTACTAGGCTGTTTCAGAGGGCGCTTGAGAGTCAAGCAAATTATTGTGGTTCTGGTGTCGAATGTAGGCCAGACCAGCCGAGGTTGGGAGATTTCCTTCCCAGAAGATCATTAGC
This sequence comes from Chiloscyllium plagiosum, assembly GCF_004010195.1. NCBI lineage: Eukaryota > Metazoa > Chordata > Chondrichthyes > Orectolobiformes > Hemiscylliidae > Chiloscyllium > Chiloscyllium plagiosum. The sequence goes on along the minus strand of NC_057724.1, from coordinate 72,851,105 downwards.
GAGATAATGCCTAACTAGATAATCCAGACTTCTCGCATCCTCCTGCCGAACTATCCAATGCTACAGAGGTCTGAGGACTAACTCCTGCCTTCAATATTACTTATTCCAAATGTGGTAACTCCATCCACCAGGACAAAGTATTGCTTTCTGGCCAGGTAGAAAATGGAGTTGATCTTCTCACAATGTTATAAGCTTTATTTACAGGTACACACATAACAAGCATATGCCCCCTAACTCAACAATGTTATCAGAGTCTAGATTAAAGTGATGCAGGAAAAGCACAGCAGGTCAGGCAGCATCCGAGGAGCAGGAAAATCGACGTTTAGGGCAAACAGTTTCAGAATGATCCAACTTAAAATAGCACAGGTGTACTCCCAATTAATGTCCATCACATAATATGATTAAATAGACTGTAACCAGCCTGGAATGCATGGTGTAAAGACAGCTGGGGACTTCAGAAGTTTTGGAATGATGGAATGATTTACAAATGCCTAAACCCAGGTTTGTGAACCAGAACATACCATTGATCTACATATTTACCTGAGGCATAAAAAACTGGAAAAATAATTATATAACAGGAATTGTTTTCCCTATTAATTTACTGTATTTTCCATACTTCTGCAATCAAAGTAGTATTTCTCATGGCTCCAAAGCACTGATGATGTCACCTAGACATGGGACGAAACATCTGCAAATCAACCTCCCAGCTTGGTGGACATCCCCACAACCACGGCATCTGGCACCCGGCCTACAAATCTTTACGCAAACTGAGTATTTATGGTGTCACAAATTGTTTTGAGCAACTCAAATTTGCATGTGACTGGTAATCTTAGAATTGCTAAAGTGTGGAATCATGCAGCCCATCAAGTCCACACCACCCCTCTAAAGAGCATGTTCTGAAGATTAAATTTTCATACTCATCAGGTTATAGTGGGCAGTTAATACATAATTAATATGAGAGAGGCCTACAGTACAAAAGCTTTCACAAGATGTTTTACCTAGTGAGCAGATTTAATCGATCAAGTCGGGCTAAGCCACCTTTAAACTGCTATGGTATCAGCTGATATTTTGTCGTCTTCAAGGTTGCTATGACTCTTTGTTGTCCAGTTTGATGCATTTTCCCACAAATCTGCACCATGCATGAGCATTAACCCAACCACAACACCTCCTTTCTTATTCTGCTTCATATCGTTGATACATTTTAAAATCTAGTCAATATTGATTTTAACTATACAGTGTTCCAATCACTGATTGAGTCAGGATAGTTTGTAAAGTTATTTGAAGCATAGGAAGATTCTTGTCCAGAGTTTGCCCATTAATTCCCAAGAATTCCGCACGGTAGTCTCCTTGGTCCAACTGGGCACCCCATTCATCACCTTGAACATCCACTCCCTTCATCAAAAACACACACTCGCAGCAGCATGTCCCATCTGCAAGGTGCACTGCTGACACTTTGATGTGACCTTCCTAACCCACCACCTCTACCATCTAGAATAAGAAGGGCAGCTGATGTATGGTAATGCCAAAACCTACAAGTGAGGGATTGGGAAATAAGTGCTGGCCCAGCTTTTCTGTCCACATCCCTGGAATGAACATTTTCAAAAAAATCAGCAGTTTGGCATTGATCCTTCCTTGCGATGGAGCAGATTTTGATTGTATCACGATGATAAAATTCTGTGACTTGGCATCATAACTCCACAAAGACAATTTGATGGTTTGAAGATAAATTTCACCAAGCATAAATTTGCAAAGGCATAAGTAACCTTTCCAGAGCACATTGTAGGGCAAGGACAGGTACTGCCAAGGACAGCTAATCCTAGCAGAACTCACTGCTGTGAAAACTGACTGAGAAATAATGAGATTTTTACCAACATTGCTCCACAGGTTACAGCTAATTTGACACTCTTATTCAAGAAGGAAGAGGGGAGCAGAAAGCAAGGAACTGCAGGCCAGTTAGCTGAACATCTGTCATAAGAGAATGCCAGAGTCAATTATTACAAGAGTCAATTGTTATCAACTGGGGGGGGCACAGTGGCTCAGTGGTTAGCACTACTGCCTTACAGTGCCAGGGAACCAGGTTCGATCCCAGCCTCGGGTGACTGTCTGTGTGAAGTTTGCATGTTCTGCTTGTGTCTGCGTGAGTTTCCTCCAGGTGCTCAGGTTTCATCCCACAGTCCAAAGATGTGCAGGTCAGGTGAATTGACCATGCTAATTTGCCCATAGTGTTAGGTACATTAGTCAGAGAGAAATGAATCTGGGTAGGTTACTCTTCGGAGGGTCGGTGTGGACTTGTTGGGCCGAAGGGCCTGTTTCCACATTGTAGGGGAATCTAAAAAAAATTACAGAACACAGAGCATAATTACAGACCACAGACCATTCAGAAAGACAGCATAATTAAACAGAGTCGATATGGTTTTGTCAAAGAGAAATGTTTGACACATTTCCTAGCATTCTTTGAAGATATAACAAGCAGAGTTGGTGAAAGCAAATTGGTAGATCTTGTGCATTTGGATTTCCAGGACACATTAAACCATGTGCCACATAAAATGTTCATGCACATTTGAAGCTCATGGCATTAATGACACTGTTTTAGTGCAGACTGATGATTGATTGAACTATGGAAGATAGAGAGAAGGGATTGATGACTTGTTATCTGGTTGAATTGGATTAGCTTTATTATCTCATGCACTGGAATGAGTGCCGCTGTGGCTTTCCCCTGGTAGATTGTTCTGCCCCAACAGTATCCAAAGCGATATATTTATTATTGAGTGGATTGGCCACAGCAGATGCCTGCATTGCTGTCTATTCCTTTTCCCTCTCTTGACAGTAACCCAGCTACCTTTATCCTGCAAGTAAAGTGTGACTACTTCTCTATAATTCCTCTCTATCACACTAAGCCTCCCGAATGATCCGAAATACATCCAACTCCAGCTCCAGTTCCCTCACGCAGTCTGTGAGGAGCTGAAGTTGGGTGCACGTCTGACAGGCAAAGTCAGCAGGGATACTAGTGGTGACCCTTACCTCCCACATCGTGCAAGAGGAGCATGCAACTGCCCTTGCCTCCATCCCCACTGCTTTAAATTTTCAAAAGAGATTTTAAAAAACTACTCATGCTCCACACAGAATCTTTTTTTAATGGTTGGGGAAGGACAATGGGTAGGAGACCCTATACATGAAGTGTTTTGGTATTAGTCACTATCCAAATATATTAATTCACTCTCCCAGCAGTACCTGTGCCCGCGACCGCTCCTGTTCAGCGTTCGCTGTGCTGGTTCACAAGGTAAGTCATTAAATTAGAATTCCTACAGTGTGGAAACAGGCCCTTTGGCCCAACACATCCACACCGACCCTCCAAAGAATATCCCACCCAAACTTATTCCACTACTCTATTACTAATGTACCTAACCTACACATCCCTCAACACTATGGCAATTTAGCATGGCCAATTCACCCAAGTATTGTGCCTATTACAGAGGCTTGAATATCTCAGGGGCAGGAATGGTTGTTGGATGTTCTGGAGTTTTGATGTTTGAAAAGGAATAGGGAGGGAGGTGAGTGAGTGGCATTGCTAATCAGGGATAGTATCACAGCTGCAGAAAAGGAGGTGGTCAAGGAGCAACTCGGCAGCAATATTACTGATCGAGCTGGTCGGGTCCGAAAAGAGATAACTGCTAGATAGGGTCTGCAGCAGGTGGTTAGGGAACCAACAAGAGGGAAAAACATACTTGACCTCATCCTTATCAATCTGCCGGCTACAGATGTATCTGTCCATAACAGAATCAGTAAGAGTGATGACTGCACAATCTTTGTGGAGATGAAGTCTCACCTTCACATTGAGAATAACCTTCATCGTATTGTGTGGCACTATCACCATTCTAAATGAGACAGACTTTGAACAAATCTAGCAACTCAAGACTTGGTGTCCATGAGGTGCTGTGGGCTATCAACAGCAGCAGAACTGTACTCCAGCACAATCTGTAACTTCATGGTCCAGCATATCCCCCACTCAACCATTACCATTAAGCCAGGGAATCAACTCTGGTTCAATGGAGAGTGCAGTAGGGCATGCCCAGGAGCAGGACCAGGCAGACCTGAAAATGAGGTGTCAACCTGGTGAAACTACCAAACAGGACTACTTGCATGCCAAACGGCATAAGCCACAAGTGACAGAGAGTGCTAAGCGATTCCACAGCCAATGGATCAAATCTAAGTTCTGCAACTCTGCCACATCTAGTTGTGAATGGTGGCAAACAATTAAACAACTCAATGGAGGAGGATGCTCCGCAAATATCCTCAGCCTCAATGATGGAAGAGCCCAGCACATCAGTTTTTTTTTTCGATTCGCTTATGATGGAAGGTATCATCAACAGTGCTATCAAGCAGCACCTGCTCAGCAATAACCTGCTCAATGCTGCCCAGTTTGGATTCCGCCAGGGCCACTCAGCCCCTGACCTCATTGCAGCCTTGGTTCAAACATGGACAAAAGAGCTGAATTCCAGAGGTGAGGTGAAAGTGATACACCTTGATATCAAGGCTGCATTCAACTGATTGTGACATCAAGAAACCCAAGCAAAATTAGAATCAGTACATATCAGGGGGTAAACTCTCTGCTGGTTAGAATCATACCTGGCACACAGAAGGTGGTTGTGGTTGTTGGAGGTCAGTCATCTCGGCTCCAGGACTTCACTGCGGGAGTTCGTCAGGGTAGTGTCCTTGGCCCAATTTGCTTCATCAATGACCTTCCCTCCATCATAAGATCAGGAGAGGGGATATTTACCAATGCTTGCACAATGTTCAATACAATTTGTGACTCCTTAGATACTGAAGCAGTCCATGTTCAAATGCAAGAAGATCCGTATAATATCAGGCCTGGTCTGACAAGCGCCACGTAACTTTAGCACCACATAAATGCTAAGGAATGGCCATCTCTAATAAGAGATGATCTAACCACTGCCCACTGACATTCAATGGTGATAGCATCACTGAATCCCCCACTATCAACATCCTGGGGTTACCATTGATCAACTCAATTCACCATATAAACATAATGGCTACAAGAGCAGGTCAGAGGCTAGGAATAACTCACCTCCCGACTCCCCAAAGCCTGAAAGCCATCAACAAGGCACAAGTCAGGAGTGTGATGGAATACTCCTCACTTCTCTGGATGGTTGCAACTCCAACAACACTCAAGAAGCTTGACACCGTCCAGGACAAAGCAGCCCACTTGATTGACACCACATCTACAAGCATCCACTCCCTCCATCATTGACACTTAGTAGCTTGATCTTCAACAATGGTCCATAGATAATACCTTCCAAAACTTCCACCTGGAAGGACAAAGTCAGCACAATACAAGGGATCACAACAGCTGGCGGAGCTGAAATCCATTTATTAAAGCAGGTCTCTTGAGCCTGCTCCACCATTCAATATGATCATGGCTGACCATCCAGTCAGTTCCCTGTTCCACGTTCCCCCTGATCCCTTTAGTGCGAAGAATTATCTCTAACGCCTTCTTGAAAACATTCAATGTTTTGGCCTCTACAGCATTCTCTGGCAGAAAGTTCCACACACTCTCTGGGTCAAGGCATTTCTCCTCATCTCAATCCTAAATGGTTCACCCTGTACTCTAAAACTGTGAATAAATCTGGAATTAATAATTTGCCTTAGTTATAGTGAGTTTGAAGCTACTGTTGATTGTTAATCGCAACTAAGGCAATATAACCTTAGTAATCTTAACTCTGGGTATTATCGCATTCGTAATCTCTTAATTACCTCAACCAATTATTCATTCCTTTAACAGCAGCTGGCTGGGAAATTTGGGCATACCATATCATCCAACATTACAGATACTCCCACTGCCGAGACTTGAAGATGAAGATTAGTCTTGGGTTACAGAGTTTTGTAACCTATGTGGAACAGGCTTGAATTTTCCCTGTGAATTTGTACAATTTTCAGCATTTCTACTGTGATGAATTCTTCTTGTTGTAGGCATGTTTTCCGCTGAAATCCAGCATTCGATGAAAATGATGGTGTTGCAACATTCAGGCATACAAGAAAAGGTCGCAACATTTTTTTGTGGGATAGGGCAATGTCTTCTTGAAAGATCTTAAATAGATCACTCAAGACCAGTCCTGGGGTCACATGGGGTCAGAATAAGAGACAGGGACCAGGCAGAATCCCTGTTTGTAGTGTCAATTTTCTGAGTATACTGCAGGGAATGCAAGTACAGTTGAATGGATCTGTGCTATTCAAATGAACTCAGGTGAAAGTTCCATGAACTAGTAGGTAGCTAAGATTTGGAATCAACACTCAGAAGAACTCCTCAGGAGCTACGAAAGTGGGAAAAACTCACAAGCAGTATTTGTGTGACACAACAAAGCAAGATTAGAGCTTAGGCAGATCCAAACTAATTTTTAGCTTGGTTAAGATAGCAGTCAGTGAAAAGCTGGAGGTATGCCTGTGAATAAACCTTGATTAATTTTGGAGCACTTTTGAAATCCAGGGAATAATCAGTCAAAGATAGTTGTGTTTGTTATCCCAATTGATGTTAGTACTTGACAAGATGTGGAAGTGCTGGTGTTGGACTGGGAGGGACCAAGTCAGAAATCGCACAACACCAGGTTATAGTCCAGGTTTATTTGAAATCACAAGCTTTCAAAGTGCTGCTCCTTGGTCAGGTGAAGTACTGGACAAGTTAGATCCAAGACTGAGATTTGACTTGATAGATGATATTTGTTTTGCTTTGGTTTTAATGAGGTGGTCTCTCACTGAGACAAAACTAAACAATGTTACAAACTTTGTACAATGAAGCAAAAGTTAAGAAAATGAAACAGAATAAACCAATTTATTTGCTTGCAACACAAATTCAAAGATATTTCAGCACACACTGGAAGTGTCATCCCATTAATCCCAAAACACTGTTTCCAAGTTTTACAAAATAAACAACAAAGCACTGTTGCCTCACAGCGCCAGAGACCCAGGTTCAATTCCCGCCTCAGGCGACTGACTGTGTGGAGTTTGCACATTCTCCCCGTGTTTGTGTGGGTTTCCTCCGGGTGCTCCGGTTTCCTCCCACAGTCCAAAGATGTGCAGGTTAGGTGAATTGGCCATGCTAAATTGCTCGTAGTATTTGGTGAAGGGGTAAATGTAGGGGTCTGGGTGGGTTGTGCTTCGGCAGGTTGGTGTGGACTGGTTGGGCCGAAGGGCCTGTTTCCACACTGTATGTAATCTAATCTAATCTAATCTCTTACAAAACCCTCACATTAAATTATCTCACACCTCCACAGGTTTAAGGTAACTGTGACTTTATCTCCTAGATTGGAACCTCTGACAGTTGAAATAGAAAATGATTTTTATGCACAACATAACCAAAATGAATCAGCACCTTCACGAGTCTTTTTCGCCCAAATTTAGCATTGTTTTTTGAAACAAATACAGAGCCCACCTACTGTGTACCATACTACCCTCAACCAAGAGAGCCAACTGCTTTCCTGGGGATTGAAAAGAGACTTTAGACTGTGAATTCATTTCTCTAGTGTGTACACAGAACTTGGCGCAGTTCAAAATTCAAAGCAAATATTTATTTTTAATCACAGCCTTGTGAAAGTTCAAAGCTGTGACATAATTTGTTCAGAAGTTGGGAATCAGCTCAGAAGATCCATGATAAAGGATGATGACTTAGTTTTCAATTCACCAACCCCATGTGTAAATACTTCCTGAGAGAAATCATTGTCCTTAATTATTATTGATTATTTTTAAAACCAAGGTTTACGTGCCTTATTATCAACATGAGAAAGCTGACTCAAGCAGGAAGGAAGGTGGAATGGGAAGCAATACAATGTTGTTTCGTGTAGGCCATTCAACCCCTCAAGCATTTTCCACTATTCTGTTCACTCATTGCAGACCTATACTTTAGTTTAATTGACCTGCCTGTGCTCCATTTCAGTTGATGCTTGAGCCTAATAAAGCTCTTGTCAATCACGGTTTAGAAAATTACAATTAACTCTCAGAACCATAGTTACATCGGGAAAGAAAATTCTCGACTTTTCACCAGCCTTTTTGTATTTTTTTGATTGAAAGAGTTGGGCCTTTTTCCTCAGCCCCCCCCCCCACTTTTATTCCTCAGCCCCCCCTCTTTTATTCCTCAGCCCCCTTCCCACTCCCTGGTCCTGATGGAAGGTTATTCCTGAAATGTCGACTCTCCTGCTCCTCGGATGCTGCCTGACCTGCTGTGCTTTCCCAGCTCCACATTTTATCAACTCTGACTGTTCAGCATCTTCAGTCTTCACTTTCTCCCCATATATTTTTGACTACCTTCCAGACATCGATCCTTAACAGTTGATCAAGAAATCTGTGAAGGCAAGAGAAGCTCAGTTCATAGAAGTCATGCAGCACGGAAACAGATCTTTCGGTCCAACCAGTGCACACTGAACACAATCTCAAACTAAACTAGATCCACCTGCCTGCACTTTGGGCCAAACATTTCCTATTCATGTTCTTATCTAAATGTCTTTTAAATGTTACGACCATGCCCCACATTCACCACTTCCACAAGACATTCATTCCACACCTGAACCACCCACTGTATGAAAAAATTTGCCCCTCGTGTCTTCATTAGATCTCTCTCATCTCATCTTAAAAATATGCTCCCTCGACTTGAAGTCCCCATCGTAGGGAAAAGACACCTACCATGAACCTTATCTACACCCCTCATAATTTTATAAACCTTTATTAAGGTCACTGTTCAACCTCTTACACTCGAGTGTAAAAAATCCCAGCCTATCCATTCTTTCTTCATAACTCAATCCTTCCATACCCGGCAAAGTCCTGGGAAATCCTTTCTGAGCCCTCTCCAGCTTAAAACCATCCTTCCTGTAACTGAATGACCAGAACTGGATGCAGTACTCCAGAAGAGGCCTCACCAATATCCTATACAATCTCAAGCGACTTCCCAACTCACTTGAGTGAAGGCAATTGCACAGCCTCATTCAGGACACACCCTGAACAGAGGGACTCGAGGTCAGCCCACAACAAAACCCCAAAACAAAGCCAAATCTCAACCAAATACTTAACATGTTCTTCAGGATCTGGGCTGGTAAGCCATTGCAGTTGCTGCTAGTGTGTGGACTCGAGACTATGAAAGAGTCTCATCAGACATAAATGGAGTAAGGCAACACATAATCTGATATCCAGGAGAGTGCACCCCCTGGAAAGTCCACCTTCATCTGGTTTGGGATGGATAAATTGCTTAAAAACATCCAAATCAGAACCAATCAGAGTGAACATCTGGTTAAGTGGTCACCCAGTTCTAATGGAGGGCACGGCTGTTTCAGTGACTGCAGAATGGTATTGAACAAAATTAATTTGGGGCTCCAACCTTAAGTTTATGCCCATCATTGGCATTCCTGATCATAGCACCCCTCCCACCAGTCCAGGAAGATCAGATTTAACTTGGTACAGATTGGATAGAAAACTGGCTAACCGGTCGAAGGCAGAGAATGGTGGTAGATGGTAAATATTCAGCCTGGAGCCTGGCATTCCTGATCATAGCACCCCTCCCACCAGTCCAGGAAGATCAGATTTAACTTGGTGCAGAGTCTTCTCCCCAATAGCAACTCTACTGGAGCTATCCCTGTAGTTGCGTGAAGGGTGATTCTATAATCAAATAGAAACCGGGACAGTTTGGTATCTACTGAAGCTGTGGGCTGTTTCTTTAAGTCTGCTTTCAAAGTTTGGACTGCTCCTTCTGCCAGACCGCTGAATGATGGAGCTGTCCTGAAATGTCAGATACCATTCGACTTTAGGAAATGCTCAAACTCCTTTCCGGTAAATGATGGCCTGTTACCCGTGACCGACTCTTCCAGGAGCCCGTGTATTGTAAAATATCCACACAGTTTCTCTATCACCGTCCCCATGTTTGACGAATGAACTCTATGCATGTCCAGCCACTTTGAGTGGGCATCCACAATGACTAAGAATGTTGAGCCCATGAAAAGACCTGCATAGGTGACATGTAATTGAGTCCAGGATTTACCCAGCCATTCCCATGAATGTGGGGGGCATTCTCACGAATATGGGGGAGCTACTACCAGTAATATTTGTCTTCATTGCAACTCAAATGCCACCAAGGTCGTTCTATCTACATCCAATCCTGGCCACCAGCCATAACTTCTCACCAACATCTTCATATTTGAAAGCCCTTGAATGACCCTGGTGGAGTTCAGCCAGTATTTGGCAGTGACCTTTGCTTGGGCAATCACACTTGCTCCCCGTAATAATGTGCCATCCACCACTGGTCTTTTCAGGTCCAAAAAGGTTTCAATCCTGGTTGTGATGGTCCTTTGTCATCCTCATTCAGCACCAGCTGTTTCAGTTTTGCGATTCTTTCTGTTTCCAAAGTGAGAGAGATAGTTTACTTCAGGGGAAGATGTTTGGTATAGGAACCATGGGAATGGCCCTACATGTGTAATAGGCATGGTCAACACGAGGTCAGGTACAGTGACGTGTAACGGTCGGGTCAGTGTGACACTCCTGAACAAGTACGTGCACCATATGAAAGCTGCAACCTCATAAATGGTATAGGAGCAAATCGTGCCCAGGTCTTCCACTCCTTTTCCGATTGTTCCGGAACAATTGGTTCTCGCTCTCCATCAAGTGTTGAAGATGCCTTGGAATCTGAGATGGACACGGTGAATGTTGCAGCCTCAATGCCTTTGCCGCCTGAAGAAAGGAATGAATTTCTTCCGAGACACTCTGGGTGCAAGAGGTGAGTTATTGTGTGTTACACTTTGACTATATCTGAGGCACAGTCGAAGGAACCTGACCTGGTGCAAAAGCAACCCAAGAGGAGCTACAGAAAAAGAGCCAGTCTATGTCCTCAGACTAAGATGGCAAGGAATGTAGTGATTATGTCGAGGTCAGCCAGGTGAACCTCATAGAATGAGTTGCCTGATTGGAGCTGTCAATCTAGTCCAATCAGGGAGCCCTGACTGACAGATAAGAACAGACCAGATGGCGCATCGGGGTGGGTGAGAGCCCGATGGTACATCGGGGCAAACCGAGTGCCAGAAGGCGGGTAGCCGTCCTCAGCGCTGTCACCCCGGGCGGGTACTGGGGTGGGCTGTCCTAGAGATGGTCAAAAGATGTGTCAGGGTGGACCGAGAACTGGAAGGGGCATGGGGTGAACTGAGAGCCGGAAGATGGGTAGGGGCGGGCTGCCTTAGAGTAGTCGGAAGGTGGGAGGGACGGGGGCTTGCTGGGTCTGTATTGTCTGCACTCTTGTATGTAACAGTATTGTCTAATGTACAAATATCATTGGCACTGTCTTGTCACATGTGGAACTGGGATTTAAGGTTTGTCCTCATTTCCCTGTAAAATGCTTGAACGGAAGGGTTTGGGGCCTAGCTTTGCTGCTCCTCTCCCTTGTAAAATTGCTGTCTCTTATGTACAGCTGTAAATGTCTTTTGTAAACTGTTTTGTAATTTGTTTAATAAAATTTAAAAAAAAGAACAGGAGTGGAGGGCTGTCCATGGACCAGATGGCGCATCAGGGTGGGTGAGATCCCGATGGTACATAGGGGCAGACCGAGAGCCAGAAGGCGGGTAGCCGTCCTCAGCGCTGTCACCCCAGGTGGGTACTGGGGTGGGCTGTCCTAGAGGTGGTTTAAAGGTGTGTCAGGGCGACCGAGAACTGGAAGGGGCATGGGGTGGACCGAGATCCGGAAGGTACGTAGGGATGGGCTGCCTTAGAGTGGCTGGAAGGTGGGAGGGATGGGGGCTTGCTATTGTATGCACATTTTTTATGTAACTGGATTGGCTTTTTATGTACAAATGTCATTGTTGCTGTCTTGTCATGCTTGAAACTGGGATTTGGGGTTTGTCCTCATTTCCCTGTAAACTGGTTGAACAGTAGGGGTTTGGGGCCTGGTTTTGCTGCTCCTCTCCCATGTAAAATTGCTGTTTCTTGCACACAGCTGTAAATGTTAACTGGCTTTTGTAAACTGCTTTGTATTTGTTTAATAAAATAAAATAGCCAGGGAAAAAGAAAGAACAGGAGTGGCAGGGGTTCTGTTCTCTCTGGGAGCTGGCTCTGAGGGAACTGAATCAGTGTCAAAGACTCTCCACGTGTGAATAAAGGGTGAAATGGTGATGGGAAAATGGCCTCGGTAGAGTTATTTCAGGTATGATGTTCAGTATGATATTTGCATTCAGATTAATGACTTCTTAACCCATCTCTGGCAAGCTGTACACCTACAACTGTGTTGCCCATTTCCGAATGAACGCCATCTACAAATCTGCTGACAACACCACCATGGTAGGACGGATATCTAACAACGATGAGACAGAATACAGTAAGGAGATAGAGGGCTTGGTCAGGTGGTGCAGTGAGAGCAATATCTCTCTCAATGTCACCAAATCTAAAGAACTGATCATTGACTTCAGGAAGAAATGAGGAGAACATGCCCCCACATGTGTATCAACGGAGCAGAGGTTGAGAGGGTGGAGAGGGTCAAGATCCTGGAGTCACAATAACCAACAACCTACCCTGGACTTCCCACATAGGTGCTACTGTCACCAAAGCACAATAACATTTTTTCTTCCTCAGGCAGCTCAGGAAATTCAGCGTGTCCATAAGGACCCTCATCAACTTCTACAGATGCACCATAGAAAGCATACTGGATGGGTGCATAATGGCCTAGTACAGCAACTGCTCTGTGCAGGGCTATTAGAAACTACAGAAGGTGATGTGTATAGGCCAGACCATCACGGGAGCCAACCTTACATCAATGGATTCCATTTACACTTTTCATTGTCATGGAAAGGCTGCCAATATCATCAAACACCCCTCCCACACCGGTAATGCTCTCCTACAACCTCTTCCCTCAGCAGAAGATACAGAAGCTTGAACACACGTACCAACAGTTTCAAGAACAGCTTCTCTGCTGTTATTAGACTGGTGAATGGACTGTCTAACTTAAAATGGACTGTCTAACTTCCTGAAGAAGGGCTTATGCCCGAAACGTCGATTCTCCTGTTCCTTGGATGCTGCCTGACCTGCTGCGCTTTTCCAGCAACACATTTTCAGCTCTGATCTCCAGCATCTGCAATCCTCACTTTCTCCTCCTAACTTAAAATCATGCTGATCTTGTTAATGTTGATCTTGCCTAACACACACTCTGCGTGGTATAACATGTATTCTTTACTCTGTCTACATTTTCTTTCACCCTATGATCTGTGTGTCCTTGCTGACTATGATCTGCCTATACTGCTCGCAAACAAAGCTTTTCACTGTATTTAGGTACACCTGGCAATAAATCAAATCAAATCAAGCCAATGTTCTCCGAAGCATCAGAATCATTTCTGCAGGTATTTTCTCTACCTGACTACAAAATCCTTGCCAAAGTGCATAACCTCATACTTTCCCACATTGCACTCCATCTGCCACTTCTTTGCCTACTCTGTTAGGATATTTACATTCCTCTGCAGCCTCCCTGCTTCCTCAACACTATCTGTCATTGTGTCATCTGCAGACTTAGCGACAATGCCCTTAGTTCCTTTGTGCATGTTTAATGTGAGTAGTTGTGGTCCCAACATAACCCTTGCAGAATTCCATTAATCACTGGCTACCATCCTGAAAAAAGACCTCTTTACCCCTAATGTCTGCCTTCTGCCAGTCAGACAATTCTCTATCCATGGCAGTATCTTGACCCAACACCTAAGGGATATCATCTTATTTATCAGCCTCCTGTCAGCACCTTGTCAAAGGCTTTTTGGAAATCTAAATAAATAATGTCCACTGGCTCTCCTTTGTCTAACTTGTTTATTACCTCCTCAAGGAATTCTCATAGATTTATCAGGCATTGTCTGCAATTTGTTTTGCTTTGTGCAGTCCCTAACTTCCCTTGTCAACCATGGCTGCCTTGCCCTCACTTTCATATGTTTCTTCTTCCTTGGGATGAATTTCTGTTGTATGTCCCAAATTAACCCCAAAAACTCCTGCCATTGCAGCTCCACCATCTTCCCTGCTAGGTTCATTTGCAATCAACTCTGGCCAGCTCTCTGTCATGTCTTTGTAGTTACCTTTAGCCAGTTGTAATACCATAACAGTTGATTCCAATTTCTCTGTCTCAAACTGCAGGGTGAATTCTATCATAACTTCCCCCTTGGGGTTCCTTCACCTTAAGCCCCCTAATCAAATGCCTCTCTATACAAAGCTGACTGTTCCCGATTGAGTTCTACCACAAGCTGCTCTAAAACAAATCTTATAAACATTCCACAAAGTCCTTTTCTTGGGATCCACTTCCAACCTGATGTTCCCAATCCACCTGTTTTGGAATTCCACTTTTCCCTTTACTGTTGAACAAAACTTTGACCTTTCCAAAAAGAAAAATGGTTGGCTTCCTCTTTTACAAATTCCATGTTACTCTCCCTATCTCTGCCTATTTGCCCTTCATCTGACCACACAGTTCCCATATTCCTTCCGATTGGTACTGTTTCTAGGTCAAGGACCACCAGGTCATGTGGACCAGCGTCTCATGTCCAAAACATATAATTGATCCTTTTCCAACTTATGCACAGTCTTACAAATCTTTTGCAAACATTTTAATGAGCAATTACAGATTTCCTAAACATTTTAGAATAACCTTTTTCTTTACCATTATTAATTCAAAGTTAAGTGGAACAAATGGTTCATTCATTGTGTTTGTGTTGAGTCATCTTTGTGGTGTGGGGATGCTCATCGTGCTATTAGAGACGGAGTTTCAGGATTTTGTTCCAGAGACAGAGAATCACAACATAGTTCCAACACAAGATGGTATGTCACTGTTGTAATGCAGAAAATCTGGAGATAGGAGAACAAGAAGAAGAGGGAGGTTGTGTGTTTATCTGGTTCAGTCCTACTCACCTTCCTACATGTCCTACCATTCAGAATCACCAATTATCCTCTGCCCACTCACCTCATTATGCCAATCATTCACTCACTGATTCATCCCCAGTAACTCAGTAACCTCCCTAAATTATCCACTTAAACACAAAACCTCAGTCACACATCTTCAATCACTCGCTCAATCACCCAACCAGCCCCCATTCACACTCTCACACATACCCATGTCACTCACGCACCTAATCCCCCAAACGATAACTCACTCACCTGTGCCTGCAGACACTCACCCACCCCATCCAACCCCCCCAGCCACTCACTGGCTCATGCATTCACTCAGTCACTCAAAATTAGGGAATCATGAGGTTGGTGTCTGTGGAGTGAAGTTTGCCAGAGAAGATCAGGTCAATGATCATCCTGGCTTAGTGTTGGTATGGTCATAGTCGAGAGTGGTAAAAAGAAGTGGCAAATATCAATATTGATCCAAACTAGTCAGTGAGACAGACAACTAGTGCACCTTTCTTTGTGAAAGGAGTTCTTTTAACTATTCAGACTCACAGCTCATTCCACATGCCAGCTGACCTTCGTATCGTCCCAGTCAATTAATAAATCTATTAGTCCCAATCACCCGCTTAACATGTGCAGCAATAATGTCAGAGAGCTGGTGTTCAGTCTCTGCCAGGTAAGGGTCAGTATGGCAAGGCTAGAACATTGCCATCTTTGTCAGCAGGATTGATGATGATCATTTGTTGTTTCATCTCAGTTTTAGTTTATAAAGCAGGACAATTTTTTTGTGACAATGTAAAGTCTCAAAACTTGAACAAAATCTTGCAAACATGTGCTTGCAAGTGACAATCAACGATTGTCTTTGATGGTGTGGGGAATGCCAAACTCCTAACTGGTGAGATGCGAAAAATTGAATTAACTCACTTCATTAAAATAGATGTCCAGAGAGATCAATACAATGTTTTGCCACTGTCTCCTTTAAGTCGGGGAAAGATTTGACCTTCAGTAAATACTTGTCCTAATAAAAGTTTGTGCCCAGACATTGATGCCCATTGCAAATCCAGAAAATATCAAAAAGACATTTGAAGCTGCCACAAATCTCTTGTCTATCAATAAATTGATGAGCTTACCAAGCCCAAAGGAATAGAACAGTTTTGGTGATTTTCTCCTTTCCCGGTGGAAAAAGAAAAGATGATGGAGATTTATCAACAGCAATGACAAGCTATTGCCACTGAAGAATTGTTTGATCATGTTTTACCTGTCAAAATATTTGACACATTGTAGCCTGATTACATGCAAAGTCTTCCCAACCGAAAACTAAGCTGAATCCATTGCTTATAGACAAAATAATTCCTACTGACATGAAAATGTCCAAACAGAAATGACACGTTAATATTTTGACTCTAAGTACGGTGCTTAGCTTAGTAAATGCTAAATGGGTAGCCAATATTCTGTAAAACTATCAAAGTGAATTTTGAAGCATCTCAAACACCTGAATATATTTAAGGCTAATAGATACTGAGAAAACATTGAGATATATTTTAACAAGACTTTGTTATAAAATGCTAAATTCATGGAACAAAGCAGCTGTCGTTATATTCCTCCCTGAAGGATTAGTTTCACTAGCCTGACACCACTCATAATATTATCCAACAGTAATTCAAACCTTATTTTAGCAAGTGGAAGTTTAGTCATAAAAGAATACCATTGGCAATTTCACGTGCAAGTACATCTAACTCAATTCTGAGTGAATTGTTGCTAGCAGTTTAAAGTTTGTGATATTCCTTTGGGTCAGATTTCAAATGCGGCTTGAGTACACTGTATAAAAAATGATCCATTTCACGTATTTCGACATCGCACACGCTGTTTATAAAATTCTAATTGCTCACTACAAATGTCATCATGGCACTAAAGCACTTCACTGTACTTCAGAAGCCGACATCAATTTCCAGGGCACATTAAAAATTTATTTCCAAGCTGCCAGGACTGATGCTCAAAATTCTAGAGCACGGTCAAGTAGCATGCACAGACATGAGGGACCAAATGGCCCCCTTTTATGCTGCACGATTTGATAACAAGGAAGAATGTTACTCTTTATTTGTATTTGAGATACATTCTATTTTGCTCAAAATGCATACAATCTGCAGGCAGTTAATGCAAACAGTCAATCCACATAACATTTGATAAATTCCTATTTTGGAAATAGAGACAGTCTGACTCAAGATTGGGATACAGACAGACTCTAACCTCACACCTTTAATGCATTGTCTGAGCTGCGATGTCACTGTTTTAAAATAAATCCTTAAATTATCTCGAGAATGTGTCTTAAAAAAAAGTTCTGGGATTTATATATTAATGAACCGAAACCTGCCACCCATTCTAAAAGATGAAAGATTCAACAGCAATCTAGGTTTGTTCAATATATAATTTCAGTTGCATGATCTTTTGCTATAAATTCTGTGTCTGAAGATCCAGTTTCACACCTACCTGATGAAGGAGCAGCGCTCCAAAAGCAAGTACTTCCAAACAAATCTGTTGGACTATAACTTGGTGTTGTGTGATTTTTAGCTCTTTATTTCAGATGGCTTGCTGCTGAAACTTTTGCTCCAAGAACAAGAGTTGATGTTTTTAAGGTATTATCTTAAATATATTTTTCAGAAACTTAGACTGATGATCAGAAAAGACTTTCTAACCCCACCACACAGCGACGAGGATATATAAATGTCACAATTTAGGTAAATACAGAAAAGCTGATATCAGTCGTAGTGACAATGAACTGTAACAAAGCAAGCTGGTGTACTAATGTCATTTAAGGAAGACAATCTGCTGGCTTACTTAGTTTTGAAAATGTCCAACATCTGAGCCACAGCAATTAATTACACTCGGAAACGGCTGCACAAATAATTAATTTATGGTAAACTGTTATGAAAATTGGTGGGGAAAAAACAACACATTTTGTCAAAGGTTTTTGCCTTGTACTTGTCAGGGCAAGAATACCAACTCAAGGTGAAAGCCAATATTTGCATTGCATGACTGGAGAGTGCTGATTGGTTGGCAGTGAACTCTGATCAGCAGAGGCATTGTCATGGAGAATGCACCAGTCACTGTTGAATGGCAATTAACTTCCAGAATTTGCTTAATCATTATTGAAGGCATGTTTATTTGAAATTGTCAGGCATTGTCCTGCGAAATGAATCAACCAGTAGCTGTCACTTATTTTGTTGTGCTGCAACAGGCACAGCGCGTGCACATGTTATTTCTGAAAAGAGCAGGACCCTTTTTATTGACATAAATAACTTCCAGTACATGCAATCTGCTTGACAATTCTCGACTGGCTGCAAATGTAATTCTGTGCATGCTCAGGATTATCCAGCAAATGTTGCCCAGTCGCAGAATCACATCAAATGTTGGGCGCTGTGTTGTGAGTTTGTGGGCTGGTTAGGTGCAGTCAGTTGCTGGCTTGGAATAACTGAGAGAAAACAATGTTTGTGTCAATCAGAGATACGTTCCAAACACCTGGCATCATACCACAATTGAAATTCATATACCACATTACTAAATTATGTGACAGGCAGAACTGACTCGTTGGCAGCATTTTGTTACTGGTGAGCACCGCTTGAATTGCTACTGTACAGTGGCAGTGTGAAACAGCTCACTTCCCTTGTTGCTCAAACTTTAAAAATGCCAGATAGGTTCATTTCAAGACCAAACTCTGACTGGTCTGGAGCCTTTCATGAATTTGCACAATACGCAAAGAGAAAAGATTGGTTCAGAGCAGCAACTATATCACAAGATGGCATCAGTGCAGCCTATTTCAGTGTTTTGCAGGTAGAACAAATGGCTTGTGCCTTATTTATAAGGCTGCCATTAAATCCAGTCTTGTGAAGAGTGAAACTGTAGGATTCCCAATGTGTAGACTGGCCAGTGAAGGTAGGTCTGCGATAGACAATAGTAGAGAACACTCAGTTGGTTTTCAACTAGAACTTCTATTTTTATTCACTCTTGGGACATGGTATCTCACTAGCTGTCCTGTATTTATTTTGACCAAGACAAGAATATATATTCAAGTCAGGACTTCTTCACCAGAGAGTTGTAAATCTGTAGAATTCCTTGTCGAATGCAATAGTTGAGGCTTCCTTATTGAATGTTTTTAAAGCTAGGATGGATAATTTTTTAAGCAGTAATGGAATGAAGGGTTATGGTGAGAGTGCGGGTAAGTGGAGCTGAGGCCATGAAAAGATTAGCCATGATTTTATTGAATGGCAGAATCTGCTCGAAGGGCCAAATGGCCTCCTCCTGCTCCTAGTTCTTATGTTAGATTTACCAGACTGATTCCTGAGATGACAGGACTGACGTTATGCGGAGAGATCGGATAGGTTAGAACTATGTTCATTGAAGTTGAGAAGAATGAGGGGCATCCTCATAGATACCAAGACATTGTAACAGAAGTTCCTAGAGTAAATGCAAGAAGGATGTTCCCTATGACAGGGAAGTCCAGAACCAGGGGTCACAGTCAAAGGAAATGCAGTCACCCATTTAGGACTGAGATGAGGAGAAATGTCTTCACCTAAAGAGTAGTGAGCCTCTGGAATTCATTGCCATAGAAAGGAGTTGAGACCAAAGCATTGTATGTTTTCAATGAAGTCAGAAATCAGACAATATCAGATTACAGTCTAATAGGTTTGTTTAAAATCACAAGCTGTTATAGCACTGCTCTTTCATTAGGCAAAGTGGAGGGAGGCACCAGGCCCAGAATTTATTGGCTGAGAGATAATGGCAAGATAATTCCAGGTAATTAAGAGTGCCAACAGATAAGTACAAATAGTATGAGTAGTGTGTCAACAGGCAGAATAACAAGTCTTTTCAGGTGATCAAGAGTGTCAAACAGTGTGATGAAGGCCTTATGCCTGAAACGTCTACTCTCCTGCTCCTCAGCTGCTGCCTGACCGGCTGTGTCTTTTCCAGCGCCACACTTTTCAACATGAGTGTGAGTAAAATGTCAAGGTCTGAACAACAAGTGAAGGGATGACCTTTGAACCAATTAATTAAGGCAGAAAAATAATTAAAAATAATCAAAAATAAGCTGGTGCTCGAGATGAACCAAATGGCTAGAATAACAGGAGTAGATATTAAAGTTGTATGACATTTTTATACTTGGGATTATCTTACCATTATCTCTCTACCTTATATTCTGTGCCTATGTGCCTCCCTCCACTGTGATATTTAATAAACCTATTGGACTATAATCTGGTGTCATGTGACTTCTGATTTTGTCCACCCCAGTCGAACACAGGCACCTCCACATCATGATTTTCAATAAAGATGCAGATATAGTTCTTGGGGCTAAAGGCATTAAAGTTTATAGTGAGATAGTGGGTTCAGGGGATTGGGTTCCATGATGATCCATAAACATATTGAATAGTGGAGCAGGTTTCGAATCATAGAGTCATAGAGATGTACAGCATGGAAACAGATCCTTCGGTCCAACCTGTCCATGCTGACCAGATATCCCAACTCAATCTAGTCCCACCTGCCAGCACCCGGCCCATATCCCTCCAAACCCTTCCTATTCATATACCCATCCAAATGCCTCTTAAATGTTGCAATTGTATCAGCCTCCACCACATCCTCTGGCAGCTCATTCCATACACGTACCACCTTCTGCGTGAAAAAGTTGCCCTTTAGGTCCCTTTTATATCTTTCCCCTCTCACCCTAAACCTATGCCGTCTAGTTCTGGACTCCCCGACTCCAGGGAAAAGACTTTGCCTATTTACCCTATCCATGCCCCTCATAATTTTGTAGACCTCTATAAGGTCATCCCACAGCCTCCGAAGTTCCAGGGAAAACAGCCCCAGCCTGTTCAGCCTCTCACTATAGTTCAAATTCTCCAACCCTGGCAACACCCTTGTAAATCTTTTCTGAACCCTTTCAAGTTTCACAACATCTTTCAAGGTCTCATTGTTCAGCAACACTCCCTAGGACCTTACCATTAAGTGTATAAGTCCTGCTAAGATTTGCTTTTCCAAAATGCAGCACCTTGCATTTATCTGAATTAAACTCTATCTGCCACTTCTTAGCCCATTAGCCCATCTGGTTCAGATTCTGTTGTAATCTAGGTTTGAAGGACCAAATGGCCTACTCCTGTTCCTGTTCTCTACTTTTCTATACTTTCAATTGAATTATTCAAAATTAAAGCTTTATCGGTCTGGAGGTAACTTTGTATTAAATATTTAGTGTAACAGTTGACACTGAGTCATGCTTACACATTATTTTTAATTTGTCTTTGAATCTTTTAAACTGTTTGCAGTAGATACTTCACACATCTGATGCATTTTTCTTGTTACAAGCTCTTTCAGACAATAAACACATTGTTGGCCAAAATAAATAATGCGAAGAGCACACAAAATCCCATAAGGAATAAATCGCAATGAATAATATAATTTCCCAAACAAAGTGAAGCCTGCAGAGTTAAGAAATCAGTGATATCGCAAGAAATCATTGTGAAAGGAGAAACTTTATTGGAATTAGAGAAATTTCAATTTGTTGAAAGCATTAATACTTTCTATATGGAGAGTAAAAGAAGCAAAAAGATGGGCAGACCTTGGTGAGAGTAATCCACGCGAATAGCAATATGGTATATTAAGTAGGTAACTTAGACCCTAACCTCTCTTATTTTAAAGGTAAATGTGAGGTGCTGTCTTCCAGATGCAATTTGATTAGTCAAACTATCAATATTAAGCAAATGATAATTTATTCAACTACTATAGTTAAAATACAACAAAAGAAAAAGGAACTTGGAATAACAACTTTATTGGAAATCTTAACAGTTATTCATAAACAGTAACTGTTCCATATCATCACATCGCCCTTGGGAAAGGCAAATTCAGAAAACAGATTATCTCACATACAACTCCAGCAGCCCAGAAGGAAATATGACCAGAGAAATCTCAGAGAGAGAGAGAGTACAGCAACCCAGAGATTCATTGCCTTCCAACCCTGTGGAGACCCCAGCAACAACTGCTGTTGACAAAAACTAAAAATCTTAGTTCTGTGAGATCTCAACACCACCCATTCAGGCTGTTTCTATTGTTTCAACATTTAAAAAAAACCAAGCCCTCACAAACTGTTTACTCTAATGGGCATGGTAAACCACTTGGTACCTCTGCCTTACAACCTCTCTTCAAAAGCAAACAGGACAAAATAACTTCTTAAAACCATGGTGTAATTACAGTATTCCAAGACATTTTGCAGCCAATAAAAAATTTGTCTGGCAAGTAGGCACCCTTAGACAGTTTTAAACACTGTGATAAGAATTTTAAAGTTGAGACATTCATGAGTAAAATGTCAGTGAAGGTCAGTTATCTCTTCAGCATAAATTAATTCTTTCTATATTTATTTGGTATGTTGGTATTGAATTATTTTCCTATCCTTAATTGTCAATATTATGTAGCATTTATATCACTGTGGAGAAATTTGACATTCCATAATTACACAAGCAGTTTCTTATAATCAGTGGGAATGCTCAGCAGTAACTATGATGTCCATGTGGCATTAAAACCCAGTTATGCAACATTTAACAAAATATAACTATCACAGGGACTGTGCCAGCAAGAAATTGTTGGAGAAATGCAGCAGGTGCGTCAGCATCTATGGAGAGAAAGCAGAGTCACCATTTAAGGTCCAGTTACCCTTCTTCAGATTTCCATGGTTCTTTGTTTTTTGTTGAGTGTATGAGGCAAGTTCTTGTCAGTCTAATCCATTGATTCGCAACCGTTTTTGGCCACGCCCCTCCCTCAGAGCTCTTCTCAGGTTCCAGGGCCCTCCTTTCTAACAGGAAACAACACGAACAGATAGACAGAAAATCATTCATTATTGAACACCCTGTGGCTCCCTTCAAATGTGCCAGGGCCCCTAAGGGTTCCGTTGAAATGAAGGACCCTGCACAATTTGGCCCTTCACAACTGCACCAGCCATATTATCTCCGGCCAATCTCCAGCCATTTCCCCATATCCCTTGCAGACCATTCTATTGAAAATCATTCAGTGCCCTCTTAACTGCCTCAATTGAACCCATTTATGCTAAGTTTTCGGGCAGTGCATTCAGTCCCCTTACTACTCACTGTGTGAAAGAGTCTTTTTCTTGCATCACCCTTTCCTTCATTTGCGGATCATTTTCATCGATTCGCATCAATTGCACATGGGGCTGCTCGATAGCACATCCTCGAAGCAAACTGGTTTGCCTTGTTCAACTGCACATGTGCAGACTCCAGACATTGCTGTCAATGTCAATTAAGCAATGACAGCAAGAACTGACAACATCATTAACACGAGAACACCCATGTCAATTATCAACAAGTCTAACTATAAAAGCTGCTGCTTCGCCAAATTCATCAGGGTAGTTTAATCACCATATGATCCAATCTAGTCTTGCATGTAGTTAGGCCATTCAAGCTGTTACATGTAACAAACAATATACACATGGCACTGCCATTACCACATCTGATCACCAATGCCTAGGGCAACAGTGATGCCCATTAAGTTTATATTATGATTTGGAGATGCCGGTGTTGGACTGGGGTGTACAAAGTTAAAAACACACACCAGGTTATAGTCCAACAGGTTTAATTGGAAGCACTAGCTTTCGGAGCGCCGCTCCCTCATCAGGTGGTTGTGGAGGACACAATTGTAAGGCACAGAATTTATAGTAAAAGTTTATAGTGTGATGTAACTGAAATTATACATTGAAAAATACATTGATTGTCTGTTGAGTCTTTCATCTGTTAGAATAACCATGATAGTTTCACTTCTTTCATGTGTAAAAGATTCATATGAAAGAAGTGAAACTTTCATGGTGCACTCCACAACCACCTGATGAAGGAGC
The DNA here is from genome assembly GCF_004010195.1 of Chiloscyllium plagiosum. NCBI lineage: Eukaryota > Metazoa > Chordata > Chondrichthyes > Orectolobiformes > Hemiscylliidae > Chiloscyllium > Chiloscyllium plagiosum. The sequence goes on along the minus strand of NC_057724.1, from coordinate 72,827,341 downwards.
GGCGCTCCGAAAGCTAGTGCTTCCAATTAAACCTGTTGGACTATAAGCTTGTGTTGTGTGATTTGTAACTAAGTTTTTATTGATTCACTCATGGGCATCCCTGGCTGGGCCAGCATTCATCACTCATCCCTAGTTGCCCTTGAGAAGATGATGGTGAGCTGCCTTCTTGCCCCACTGTAGTTCATGTGCTGTATGTAGAGCCAGGTGGCATGAGGAAGGGAGTTCCAGGATTTTGAACCAAAGTGGAAACAAAAATATATGAAATAATCATTGAATCCATTTGATCAATTTCAGTGCACAGAAGGGGCAAGTTTGAAATATGATATTGGGCACTCGGCCATCATTGGCAGATCCAGCATTTGCTGTCCTCCTGCTGAGAACAAAGAAGAGACAACCACTTTGCTGTGGGTCTAGCGTCATGTCAGACAGCAGATACATTGTGGAAGCAGATCTAATACTAACGTTCAAAATAGATTTGCAAATACTGAGAAAGGAAGGATCTGCAGGGCTGTCATGGAAGGATCAGTCTAATTGGATAGTTCTTTCAAAGAAGTGGCAATAGCATAATAGATCAAATTGCAACAGATAGGTTTAAAAGGAATTGATTGTTGTTTAATACGGACCATTACCAACAGCAGACTTGTAATTCAACATTTTCTCAATTAGTTGAGTTTATATTCCACCAGTTGTAGTGGTGAAATGTGGACCATACCAATAAGATGTAGGAGAAAAAGTAGGCCATTCAGTCTCCTCCACCATGGATTGTCCCTCATTTCCCCGTAAACCTTGATTCCCTTACTGATTAAAAATCTGTCTACCTCAGTCTTCACATACGCATGAGCCAGCCTTGTCAGACTCCTATAGAAAAGGATTCAATAGATTCACTTTTCATTGAGAGAATCCATATCCCAGAACCCAGTAACATTAACATTTTAACACAATAACCACTATGACCTCATGAATGCATATCCTTATTCCATTATAAGATGAGATAGAACAGAAAGAGGTAATTTGATCTATCATGCTATTGCACTTTTTTGAACGAACTATCCTATTAGACTGATCCCTCCCTGACATTCCTGCAAATCCTTCCTTTCTTGGCATTGGCAAATCTATTTTGAATGTTAGTATTAGATCTGCTTCCACCATGTTTTCAGGTGCACAATAACTCACTGGGTTAAAAATTATTTACGTCATAGAGTTACAGACTCATAGAGAGCTATAGTGTAGAAAAAGCTTCTTTACCTCATCACATCCACATGTTCAAAAACAACAATTATTCTAATTCCACTTTCCCAGCACTTCACCAATAGCCTTGTCTGCCTTGGCATCACAAATTCACATCAAAGTCCTTCAATGTCATGAGGGTTTCAGCCTCTACCACCATTATAGGCAGTGAGTTCCCGATTCCCACCAGCCTCTGAGTGAAAAGGTTGTTCCTCACATCTCCTCGAAACCTCCTGCCCCTTCTCTTAAATCTAAGGTCATTGATTCTTCCATCAAGTGGAAAAGTTTCTTCCAGTCTACCCTATGTATGTCGAAAAGTGTGGTGCTGGAAAAGCACCTCCAGTCAGGCAACATTCAAGGAGTAGGAGAGATAACATTTTGGGCATAACCCCTTCATCAGGAATGATTCATTCCTGATGAAGAACTTATGCCCGAAACAATGACTCTCCTGATCCTCGGATACTGCCTGACTTGCTGTGCTTTTCCAGCACCATACTCTTCAATTCTGATCTCCAGCACCTGCAGTCCTCACTTTCTCCTACCCTTATCCTTGTCCCTCATAATGTTATAAATCTACATTATGTTTCCTCTCAATATTCTCTGCTCCAGCGTAAAATAAAACTCCAATTTCTCTTCACAACTAAAACTCTCCAGCTCAGGCAATATCTTGGTGAATCTCCTCTACACCCTCTCCAGTGCAATCACATCCCTCCTCTAATGTGGACTTCAGAACTGCATACAATACATGGACTGATGTTGCTCATATGGCCTTTAACTCTTTTGTGTTTCCTCTCAATATTCTCTGCTCCAACGTAAAATAAAACTCCAATTTCTCTTCACAACTAAAACTCTCCAGCTCAGGCAATATCTTGGCGAATCTCCTCTACACCCTCTCCAGTGCAATCACATCCCTCCTCTAATGTGGACTTCAGAACTGCATACAATACATGGACTGATGTTGCTCATATGGCCTTTAACTCTTTTGTCAATTATTCTAAATCTTCATTCTCTGCTTACTGGTCCAATTTCCAGCAGATACTGCTTCTCCATACTTACGCTATTGGAATTGTTACCTGAATCAATGCTTTCTCTTAAATATCAGATCAATATTCTTGGGCCTGCGGAGAATGATTTCAGTTCTCCAGCCTCTTCACTAGGCAGTTAGATAGAGAAGTTAGATTTTTGAAGCCCTTCAAATCTGGTATAATTCTGGTAAATCTTCTCCACAACTCTCTTCAAGTTCCCAATGTTCTCTCAGGAAGACAGCCAACATCATCAAAGCTCCCTCCCAACACAGTTATAATCTCTTCCAACTTCTGTCAGGCAGAAGATGCAAATGCTGAAACGCATGGACCAACAGATTCAAGAACAACTTCTTCCCTGTTGTTATTAGACTTCGAAATGGATCTCTCAAATTTTAAATTTGATGCTGATCCCAGTCTTTGTGCACTTACTCTGAAATCACAATATTGCATTCCTTGCTCTGTTCTATTACCCTGATGCACTTTGTATGGTATGATCAGCCTGTAGTGCACATAAAACAAAACTTTTCACTGTACCTGGGTACATGTGATAATAATAAATCAAATCAACAAAGGTGACTTCCCAGAAGAGGTCACACCATTACAGCAAAGATTGAGCCAATAAAAGATTCAGCATGGATTCTTTGCTTTTACATTCTATCCCACCCCACATAAAGCCATGATTTTTTTATGGCTTATCAACTTGTTGTCTCTACATTAGTGAAAGCAGCTAATGTTCCCATGTTGGTATTGTGCTCTCAATGTTCCAAGTTTGATGTCATTACTAAAATCATAGGCTTTGTATCAAATCTAGTGATAATATATAAAAAGAGACTAAGGAAAGGAAAAGGATTATCTTAATTACTCATTAGGAACGTTAACACAATGCAAGCTATAGGAAGATCTTTTTCTCAAATAAATGGAGTCATTTAAAAGGCAAATACTGCCATTCATTTTGAAGTTACAACATTCAGTCGAGATTGTTATTGTGGTTAGACCGTTCAGATCACCTACAGCTGATATTGGAGCTTTCTTTGGTAATGTGCCCATTTGAGCTAAACAAGAATCAGACAAAAGAGCACACTACCCTCTGTTAATACAGTCGGAATATATAACATTCTCCCACTGGAAAATTTTCAATTTCCTTAGTGCATTGTAATCTGTCACCAGAATATTTATTGCAAATATACTGTGAGAGGACTGAATCATCTAATGTGCAAGTTGGAGAAGGTCAAACAAGTTCTGCAGAATCCTGAGTCTTTGCAGAGTTACCTGGCTTATCCAAGGTCTAGCTTTGGACAGTGAGCGGTATTTATCGAACCAGACTGCCTCAGAATGACTCAGAGAACAAACACTGACAATAGAAAACTTTCTAATCAAAATGGGCATGGAGCATTATGCAGTCTGAGAATTTTGTAAAGTTTTCTCATCAACCTTTTTTGGATTTTAGGCATGTCCATAATGATGGAAAAAGTGAGGACTGCAGATGCTGGAATATCAGAGTCAAGAGCGTAGTGCTGGAAAAGCACAGCAGGTCAGGCAGCATCCGAGGAGCAGGAGTGTTCATGTTTTGGGCATAAGTCCTTCATCAAAAAGTCACAGCCATGATCATATTGAATGGTGGTGCAGGCTCGAAGGGCAGAATGGCCTACACCTGCACCTATTGTCTATTGACTGCATAATTAGATTACTTACAGTGTGGAAACAGGCCCTTCGGCCCAACAAGTCCACACCGACCCGCCGAAGCGTAACCCACCCATTCCCGTACATTTACCCCTTTACCTAACACTACGGGCAATTTAGCATGGCCAATTCACCTGCACATCTTTGGACTGTGGGAGGAAACCAGAGCACCCAGAGGAAACCCACGCAGACATGGGGAGAATGTGCAAACTCCACACAGTCAGTCGCCTGAGTCGGGAAGTGAACCTGGGTCTCTAGCGCTGTGAGGCAGCAGTGCTGACCACTGTGCCACCGTGCCGCCCAAATGTTCCGTGCGCATTTTGATATGAAAGCTTTCTATTGTCAGATTTTGTTTTCTGAGTCATTCTGAGTCATGGTTCTAAGTCAGGTAGCTCTGCAAAGACTCAGGATTCTGCAGAACTTGTTTGACCTTCCTGATGAAGGGCTTATGCCTGAGACGTCAATTCTCCTGCTCCTCAGATGCTATCTGACCTACTGTGCTTCTCCAGCACCACATATGTCCGTAAAGATGCTTACTAATCTTTACAAATGCCCCATTGAAAGCTTTCTATCCGGATGTATGACAACTGCTCTGCCCAGGACCATAAGGAACTACAGAGGGTTGTGAACACAGCCCAGTCCATCACTCAAACCAACCTTCTATCCACTGACTCCATCTATACTTCTTGCTGACTCGGGAAAGCAGCCAACATCATCAAAGACCCCTTCTACCCCGGTTATACTCACTTTCATTGGACAGAAGATAAAAAAGCTTAAAGACACGTACCTACAGGTTCAACAATAGCTTCTTCCCTGCTGTTATTAGACTTCTGAAAGGATCTCTCAAGAACTCTTGCTGTTTGTGCAGCCCCTCTGCAGCCTTAACATTGTATTCCTCGCTCTGTTCTGTTACCCTAATGCACTCTGTATGTTATGATGTGCCTGTACTGCAGAAAAACAAACCTTTCACTGTACCTAGGCACATGTAACAATAATAAATCAAATCAAATCAAATTATGACCCATCTTCATGGTAGGGTGGGATCTGAATCTCACCTTCTGGCCCAGAGGTAGGAATACTACCATTTTGCCATAGAATTATCACTTTTGTATTGTTCACATATCTAAAGAAAAATCTGCAAAAAACACAGGTAGAAAGAATATACATTTTTTTCAACACCTTCCCAGAACCTCAGAACATGTGACCAGCAGTGATGTGAATATTGAAGTACTCATCCTGGTTCCTTTGATATAATGCACTATTCCTCTTCAAAAGAGAACAATGACTGACCTGCTTTTGGGTCTTTCTCAGTGTCCCAGTGTTACTGGCTGCAATGAGTTGCTGGGGTACGTCTGTACATGGTGTTCCCTTTTTGTATCTCACCTGTTTGTACCATCTTCTGAGTGACACTGAGCATTTTGGCAATAATCCACACAAGATATTATGTGGGAGGTAATGCTGGATGATCATCAGTACTTTCAGACAGATTGTTTCTCGGGCTTACTTTCATGATTAGGGCCCGTCATTTCGATAAGTGTGACTGTGTGAAGTATTCATTGCAATAAAAATCACCTCGAGCTGCAGCAGAAGGTGCTACAGTAATATGACTATTTTTTCTCTCACAGCAATGTCAATAAAATTATAATTGGTACTTCTGTTTACAGTAAATTAAAATAGACTGTCAAAGCAACAGGATTAAAAAGCATCTTAAGTAATTGATAGTGAACACAAATCAAACACTTCTAAACAGAGTAATATCACTTGTTCTATTTACACATTGCTGTAGGAAAACCCCAACCATTTAACATCTCATGCTTATTGCAAAGATTTTGTTTCTGTAGCCTCATGACATTTAAAAATCAGTTTTCAGTGACATGGCTAATCAAAGCTAAAACCTCTGGTGCCATAAAACACAAGCACAAATGTTTAACTCAACAATATCTCCCATGGTGAGCCCCATATCTCCATCAGATATTTGGAATCATAGAGCCACACAGCACAGAGGGGAACCTCTTGACTCATTGTAACAGTGCAGGCTCTTTTAAAGTAATATCCAATTAGCCACACTTCCCTGTCATTCCTGCAAGTCCTGCAGAGAGGCTACACACACACAGACACACAGCCCTCACCTCCACAGAAACAGACATGCACACATAATGCCCCCACACAAACACACAAACGTAAACTCCCCGCACAACACACGCATCAACACAGCTACACACACATGCCAACACACACGCATACACAGAATCACACACACAATACCCCCAGCACACACACACTCATTCACACACATGCACAAGTGCACACACACCCACACACATACAATGCATCATACCCCACCATTTCAGTCACCTACAAACAGACCTCACCACCAGAGATATATTTCCCTCCCCACCCCCATCTGTATTGTGCAGAGACCATTCATTCCGTGACACCCTAGTTAGGTCCACGCCACCTCCCCAACCCAACCTCCAACCTCAGCACATTCCCCTGCCACCGCAAGAGCTGTAAAACCTGCACCAACACCTCCCTCCTCACCTCCATCCAAGGCCCCAAAGGATCCTTGCACCTCCATACACATCATCTACTGTGTCCATTGCTCTCGATGTGGTCTCTTCTACACTGGGGAGGCAGGACACCAACTTGCGAACGTTTCAGAGAACATCTCTGGGACACAAACACCAAACAACCCCATCGCCCTGCGGCCAAACACTTCAACTACTCTTCCCATTCTGCCAAGGACATGCAAGTCCTGATCCTCCTCCACCGTCAAATTCTAGCCACCTCTCGCCTGGAGGAAGGACACCTCATCTTCCACCTTGGGACTCTGCAACCACATAGCATCAATATTGATTTCACCAGTTTCCTCATCTCTCTTTCCCCCACCTTATCCCAGATCCTACCCTCCAACTCGGCACCGCCCTCTTGAGCTATCCTATCTGTCCATCTTCCTTGCCACCTATTCACTCCACCCTCCACTCCGACCTATCACCATCTCCCCCCACCTTCATCGACCTATCGCATTCCAAACTACCTTCTCCCCAGCCCCACACCCCACCCCATTTATCTCTCATCCCCAACCCCCACCTCCACATTCCTGATGAAGAGCTTTTGCTCAAAACATCAACTCTCCTGCTTCTCGGATGTTGCCTACCTGCTGTGCTTTTCCAGCACCACACATTTTGACTCTGACCACAGATATATGCAAAAACACACACATACATACACACATACTCGCATAAATTCATACACACAACTAGGGCGGCATGGTGGCTCAGTGATTAGCACTGTTGCCTCATAGCACCAGGGTCCCGGGTTTGATTCCAGCCTCAGGCAACTATCTGTGTGGACTTTATACATTCTCCCCATATCTGCATGGGTTTCTTCCCACAGTCTAAAGATGTACAGGTTAGGTGAATTGGCTAAATTGCCCATAGTGTAGGTTAGGGGTAAATGTAGGGGAATGGGTCTGGCTGGGTTACTCTTTGGAGGGTTGGTGAGGAGTTGTTGGACTCAAGGGCCTGTTTCCACACTTTATGGATTCTCTGAAACCCACACACACGATTAAATATGCTTATACTTTATTTTATATTCTTTTTACTTGGGAGGGCCAGGTTGTGAAGAGACATTAAGAAATGAATTGCTCTAGCCTCAGGCAGAATTACAGACACAGTAACTGTGGGGTGTACTCACACAAACTTCTCATGGCTGGTGATCAAGATCAGGAAACCATCCTTATTTGACTTGTTTTAATATCAGAATATATTCCTCGGGCCCACAACAAATAGCTGACAAACAGAAGCAAAGATCTCGGCTTATTATGCACTGAATTTTGGTTTCATTAACAGACACATAGAATACAAATAAAAAGACAGCATTTCTAAAAATACTGGTTCAACCTGACCTGGTGAAAGGCCCCTCTTACCTGCACCCCATACTTTAAGAAGGCCTTGGACACAGTGCAGAAAACATCTATCAGAACAATGTCTGGGATGAAGGGTTCACGTTCTAAGGAAGACTAAGGGGGTGTTTTCCTTAGAGCAAAGCAGGTCATAGACAGAGGTAACAAAGTCAAAAATTGTGGCAGTGGAAAAGCACAGCAGATTAGGCAGCATCCTCGGATGCTCCTCAGATGCTGCCTGACCTGCTGTGCTTTCCCAGCGCAACACTTTTCAACTCTGATCTGCAGCATATTAAGTTCTCACTTTCTCCAAGAGTTAACAGAGTTGTCAAGGGTATTGACAGCTGTAGAATTACTTCTGTCTCTGTGTTAAAGAGGATCTCGGTAGCTTACCCCATATTGAATAAGACATCAAATTTGGGCTCCTTATCAGAGGAAGAATGTTCTGGCTATGGAGGAAGTGCAACAAAGTTCTACCACACTGATTTCTGGGATGGCAGGACTGATGTATGAAGAGAGATTGGGTCGGTTATGACTATATTCACTGGAGTTTAGAAGAAAGTGGGGGCATCTCATAGAGACCTATAAAGTTCTAACAGGACTAGACAGGATAGATGCAGGGAGGATATTTCCAATGACCAGGGAGACCAGGACCAGGGTAATAGGTCTGAGGATAAGGGTTGGCCATTAAGGACTGAGATGAAGAAAAATGTCTTCACCCAAAGAGTGGTGGGCATGTGGAATTCTCCGCCAAAGAAAGGGATGTAGGCCAAAACATCGAATGGTTTCAAGAGGGAGTTAGATATAAATTTTAGGGCTCAAGTTATCAAACATATCGGGGAAAGTGGGAATCGGGCACTGAGTTGGATGAGCTGTCATGATCATATTGAATGGTGGGGCAGGCTCAAAGAGCTGAAAAGGAGGCTCTATACAATTTTGCGAGGATCAAGAACCTACCTGGGAAGCATTAGGCCTTCTGTGAAAATAATCCCTACACTGGGCAGATAACATGCCCCAAGATGAATTAGACTCCAGTAACTCCCCAGTGCCATCATGACCAATGGTATCAGCAGCCACTGCCAATATTATACAGTATCAGTTATGATTTTGTGATTAGACAACATATGCTGTGCATCCAGAATGTGCTAAAAATCTAAACAAATACCTTAATTTGAGATTTTCGATCTGCCATGTGGTTCAGTAATGCTCACTGGAAGACTCATACATTCAAAAGCAGGGCTCAAATCCATAACAGGAAAATGGAAAGTTACAAATCACACAACACCAGGTTATAGTCCAACAGGTTTAATTGGAAGCACTAGCTTTCGGAACGCCGCTCCTTCATTAGGTGGTTAATAGAGTCCACAATTGTAAGACACAGAATTTTAAGCAAAAGTTTACAGTGTGATGTAACTGAAATTATACATTGAAAAATACCTTGATTGTTTGTTAAGACTCTCATCTGTTAGAGTGACCATGATAGTTTCACTTCTTTCATATGTAAATCACAAAACCTTTTTTAAAAGTTACATTCTGTGGTTAACTGTAACAAATGGTGTCAGCGCAGGTAAGATGTTGAGATGTTGAAGGTGGTAGCCCCCTGTTTTCCCTGTCTGTGCCATAATGTTTATACTAATTCTATTCTAAAAAGTGAGTTAACAGAGTCTTAAATGGATTCATGCAGTTTTTGAGCAAAGTACATTGTAACACTGAAAGTACAAATTCACCCCACAAACCTATATGTGTGTGTGGGTTTTTGTGTGTGTGTGTGTGGGGGGGGGGGGGGGTGTGGAGGTTTGTGAGTGTCTGTGAGAGAGAGTGTACATGTGTGTGTGTAAAGTTGTCTAAGTCTGTGAGATGGTGCATGTGTGAGTATGGGAATGTGTGTGTCTGTAAGGAGTGTATGTGTGTGTGTGTGTGTCTGGGGCGGGGGATTGTGAGTCTGTGAGAGATAGTGCATATGTGTGAGTGTAAAGTGTCTAAGTCTGTGAGAGGGTGCATGTGTGAGTGTGGGAGTGTGTGTGTCTGTAGGAGTGTGTGCGAGTGTGTGCGTGTCTGTGTATAGACTTCAATATCTCAACATCTTATCTGCACTGACACCAACTGTTACAGTTAACCAGAGAATGTAACTTATAAAAAAAAGTTTTGTGATTTACATATGAAAGAAGTGAAACTATCATGGTCCCTCTAACAGGTGAGAGACTTAGCAAACAATCAAGGTATTTTTCAATGTAAAACTGCATCACACTGTAAACTCTTGCTATAAATTCTGTGTCTTACAATTGTGCACTCCACAACCACCTGATGAAGGAGCAGCGCTCTGAAAGCTAGTGCTTCCAATTAAACCTGTTGGACTATAACCTGGTGCTGTGTGATTTGTAACTTTGTACACCCCAGTCCAACACCGACATCTCCAAATCAGGAAAATGGAACATATCCAGACATTGTGCCTTGTTTTAAAAAAAATTAACAAAAGCAAGGAGGGCTAATAATGCCCTGCTGCCTTCTCCATGCTAACATCTCAGCCAATCAGAGGTGATCTGCCAACAAATCAGCACCCTTTTCCTATGCAGTATGAATTGTTAATTCTTTTGAAGTTTGGCATTCTTACATCTGTCCTGAAGAATGCAAGATGAAACACTTTGACTGCATGTCTTTTTTTTATCCAACAGCAGCAGCTAGTTACAAATGCACGTGAAAAAGGAATAGAATTATATATTTTTGTTAATGATGTGAGAAGATATTTGGTAGGAAGATGCTCACATGATTGGCACATATTAGTTAGACTGAATGGTCTGCTATTCTTCTGTAAGATCCCAGTGGAGCCTCCAAGGGTTCCTTTTGTGGAATAGTGGTAGTGCTACTACTCCTCCTCAACCAGAAGGCCCCGGTTCAAATCCTACTTGCTCCAGAGGTCTGACTGGAAAAATAAGTTAAATTTTTAAAATTCTGTCTAATAACCAAGAGCACAATACAAAATTGTGGATATTCAGTTTCCAGGATATGACTTTGAGAGACAAAATGATCTTACAGAGACACCTGCTGGGTGATTGTGAAACTGTTCTCATGATTGGTAAAGCATTGCACTCCCAAATTATGATACAAAAATAACTACACAACCAGAGTTGTTTGCACAAAGAACCAAGCATTTACCCCATCAAAGCTGGGATGTAAATATTTGATCCCTGATCTAAATTTGAGCTGTCCACAGGGCCTGTTGTGAGTCAGTGTTAACCTGCGATATCTGTGACACTAGATTCTGTAGTTAAAATGTTTAACTGGCTATCCCACAGCACAGATTACTGTTGAAAAGCTCTGCCTGAGTTTTAAATGATGTGAAGTATGGTGCCTAATAACCAAAAATATGTGAAGTGAATCAAAGGGTGCAGAACACTTTTCTGAGTGTAAGAATTGATGTAATACCCAACGTCAAAGCAGCATAGGACAGTAGGGTGAAAGCAAGAAACCAGTTTTGTTGAACAATATGCCTCTACAGAGCAATTTTGGTTAATCAATCATTTGGTTAATGTATAAAAACATATGTATTTGCATTTTTTCAGGCCACTCATAGCTTTGGCTTGTTGTAAGCTTCTTCAGAGCTAATGAAACCCTTTTGTTATGTCATTGCTATAATATTTGGTTTGGTGATAGGAAGGATAATTCCACTGCCTACTGAGCATTAACAATCCTCCACATCAACAGCAAGTCTTCCTGTGCTCCAAGTTTCACCTAATTTACAAGAAGGACCTGAAATAATAAATAAAAGAATGCGACGGAAAATAATCAGCATGTCAGGCAGCATCTGTGGGGAAAGAAAAACAGAGTTAATGTGTCAAATCAAAGATCTTTCATCAGAACTGAAAAATGTCAGAGATGCTGTAATAGTCTAAGCAGTCTGGAATTATGGTGATTATGAGAAAGTCGATGTTGGTAATGTGTTTCACTAAATAAACACTTACGAAAGTGTAAAGATTGATTCCAGTTCTACCTTTCACAGCCAGGCTTTCTGAAACATAACATGGAAGGAGAGGATTATTATTGAAATGTGAAGGTTGGAAGCTAAGAAACAAATTAGACCCAAAACCTGTGTTGTCAATGTGGAAAGTGACAGAATTATAGCACAAATTGTCAGGATATGATTGCCAACACCAGTGATCTCAGAATCTCAGTCGTGTAGACTTCGATGGGTTCACCACCTCTTTTGTAAAAGCAATAAAATAGGGGAATGAAAACAGAAAGAACTTCAGCATGCTGTAAATTAGAAACACTAACAGAAATTGCTGGAAAGGTTCAGCAGGTCTGGCAGCATCTGTAGAGAGAAATCCGAGTTAACATCTCAAGTCAAGTTCTAAGGAATGGTCACTCAACCCGAAACATTTACTTTGCCTTCTCTCCACAGATGCTGCCAGACCTGCTGAGCTTTTCCAGCAATTTCTGCAGCAGAAGAGTAACATTAGCAAGTGAATACAGGTTACAAAGAAAGCAAAGAGGAACTAAGGTCATTGTCACTTCTCAAAGTCAGTAAAGCCAGAATGAAAGTATTTAATGAGAACAATGTCGAGCAGTTGGCTACTGATAAGCATCAGGGCCTTTCTAACCTAGTTTCTGCATAGAATCCTTAAAAATGACCTTTTTTTTATTAATTATCTATAGGGCATTATAAGAATTTTATTGCTTTTACAAAAGAGATGGTGAACCCATAGAAGTCTGCACCATTGATGTTAATATACCATGTAAAAGGTTGATAATTTCAAATCGGGAATTGAAGTGTTTAACTCACTCAGTTGTACTAAGGTTTCACATACAGACAGGCCACGGTTCTAACTGGTGCTCAATTCTTGGAAAAACAGGACTAGTTGGTTTAGGTGTCCTGAGTAATTCCCCTTATTCTACATTTCATAGTAAAACAAGTGTTACAACTCACTGAGGTAGCCCACAGTAAAACGAGTCCCATTACTCCTAGAGTCGTATCAAATGTTAAACTTAGTTCAAGGACTGCACAGTTCCCTATTTACCTGGCTTTCAGACCAATGTTGTTAGAAAACCAAAGGCAGGTTTCTGTCTGAAACAATTATTATTGATGATACCTGGCCTGAAGTAGGGTTCACTGACTAAAACATATACAACCGGTCATTCTTAATTATACTTCATATGACATCTGATGTGATAGTTTTCTGATATTTCTGACAAGTTAAAATTCATGATGTTCTTTAGCTTGTGAAACTGAGACATTAAGTAGAGATGTTGGAAACATTTTCACTGAGAAAAGAATGACTGGGGAGGAAATGGACATGGAAATCAACATGTCAAATATTTGAAGTGAGATCCTACACAACAGGCATTCCGAAAATAGTATTCCCATCAATGTCATGTTAAATTGCTTATTTTGGGATAATGTACACCTTACAGAACCACAGATTTATTATAACACAAAAGGAGACCTTTTATCCCATTGTATCAGTGCAGGCTCCATGAAGGATAAATTCACGCAGTGCCACTCCCCCACCTTCTCCTCATCCCCTTGTATATTCTTCCTTCTGACATAATAGCCCAATTAAACTCCATCTGCCATTTCTCAGTCCATTGGCCCATCTGATCAAGATCCCATTGTAATCTGAGGTAACCTTCTTCGCTGTCCACTACATCTCCAATTTTGGTGTCATCTGCAACTTACTAAGTGTACCTCTTATGTTCACATCCAAATCATTTATATAAATGAAAATAAAGTAGTGGACCCAGCACCAATCCTTGTGGCACTCCACTGGTCACAGGCCTCCAGACTGAAAAATAGCCCTCCACCAGCACACTCTGTCTTCTACCTTTGAGCCAGTTCTGCTTCCAAATGGCTAGTTCTCCCTGTATTCCATGAGATCTAACCTCACTAACCAGTCTCCCAAGGGGAACCTTGTCAAAAGCCTTACTGAGGTCCATATAGATCATGTTCACCACTCTGCCCTCATCAATCCTCTTAGTTACTTCTTCAAAAAAGCTCAATCAAGTTTGTGAGACAGGATTTCCCATACACAACGCCATGTTGACTATCCCTAATCAGTCATTGCCTTTCCAAATACATGTACACGCTGTCCCCCAGGATTCCCTCCAACAACTTGCCCACCACCGACGTCAGGCTCACTGGTGTATAGTTCCCTGGCTTGTCCTTACCACCCTTCTTAAACAGTGGCACCAAGTTTGCCAACCTCCAGTCTCCCGGCACCTCACCTGTGACTATAGATGATACAAATATCTCAGCAAGGGGCCAAACAATCACTTCACTCACTTCCCACAGAGTTCTAGGGTACAACTGATCAGGTCCTGGGGATTCATCCACTTTTATGCACTTCAAGACATCCAGAATTTCCTCTTCTGTAATATGGACATTTTTCAAGATGTCACCATCTATTTCCCAAAATTCTGTATCTTCCATGTCCTTCTCCATAGTAAATACTAATACAAAATACTCGTTTAGTATCTCTCCCATCTCCTGCAGTTCCTCACAAAGGCTGCCTTACTGATCTTTGAGGGGCCCTATTCTCTCCCCAGTTACCCTTTGGTCCTTAATGTATTTGTAAAAACCCTTTGGATTCTCCTCAACTCTATTTGCCGAAGCTATCTCATGTCCCCTTTTTGCCCTCCTGATTTCCCTCTTAAGTATATTCCTATTGCCTTTATACTCTAAGGATTTATTTGATCTATTTTGTCTATACCTGATATATGCTTCCTTTTGTTTCTTAACCAAACCCTCAATTTCTTTAGTCATCCAACTTTCCTTACATCTATCATCCTTTCCTTTCACCTGACAGGAATATACTGTCTCTGGACTCTTGTTATCTCATTTCTGAAGGCTTCCCATTTTCCAGCCGTCCTTTTACCTGCGAACATCTGCCTCCAATCAGCTTTTGAAAGTTCTTGCCCAATACCATCAAAATTAGCCTTCCTCCAATTTAGAACTTCAACTTTTAGATCTGGTCTATCTTTTCCATCACTATTTTAAAACTAATAGAATTATGGTCACTGGCCCCAAAAGTGCTCCCCCACTGACACCTCAGTCACCTGCCCTGCCTTATTTCCCAAGAGTAAGTCAAGTTTTGCACCTTCTTCATTTGTCTTGAAGTGTTGCTGTATATGTAAGTTTAACTTTTATAGGAAGAGATATAAAAGAGACAGTAGATTATATGTTCATTAAAAGTAAAGTTGCCATAGTCTTATCAGATAACAGGGCTACTCTCTCATTAGAGAGAGACAACTGGTGGTGGTTTAACTTGAGGCTCACCACACCTTAAAAGAGGGGAGAGTTTGAGAAGGAGGGTCCTTCATGATAAGCTCACTCAGTATGGGAATTAAACCCTGACTGTTGACATCACTCTGCATTGCAAAACAGCTGTGCACCAACACAATCCCCTGTCTATGAGTTATCTTTAATGACATGTTGTTGTTAGGACATTACCTGAATTATACAAATAAGAAAAGACTAAAATTCTTTGTTGGTTTCCGAGGTGTATGTTTATAATGCATTACTCTGTAAATACTGGCCTATGAAGGAGTGGAAGTTTTGATTCCAGTTAAACCCTTCACAACCAGGCTTTCATGAATATAACAAGATTAGATTAGATTAGGTTAGATACAGTGTGGAAACAGGCCCTTCAGCCCAACCAGTCCACACCAACCCTCCGAAGAGTAACCTACACAGACCCATTTCCCTCTGACTAATGTACCTAACACTATGGGCAATTTAGCATGGCCAATTCACATGACCTGCACATCTTTGGACTGTGGGAGGAAACCGGAGCACCCAGAGGAAACCCACGCAGACACAGGGAGAATGTGCAAACTCCACACAGACGGTTGCCTGAAGCTGGAATCAAACCTGGGACCCTGGTGCTGTAAGTAGGTCTGCAATATAGGATATTCCAGCTATCTCATGGAAAGGTCAGATATAAGCTAGTACTTGTGACTACACTATGGAGAAGGTGGAATGCGTTCTAAGACAAGTCGCTCAATGTAAAGAGACATGGCAGAGGATAGAAACTGGTTGGGTTTCTGTTCAAAGAAGAAGCAGTGAGCTTCAGGCCACCTCAGTGAGATTGATTGTCCCAGATTGGAATAAAAATGATGGTGGGAGCCAGGAAACTGGAAGGTGCACCCATGGCGAAGGAGAAGACTCGAGCCATTGATGTCAGTAGGAAGAGGCAGAAAGGGAGAAAAGTAGGGTTGGGGATAGAAAGAGATACATTCTCTAAGGCAGCATTTAATTCCTCCTGTCTTCCACCCTATCACAGAACTTCCTTTGTACTCTTTTTCTCCTCAACAATTTTCTTTGCCTTTGCATCGCCTTAAACCTGTTGCAACTCCTTTAACATTTTTGCATTCTGTTTCAGGATCACCAACCTGAAACATTAGCCCTGCCTCTTTCCGGACAGATGTTGCCTCACCTGTGAGTGTTTCCAGCCCTTGTTGTTTTTGTTTCAGATTCCCAACATCTTCAGTATTTTGCCATATGACACGATTTAGTGTAGTTTGGTGTTTGTTGGTCAGCATAAACATGGAGGGGTGAGGACCCTGTTTCTACATTGGGTGACTCTATGGACCTATGACTGTCCATTGACTAAGCTGCAGTCAGATTGTTGATGGTGACCAGTGGAGGTAGTGCCATCTGCATTCCCAAATAGCAAAATATTTTCTCTCATAAACACAAATAAAATGAACAAAGTTCATGTATTTATTGCAACATAAATAATACACCATCTGCACTTGAGTATGGTAGTATTGCAGTTATGGTATAGTGGTAAAGTCATAACCCAACAGTTATAAGCTTCCCACAACCAGTGATCATGGTGAAAGATGGTCACATGAAATCATAGATTTCTGCATTAAAAGCCCCAAGATACTAAACGAGTATTTTGTATCAGTATTTACTATGGAGAAGGACATGGAAGATACAGAATGTTGGGAAATAGATGACTACCAGTCTAGTCTATATTTCAGTCCAGTCCTAAACTTCTTGAGCAAATAACGCTATTGTGCTTTCAGCAAATACGAGGATAAGCCATAAATACATAAACTCCAGGAACAAACTCAAAACCACAATTCTGTCTATATCATTTTTTAATATTTTACTGGATCCAATAAGGTTCCACATGAGATGTTCTGTTTTGTTTTATTCATCATGGGATTCTAGCTGGTCAGCATTTATTACCCATCCCGAGCTGCCCTTGAGAAGGTGATGGTGAGCTGCCTTCTTGAACTGCTACAGTCCATGTGCTGTCGGTACACCTACAATATGATTCAAGAAGGAGTTCCAAAGCTTTACCCAAAAAAGAGAAGGAACAGCGATATATCTTCAAGTCAAGCCAATGAGTAGTTTGGAGGGGAACTTGCATGTGGTAGCGTTCCATATCCTTCTGAAGGTACTGTATAAGGATCTTTGGCAAATTTCTGCAGTGCACCCCATAGATCAGCTGCTACCACGTGTCAATGATGGAAAAAGTGGACATTTCTGGATGTGCTGCCAATCAGGTAGTCAGCTTTGTCCTGGATGGTGTCAAGTCTCTTGAGTGTTGTTGAAGCTGTACTCATCCAGACAAGTAGGGAATATTCTATCACACTCCTGACTTGTGCCTTGTAGATGATTGACAGGCTTTTGGCAACTAGGAGGTGTGTTACTCGCTGAAGTAGCCTTTGACCTGTTCTGATAGCCACTATACTTATAAAGCTGATCCGTTTCACTTTCTGGTCAGTGTTCATAATGTCATTGAAGTCAAGGGGCTGTTGTTAGATTATCTCTTAATTTGAAAAAAGCCCGAGTACTTCAAAAGAAGAAGTCATGAAATTCTAAAGGATCTCTCATGACTTCAACATGTCCCTTTAGAGCCAAGGAAGTACTTGCTGGAAAAAAACAAACACAAGCTCCCATAAACTACATACCCAGGTAATTTAATGTCATTGATGCAGGCTAGGGGATAAAGATTCAGCAGATTAAGGGAAACTCCCTTTCTTTTATTTAAACTACCACTGTGGGATCTCCTCCTT
Organism: Chiloscyllium plagiosum; assembly: GCF_004010195.1. Lineage (NCBI taxonomy): Eukaryota > Metazoa > Chordata > Chondrichthyes > Orectolobiformes > Hemiscylliidae > Chiloscyllium > Chiloscyllium plagiosum. The sequence continues at coordinate 72,809,479 of NC_057724.1, read as the reverse complement.
CCATCCTGAATGACAAACAAAGCTTTGTTTTTACACCCCATCCAAAATTGATATCTTTGAACAGTGCAAAATTTCCTCAGTTCTGCATTGGAGCATCCAACTATATTTTGTGCTGAAGTCTCGGGAATAGGACTTAAATCTACAGGGTATATCATTCAGAGAAGTGACTGATAATTGCTGTGAGCTGAAGAGAGACTGAGTGCAAAGATGCAAATATAATGAGGTGGCACTCACAACGATGATGTGGCATGCAGAATTAGCCACTGTTAACAAGATAAATGAAGTAATATGAGGTTACGTGTCAGAAATGAGGGAGGTATTGTTAGAACACGGCTGTGAACTCTTCTGCTAATTAAACCAAACACCCAGAAAAGCTCACCTCGCCTCGCAATCTGTTAAATTATGAGTGACAGAGAACTCCCAAATTCCACTATTTAAAGAAAAATATCAATTTATTCTTTAACTCTAAAAATGAACATTAAACAACAACTATTTACAACTCTAAGCCTCTTAAATGTTTGTTATCTGCCTCCAACTCTATAACAGTACAGAGGAACTTCAGTTATCCGAATGACACGAGTGGGGAGTATTTTCAAATACTCGGATAACCGAATATTCAGGTAATCGAATGCCGGATAACACAAACATCGGGACCTTGCAGTCTTGTCCACATAATCTGAAATTCGGATAATTGAATGCCGGATAATCAAGATTCCTCTGTATACTGTTCCAATAATAGCCTGTATTAAAATGACATCAGCTTAATTTCAAAACCACACAGCAGCTTTCGTCGTCAGTGTCTGTCTTCCTCTGACTGTAGATCTCCCTGGGTTGTCTTAGGATTTTTGCTGCAAAGATGTTTCATAAGCAAAAAGGTACCTTTGGTAGAGAGTGTTTTGAATGGCAGATGCTATCGATGGCAGTTTACTCTCTGTCTAACTTTTAAAATGTCTGCTTCTTTATATCGAGGTTGGCAAAAACTATAAATTCAAATGCGATTGGGTTTTAGTATCCCGGGGCATACTTTAAACTGATTGGTTAAATTCGAATTGTTGACAAAATAGCAACCAAAACTCAAGCTTCCTGTTTCACAGCCAATATTACATATTTTCAATTTTCCAATACATTCTGAGAATGCTAGTTAGTCACATGACAGGTGTTTGTCAGCTCTCAGTGCAAAACAGCATTCACTCTCTCTTAAAGGTACAGTACACACCTTCAACCTCATAACAGTACACTCTTCAAAATTACTACAATTTTCCTCAAAAAATGATTCAAATACAGCTCAGCAATCTCAGTGATGAATTATAGATTTTGTCGGTGATGTGAGGCAGTGTTGCTACAGAGACAGCCGGACTGTGAAGCCTTGAGCTCGTAGCATTGTGGTGTGGGCTAGGTAGCCCAGAGCGACACTGTAAATATAGAGAAGGAAATTTTTAACTCTGTATGTTATCTTTCTTTAATTTTATTTTAAGTTAATGAGAATGGTGGCAATGCAGAATAAACTTTTCACTGTATTTTATATTGAATACACATGACAGTAAACGATTCAATCAATTCAATGCCTCTCAGACATGCCACATGTTTTTGGACGTTAAGTAAGTTTTCCTGTCATGAAATAGCCTCAAAATCAATTATTATACTTAATTTTAGTGAAAAATTGCTATAAAACACAATTAAAAATAATTCCAGTATCTGTTCATAAGGGTGGGAATGGACCATTTGGACTATTAAGCCTGCTCAGTGTTTTTTTTACGATCATGACTGGTCTGATTGTGGTGTATTCTCCTTTTACCCACCTGCCCCATGTGTTGTGGACCAGAGGATGAAATAAGATAATTGTTTGCCTTTTTCCTCATCTCGTGGTGGTTCTCAGCAAGATGTATGTTTAGTGGAAATACGTCACCTCTTGGGTGCTGTGATTTTCAGCAATAAACATTAATCATCTTCCAGTGAGTTCCAAATCACAACACACCCATGCACACACTTCTGAAGAAGAGTCATTAAACTCAAATTTAAGATGTTAGGCAGCAAATCACATTTCAGTCCTTTACGATGGAGACCTGGATCTGTTCTCACTTGTATTTCTTTAGAGAAGAGTAGAATTCGGAAATCTCTGGCTTTTTTGGAAGACAAATGGCTGAGCTTTTATTGGGAAAATTTTTCAGGTTGAAACAAATTACACACACACTGTCTGAGCTGACCATTCATTAGACAGAGCTCTGTACCTTTGGTTGGAGCAATTGTCCCTCTTGCATAACTGGTCTCCAAACTGAGTTATTCCCCAAAGCCTCCCCCTGCTCCACCTCAATTACTTCAGGGAATGGGATTTATTATCCACAGCCAGTTTTAGTCCCATGGTCATTATTTCCATTGTCCTCTCAAAATGATTCGGAAGTCTGAACAGTTGCTTCACAATGGGAGGTGGAAGATGCTGGTTTATATTTACTTATGATTAATTGCTTTCTCCATCTCTCATTTATTGAATATTGAGCTCAGAGATAATAGCTCTGAAAGCGCATTGTTTTGGCACTTTGGATAAGCTCGCAAACAATATAAATTATGAATTCCACACATGGGTTTTGCGCGTCTATTCAAGGTCAATCAATGAGAAACGTCCTAGAGATGTGAAGTATTCTGTGCAAACATCACAAAAGTCAGCTGACCGTTGGCTGCCAAATTCCTGATGAAGGGCTTCCACTCAAAACGTTGATTCTCCTGCTCATCGGAATCTGCCTGACATGCTGTGCTTTTCCAGCACCATACTTTTCGACTCTGGCTCTCCAGCATCTGCAGTCCTCACTTTCTCCTGCCCATTTTAGCACTCTTTTTATGCCTTTTTTTGTAGATAAAACAGCTCCAGAAATTTCTCCATTGAATAGAATCCAGGTTTAATGTTAAGATCATGTCATACCATTCTGACCATAACACTTATGATCCCTAATTTTCTTGACGATGAACGGTCTCTCTAACTCAGCCTTGAATATTTTCAAAGACCTAGCTTCTATTGCTCTCTGTGGAAGAGAATCCAAAAACCCAAGATCCTTTGCGAGAACACATCCTCCCTCCTTCATCTTAAAGGGGAGGCCCCTAATTTACAAACTATACTCCCTCATTCTAGACTCCTTGAAGAGAGAGCAAGTATCTAGATACTCACTATTTGCAGTTTACCAATTCAAATCCTTTCTGCCAGTGAACTGCTGACTGCTGCTACTGAATGCAGCTGCTTATCACAGGCTGAGAGAGACTGAATCTCCCGATCTGTGACAGGTTCCAAACAGCCTGTTGCAAAGACGTCTTTGCTATGGTGCCTCTGACAGCTATTGGCAAAAGCATCACTGCCTCCTTCATATCCCAACGAGGTCTGACTGGTAACAGCAGGGACCTACGGCCATCATTTTAACACAGCACAGCTTCCTGCTTCACCACACTCCAGGCAGAGCTGAGAAACTGCCTCTTGGCCTGCTGTGTGTTGGATGTGACTTCTTTCGAGCATCCCCCTCACCTGCTGCTGCTGCTGCTGTGGTTTATAGGCAATGCGGAGGCTGTTGCTTCATTTCCTCTCAGTGTTTCTCCATTACAAATCAAGCCAGCAGCTATAGCACCCATGGTAAGCAACTGAAACTTTTCGTAAGGGAGGAACAATCAAGCGTTTGGAAACTTTCCTGGCAATGCGAATGGATCCTCCATTTCAGTTACCTGCAACTGAAATTTGGTACTTCACTCCAATCTTGTCTTAATGATGGGTTGGACATGAAGTGAGAACTCAGCTACAGAAGGCTGTGGAGGCCAGGTCTTTGAGTATACTTAAAATAGAGGACGATAAGTTCTTGATTGCCAAGGGAATCAAAGATTACAGGAAGAAAATGGAAACATGGGGTGGAATAATCTATCAACCATGATCGAATGGTGGAGCAGACTCGGTGGGTCGAATAACCTAATTTCTGCTCCTATGTCTTATGGTCCTATGGTCTTGCTCCATGAGCTGAGGTTAAAAAGGTCCTCTACCTCCTTGTGTCAAAAGAATCATAATGATGGTGGCAAGATTGGCGGGATCCGCATCAGAAACTCAGTGGCAATCTTCTGCCACTATTTTAATAATTCAGCTATTACATACCCAAGGCAGTAGGGTCGATAGGAACCAATGCCACCTCTCATACGTGCACTCTGTGACCTACATTGTTTCCCTGATGTCCGATACATTAAGATTAAAGTACTTATCTGTGTCATTAAATCCACTCAGTTACTCAATCTTCTTGAATCTGTGCAAATGCCTTCAGTCCCATAAACACTCTCCTAAATATTGCATGACTTTTCCTGGCTTGTTGAGCATCAGCCATTGGTACACCACTGATTACACTACCTTCATTCAACTGAGGCATAGAGTTGAATTAGGAGAAGCAGAAGATTCCCTACAGAGTGGAAACAGGGTCTTCAGCCTAACAAGTCCACACTGACCTTCCAAAGAGTAACCCACCCAGACCCATTCCTCTAACCTATATTTATCCCTGACTAATGCACCTAGCCTACACATCCCTGAATACTATGGGCAAGTTAGCATGGCAATTCACCTAACCTGCACATCTGGGATTGTGGGAGGAAACCCACACAGATTTGGGGAGAATATGCAAATTCCACACAGACAGTCACCTAAGGCTGGAAGCAAACCCAGGTCCCTGGCGCTGTGAGGCAGCAGCACTAACCACTGAGCCACCGTTTGCAGAGTTTGTGTCCACTATCAAACTTCTCCACTTTACTCTTCACCATCACAAACCTCAAAACCCAACTCTCAAACCTATCCCTCTGAGCAGTTCTGTTTCCGAGCTTGTTTCTTTAGTCGATTATTTGTGAAATGCCTTGAAACATTCTCTGCCATTAGCTGTTTTATATAAATGTAGCTCTTTATTCATTGTGATATTAAAAATCACGCAACACCAGGTTATAGTCCAATAGGTTTATTTGGAAGTACAAACTTTCAGAGTGCTGTGTCAGGTAGCTAGTCTTTTTTTTATTACATTACATTACAGTGTGGAAACAGGCCCTTCAGCCCAACAAGTCCACACCGACCCGCCGAAACGCAACCCACCCATACCCCTACATTTACCCCTTACCTAACACTACGGGCAATGTAGCGTGGCCAATTCACCTGACCTGCACATCTTTGTGACAGTAGGAGGAAACCGGAGCACCCAGAGGAAACCCACGCAGACACGGGGAGAACGTGCAAACTCCACACAGTCAGTTGCCTGAGGCGGGAACTGAACCCGGGTCTACAGGCGCTGTGAGGCAGCAGTGGTAACCACTGTGCCACCGTGCTGCCCACCATGATGATGAACACAGAGGTTGACCATCAGAATATCAATGCAGGCGGAAACTACCTCTTTCACGTTGCTCAATGCGAAGAATCCTGGCAGTAGATATTTCTAGTCAAGGATATTGAGGCACAGGAGAACATGCAAGACAATAAATACTATAAGAATCAAAACACAAGCTGCTGGAAAAGTTCAACGGGTCTGGGGCAGCATCAGTGGAGAGAAATCAGAGTTAACGTTTTAGGTCCAGTGACCTTTCCTGGTAGCTAGGAAAATGTTAGTTTGTACGCAGAAGAGAGGATGAGGCAAGGGGGTAAAAATAAACAGTAGGTGGGGATAGAGCCCAAAGAGAGAAAAGAGCAGTTGGGCAAACAAAGGAGTGGATAATGATCTGGCTGGGGGTGGGGTCGGGGGAGGAGGAATAGTGATTAATACAGACTGTTAGTGACTAATAATAGGTAATGTGTAACAGCAGACTATGTGATAACAAGGCCTGGTTGTGGGAGTTGGGGGTAAAGACATGGGAGAGTTCAAGCCCTAAAGTTATTGAATCGATATTGAGCCCAGAGGGCTGCAGTGTCCCCAGGTGGAAAATGAGATACTGTTCTTCCAGATTGCACTGAGCTTCACTGGAGCACTGCAGCAAGCCTGACGCCGAGATGTTGGCCAGGGAACAGGGTGGTGTGTTGAAGTGGCAGGGAGTGGGAAGCTCAGGGTCTCTTTTTGGGAACAGAGCACAAGTGTTCTGTGAAGCAGTCACCCAGTCTATGCTTCGTTTCCCCAATGTAGATGAGACCACATTGTGAGCAGCGAATGCAGAAAACTAGATTGTGGGAGGTGCAGGTAAAGCACTGCTGCATCTGGAAGGTTTGTTTGAGCCCTTGGATACTGAGGAGGGAGGAGGTAAATGGGCAGGTGTTACACCTTCAGCGGTTGCAGGGGAAGGTGCCGTGAGGTTGCAGGGGCCTGTTGGGAGTGAAAAAAGAATGGACCAGGTGTCCCGGAGGAGGAAATGGTTCCAGTGGAAGGCAGACAAAGGAGGGAACGGAAATAAGTGTGTGGTGGTAGCATCTTACTGGAGGTGGTGGAAATGGTGGCTAATGATTGTCTGGATGTGGATGCTGGTGAGATGGTAGATAAGGACAAGAGGAACCACATTACTGTTGTGGGAGGGAAGAGAGGAGGTGAGGGCGGAAGTGCAGGAAATGGTGGGAACTGGATGAGGGCCCTGTCAACAAGAGTACTGGAAGATCTTCAGTTAAGGAAGAAAGTGGACATTATAGAGGCTCCCTTGTCGATGTTGGCTCCATCAGAATAAGTACAACAGAGACAGAGGAATTGGGAGAATGGAATAGAGTCTTTACAGAAAACACGGTGCGAGGATATATAGTCCAGGTAACTGTCGGAGTTGACAGATTTATCCTGGATATTGGTGGAAACAGAGATGTTGAGGAAGAGAAAAGAGGAATCAGAGATGGACCAGGTGAAGGTGAGAGCGGGATGGAAATTGGAAGTGACATTGAAAAGCTTTTTAAATTCTGATTGAGAGATGGAGCCAGCACTGTGGGTGAGGGCCAGATTAGGATTGGAATAAGGAATGTTCCATGTACCCCACAAAGAGGCAGGCAAAACTAGGGTCCATGCGGGTACTCATGGCAACCCATCTGACCTGCAGACAATGAGAGGAGTTAAAAGAGACATTATGCAGGGTGAGAACAAGCTCAGCCAGGGAAAGAGGCTGGTGGTGGATGGAGGTGGTTCAAGCCTTTGTTTCAGGAAGAAGATTATTTAATAAATATTATAAGACTATTATCAAGGTGAGATGTTATATCTTATCTGGAAAAGAGAAGGCGGAGGAAGTCACTACAACATGTAACAGTTGTGATGAGTGGAACAGATTTTATTAAGGGGTAGGTGGATGAACACAACGAAGAAAGGAATCAAAGGGCTGTTGATAGATGAGACAAATTAGGGTAGGAGAAAGTGTTTGCACTATGTAACATTGACATAGAGCAGGTACACTGAATGGGTGGCTTCTGGGCTGGAGATTTGATGTAACATGTCATGTAGTAGAATTTAAGAAATGACGGAAGTTCACACCAGACACCCAAATTATCATTGAACATGCAGTCTGCTCCTGACAGCTGCTCCATGGGCCATTCAGCATACCTAGAGTTAAAAAGTGTGGCACTGAAAAAGCACAGCAGGTCAGGCAGGAATTCTCCATCATATCCAGCCTGGGGCTGGGGCTGGCACTGTATTTACATTATACAACAGACACAAACTAAAAGCATTTTCTAATGAAACACTGGCTTCACAAGTGAACAATGTGAAGATTGGATTAAAAAGAAAATGCAGGACATTTGGAAGTATCTGCACCCAGTGGAACAGGATTTCAGGTCAGAGACCTGTCCTGAGAAAACAGGAGTCATTTCATTGGAACTGCTTGAAGAGACTGTTTTTGAAAGGTTGACCAATGAAAGGATACATCAACAGCTAGTTTTTGGCGAACACTTGTAACATCAACACTTCATTTCACCATTGCTGAGCAAGTGTTTGAACTAACGCTGTAATGAGGTCAGGAGCTGAGCTGAGTGGCCCTAGCGGAACCCAAATTGGGCATCAATGAGCAGGTGCTGTTTCATAGCACTGTTAATGACACCTTCCATCACTTTACTCATTGTTGTGTATGTATTTGGGAGTGCTAACCCTTTAAGCGAGCTAGTCAGGTGATCTGGAGGGGACGGAGCTTTGGTTCAGTCTAGAACCAGCTGTGGATGGGAAAGCATCATTAATAAAGTTCAGATTTACCATTTGTCTACCCGATATATAATTCGAAAGGAAGTACCAACATAACATTGAAGATTGAGGATAGACTGATGGGGGCATGGAGTACAAGCATTGGCAAACCATGTTGCAGTTATATAAAACCCTCGTTAGGCTGCATCTGGAGTATTGTGTGCAGTTTTGCTCACCACACTACCAGAAGGACGTGGAAGCTTTGAAGAGAGTGCAAGGAAGGTTCACTAGGATGTTGCCTGGTCTCGAGGGCATTGGCTGTGAGGAAAGGTTGAAAAGACAAGAATTGTTTTCACTGGCTGTGAAGAGACCTAGTAGAGGTCTACAACAATATGAGAGGCATAGACAGGGTGCATAGTCAGATACATTTTCCCAGGGTTGAAGTTTCAATTACAAGGGGACACAGTTTGAAGTGAGAGAGAAAAAGTTTAAGGGAGGTGTGTGAAGGAAGTTTTTCACACAGAGAGTGGTAGGAGCTGGAAGATACTGCCAGATGAGGTGGTGGAAACAGGCCAATTGATGACATTTAAGAGGCATCTGAATGGTTGTATGAATAGGAGAAAATAGAGGCATATAGATCGAATAAGGCCAGAAGGTTTGTTTTTTAGTTTAGTTAGGGCATAATAATTGGCACAGGCTTGGAGGGCCGAAGGGTCTGTTCCTATGTTGTACATCTCTTTTGTTCTTCTGACAGTACGGTCATTGCCTGGTTTTGTCCACTGTTTAAAATGCTCAGCACAGCCATGCAACAAGCTTGCATGAGTTTAGTTAATCTGGAGTTAACTGTGCAGAGTTCCAGTTTATCACATTGGATTTCCAGCAGGAATGGCGAGGTAAAAACAAGGACTGCAGATGCTGGAAACCAGAGTCTAGATTAGAGTGGTGCTGGAAAAGCACAGCAGGTCAGGCAGCATCCGAGAAGCAGGAAAATCGACGTTT
>NC_057724.1:72762232-72799760 GCF_004010195.1 Chiloscyllium plagiosum | reverse complement strand
TTTGAGGGCAGAGGTGCGGGATGTGGACAAGATGCATTGGAGGGCATCTTTAACCAAGTGGGAATGGAAATTGCAGTCTCTAAAGAAGGAGGCCATCTGGTGTTCTGTGATGGAACTGGTCCTCCTGAGAGCAGATATGGAAGATGCAGAGGAATTGGGAATACAGGATGGCATTTTTGCAGGAGGTAGGGTGGGAAGAGGTGTATTCCAGGTAGCTATGGGAGTCGGTGGGTTAGTAAAGAATGTCAGTGTCAAGTCGGTCATCATTAATGGAGATGGAGAGGTCTAGGAAGGGAAGGAAGGTGTCAGAAATGGTCCAGGTAAATTTAAGGTCAGGGTGGAATGTGTTGGTGAAGTTGATGAATTGCTCAACCTCCTCACGGAAGCACGAGGTGGTGCCAATGCAGTCATCAATGTAGAGGAGGAAGAGGTGGGGAGTGGTGCCGGTGTAATTAGCCCATGGCTACCCCTTTGGTCTGGTGGAAGTGGCTGACAACTTTAACACTACTCAAGTTGCGGGTTATCTGAATTCGACTTATCACAATTTCACTGTATTTTCAATCTCACTAATGTCTCAGTTTTTGGTTGTAGGATGGGTTGTAGGTCTTAAACACATTCTTCTCATTCCAAAACCTAGGAACCAAGGGAGTGATTTGCCTGTTTTCAGCTGTTGGGTTCCCTGACAAAGTTACTTTTCATGCAAGCCATTTAATTTTCTCCCCTGACGAACCATGCAGTTTAGAATCAGGTCTGTGACTAGCGATCAGAGAAATGTTAAGGTCATTAAAGCAGAACGCTTGCTAGAATTGCAGATTAGCTTATTAATCAATGGGAAATGAGCATCTCAACCATGAGGCTAGCAAATTTGAGTAACTTTATCAGGAAAATACAATGCAAAGGCAAAGATAAGATCTGCAGTTTACTGATTCAGGAACACTCTCTGGTACACAACAGTAAAGAAGAAAGACAAGTTTGCACTTCTGTCGCGCTTGGTGTTTCAGGCATAGCTCAGTTTCTAGTACTCTAGCCTCTAAGTGAAGAGGTTCTAGGTTCAAAGGCTGGCATTCCAGTGAAAGACTAAGGGCATCATTGGCTGTAAAACACTTTGAGATGTCTTGTCATTGTTACAACATGGTGGCGAACCCTTCTGTTAATTAAACCAAATACCCAGAAAAGCTCACCTCACCTCATAATCTGTTAAAATATGAGCAACAGAGAACTCCCAAATTCCACTGTTTAGATAAAACAATATCAATTTATTCTTTAACTCTAAAAGTGAACATTAAACAACAACTATTCACAATCCTAAGTCCCCCTTTCTCTTAACTGCTTATTACCTGCCTCCAACTCGATAACAATATGCTGTTCCAATAAAACACATTCAAATAACATGAACTTAATTTCAAAACTACACAGCAGCTGTCGTCTTCGGTGTCTGTTTTCTTCCGGCTGAAGATCTCCCTGGGTTGCCTTCTTTCTTTTTACTGGGAATATGTTTCACATGAATAGATACCTTTGATAGAGAGTTAAAAATCACACAACATGAGGTTACAGTCCAAAAGGTTTATTTGGAAGCACTAGTCCAATACCAGCACCTTCAAATCATGACTTTGATAGTGAGTGTTTCCTAATTTCTTGGATCTGTGTTGATGGCAGTTGCTTTGTCTGCAATTTTCAAAATACCTGCATTTTATTTCCTCAACATCAGATCGTTTCATCGGTTAGATGTTGGGCAAAACAATAAATTCAAATGCGACTGGGTTTTAGTGTCCTGGGACATAACTTAAACTGATTGGTTAAATTTGAATTATTGTCAGAACAGCAACCATTTCAGGTATCCATTTCACAGCCAAAAGTTACATATTTTTGATTTTCCAGTACACTCTAGGACTGCAATCTTGTCATATACACCGGTGCTTGTAATCTCTCAGAAGAGAACAGCACTCACTATCTTAAAGGTACAATACACATCTTCAACTTCATAACATCATCAGGCGAGGTGCTGTTTAAATGCAACTCTGTCCTTGTGTCTTTCTTTCATGATCTCAGGATATCCCAAGTGCCTTACAATCAATGACATACCCTTGAAGTGTACTCTTTGTAGTTAAAGTTGGAAGCGTAGCAGTCATTGAGTTATAGAGTTAAATAGGTCCAACCAGTCCATGCCGACCATAATCCCAAACTAAACTAGCCCCACCTGCCTGCACTTTGCTCGTATCCCTCCAAACATTTCCTATTTTTGTACTTATCTAAATGTTTTTTAAACATTATAACTGTATCTTCAACCACCACTTCCTCTGGCAGTTCATTCCATGCAAGAACTGTGTAAAAAAACCGTCCCTCATGTCTTGATTAAATCTTTCTTCTCTCACCTTAAAAATATGCCCCCATTCTTGAAATTCCCCACCCTAGGGAAAAACAACACTTGCTATTAACCTTATCTATACCATATCTATATTTATAATTATCTATATTTCTTTGTATATGGGAAGATCCCACAATCAGTGACGAGATCATTGAGCGATAAATTTTGTCTGGGACATTTTGGATAACCCTGCTTTGATATTCTTTGATATAAACCATGAATCCATTGCCAGCATGGACTTGAAAGGTTGAATGGCCTCTTCTTGGGCATTAACTAAGTTATGATGCTCAGATGCGAGTGCAGATGGGACCTCAGTTTAACATCCAATGCAACTCTCCTCAATACTTCATTGGAGAGTCAGCTCAGAGCTTTGAGTTGCGCTTGAAATGATCCCCATTGTGATCAATAATTGTTAAAAAGAAAAGAAATAACATGATTCTAAAGAAAAGAAAACCAAAGGACCAGATGTCATATTTTAAAACTTTTACACTAATCAAAACAACTTAAGAAAGCATCATTCACGCATCAAATCACAGGTGAAGTTTATGTCAAATGAAAGGCTGACTCTCACTAAAAATAATTGATGCAAAAGGTATGCCTCAAATAGGTTCAAGAACTTGTATTGTTTTTCACAAACGTGAAACCGCCAATAATCTCACAATCTTTCAAATTTGCCCTCTGCTCCATCAGGTCTCTCAATTCCCGTACAATTATTTTAGCCCTTCTGTCACATTGAACATCAGCCATATCCCATCCAAAAGCCCTCAACATAATTCGTACTGAGAAGGAGTATGTGTACAGAGCCTCTCACACTCAGCTCTTAATAGTTCTAATGGCACAGAATCTGCAGAGACTCCCTTCTACAATCCCTTTTACTGGTCTTTTGGGCTCTGACCATACTGAAACAGCAGTTATGGTTCTCATCTAAGCCACAATCCTTCTTGTCCTCAACTTTGTTTAAGTACCAATGTCTGGACATGTGGTGGGAGCATTGATGGGTGTTCAGTGTTCTGTGATCAAAAATGTCCAAGAAAGCAACTTGATCTCTCAGAAGTACAGCTAAGATTTGTCTTCTTACATATTTTAATTAATGATCCAATATCATCTAAACTGGACTTCCTTGAATGCATTAGGATTATTGGTCTAAACGATAAATTTGGAAGAGAAGAGAGATGGAAAGGTTTAAGGTAGAAATTCAGGAACTTGGAATTGAAGCATTGTAGGCATGGCCATTGAATTCACTTGAGCTCAAAAGGCCAACTGGAGAACTGCAGAGATCTTGGAGGGTTCTGAGGTAGAGGAGGTTACAGAGAAAAGGAGGGATGGGTACATACAGATAAGTTTGAACATAATGATTAGAATTTAAAAGTCATGATATTGCCATGCCAAAAGCTAATGTCAGTTAGCAAGCACAGAGCTGATAGTCAACCTGAATTTGCTCTCGGGAGCACGAGAGTTTGGATGAGTTCATGTTCTGAAAGTTGGAAGATAAGAGGCTAACGAGGCAAGCATTGGAATAAATAAGGTCTGGAGATAGCAGAAGTATAAATGAGGATCTCAGCGGAAGATAAGCTGAGGAAAATTAGACACATCAATGGAGACAAGGTCATCAACTCATAAAATTATGCAGCACAGAAAGAGGCCACTCAGCCCAGAGATCAGAGTCAAGAATGTGGTACTGGAAAAGCACAGCAGGTCAGGCAGCATCCGAGGAGCAGGAGAATCGACATTTCGGGCACAATTCCTGTGAAGGGCTTATGCTTGAAACGTCGATTCTCCTGCTCCTCGAAAGATGCTACCTGAAATGCTGTGTTTTTCCAGCACCACACTCTCAACACTTCCTTGTGCTTGACCCTTCCACTGAGGGAACAATGTCTCTCTGTCTGCTCAAACTCGACCCCTCATGATTTTGAACACCTCAATCTAATCTGCTCCCAACCTTCTCTTCTCCAAGGAGAACAGCATGGATATCTCCAATCTATCTCATGTAAGACACTTTAAATCATTCTGACAATTTGAAAGAATCCTTTGTCATATAGATTACTCAAGTATATGTGAACTGGTACAAAATCATTTGCGCTGTTTTACCAGGATGCTAATTGAGATGTTCTACAGCTGCTCATTCTCCTGGGATCTTGCTCTGGCCATGTTCAGATTTCATAAAACACAAGTCAGTGCATGAGCAGCAAGTTGATGAAGCTAAGTTTGATTTCCCAATGGGCAGCAGTGAAATCTGTTGGCCATGATAAATGAACTTTCCTATCTTGTGCCTCCCCCACTAACCACCCACTAATAGCTCAACCTGGAATTGAACATTTAATTCTCCTTCAGATTAATCTTTTGTACTTTTTGCATCAAAAAAGCACTCTAACCAATGTTATTTTCTTAAAATAAATACATTATTTGATCTCCATCAGTAATAAATAAATATATTCATGGCAATATTGGCCGACTAGCAAGATGATCAAATAATTGTATTTGAAGGCAAAAATAGAAATTGCTAGATAACCTCAGCAGAGATGACAGAATTTATATATAGAGAGAGAGATTTAGAGTTAATGTTACAAGTTATAAACGCAGGAACTGCTGGAGAAACTTAGCAGGTCTTGCAGCATCTATGGCGAAAGATAAAAGCAGAATTAATATTCTGAGCCCAGAGAACCTTCTTCAGAACTGAAGGATGACTGGGTTTGAAGCGTTAACTCTGCTTTCTCTCCACAGGTGCTGCCAGACCTGCTGAGTCTATCCAGCAATTTCCATTTTGGTTTCAAATTTCTGCAGTTTTTTTTGTTTTCTACTCAATGGCAAATATCTTAATTGCAAAGTCTTGTGTTGCAGTGACAGCGTCTTTGCTTCGGATCTAGAAGCTGTAGGTTGGAGTCCAGTACACAGCTTGATAGCCAATTAAAGTGCCTTCCCAATGTGGTCAGGAATATCAACTTCTCAATCCTCCTCAACATATGCCAATGGCAAGTGAGTGGGAGTGAGTTCTGGAGCCATCACCTAATAGAATGTAATTGGACCCTCTATTGTCATTGTCCAAAGCTCCAATATGCAATTTGTCTATAGCCAGATCCCTTTTGAGGAGTGAGTTGACTTCACTGTGTGTATGGCCAGTGTGAATCAGATTGGTGTCAACAGCATAGGGTTCAATCTCCATCTTACCTCCTGGTCTGAAGTGTGGTGGAAGATGTGGGACTGTGTATCAGACCAGCCTTCGGGCAGAGAACTCAAGAAATATTTTTTCCACCCATTTCTGTTCTCATACAATGTATGTTAACTATAAGACTATAAGACCATAAGACATCTTCAAAGTCAAAATGGTGCAGATAGCCATTAAGGAAGAGTCTACAGGCCGTTCTGCTATACTGTGACAGTTATGTTCCTCTGCAACCTTGCACTATGGAAATTCGTGATAGAAAATTGTGCTGTAGACGATCACTAACAGAAAATTGCTATACCTGTTCAGTAGAAATTTTGTGTTACCCAAACAACATCTTCTATTTATCAATAGCTATAGCTATAGCTAATTCATGCTGATGAATCACGCACAAGAGCAGAATGACCTGTACCAACATTTGTGTAAAAGCAAGCATTAATCAGATTGTCCCATGATCTCAGTATGATATTGTTCTCTAATGAGTAGAAATTACCCTGATCTCAGGCATAGGGAAGTAATTGAGCACATTAAGTTGTTAAATGTATTCTTGAGATCCCTATAGATAACAGTAGGAGAAATTCTTACTACCCCATTCATCCTTTGGTTTTCTTCTCACAGACATGAGGGTGACATATTGACTGATCTTCCTTTCCTGTTCAGAACAGAGGGTTCTGTTTTTATTTTCTGTTTTTATTTTCCCTTTTAATAAAACCCTGTTTGTGAAATCCAATTTGAAAGTGACAAACACAACAAATTCAGGATTAAAACAAAGTAAGGTTAATTAATGTATTCAAATCCCTGGGAATGATTTACAACAAGCATTCACTCATGTTTCTATCCAAGGAGGAAAGAAAGACAATGAGAAAGAGAAATGTTACTAATTACTACTTACCTAAAATCAAAGATATTGGCATTCGTTCACTTGAAGTATAGAATCAAGGAAGTGAATATCCAGTGAGGGTGCTTTCAATAGCTTATAAAGAACAGTCCTTTTTGCAGAAGTTCCAGCATAGTTAAATTATTAACAAAAATGCAACAGTTGTAAACTGGGTATCATTTCACTTTGTGCAGGAAATATACAGGATTCTTTCTAGAAACAAAACTTGTGAAAGAAGCTGAGATCAGAGCGAGATATTAGTTAAGCCTGGAAGTGCTTACTTTGGATTCCCTACAGTATGGAAACAGGCCCTTCGGCCCACAATTCCACACCGACCCACCGAAGAGTAACCAGCCCAGACCCATTTCCATACTCTATATTTACCCCTGACTAATGCACCTAACACTATTTAACACGGCCAATTCACCTGATCTGCACATCTTTGGACTGTGGGAGGAAGCCCTCGCAGACGCGAGGAGAATATGCAAACTCCACACAGTCACCAGAGGCGAGAACTGAACCCACGTTCCTGGCGCTGTGAGGCAGCAGTGCTAACAACTGAACCACTGTGCCACCCCCCGATTGCAGGAAGCACCTCAGCTTTTCACTCACTGCCAACTCAACTCAAGCCAATGATGGGATTTGAACCTGTCGTCCCTGGCTGCAGTATCTACTGCAGCTTATTCCTCCTTGTGACACTAAACTCTAAACTCTGCTGGGACTCGAACCCATAATCCCTGGCAGTAGAGGCCAATCCTCATCCATTAGGCCACTGGGACTTTCCTGTTGTTATAAGTTGACTTACAAACTAAAGTCGAAGATATACAGTTAAAAGAGATTCAAACAACCAGCAGTTTCAGTCAAGTGCACTAGCCTACCAGGCATTCAGCCGATGTGGGTCTTCATGTCCTGGTCAAGGTCAAAAACTACAACTGTAGAGTTGTTGGGATCAGATGTAAACTAAAAATGCTGCATTCTCACACAATATCTTTACACATTGAGATAACATTTCAGTGGGTGTATAATATGACTGGATTGAGCTCTTGTGCAGTTCAAAATATGGTTCCACTATTTTAAACTGTTGTGCATTGCCTGCCACTGTAGATTGGTGTGAAACAAAATCAGAAATTGCTGAAAAAACTCAGCAGATCTGGCAGCATCTGTAGAAAGAAAGCAGAGTTAACGTTTCAGGTCCAGTGACCGTTCTTCAGAACTAATTGTGGGAACATTGTAGCCATCTGGACTTAATGTTGAGTTCAAGAATTTTAGGGCATGAGCACCTCTGTCCTTGCCCCAAACCCCATGCACCAGGTCTTGTCGGCATTTCGGCTGCTACCACAAACAACCCATTGTTACAGCTACTGGTCCCCATTAGCAGCCAGTTTTCTTTTTATGGAAGATTGCATAAGAATTGCCACATCAGATAAACCACCCTGTTGAAGGATATTGCGTCATACCACAACTGAACACCGTACAATGTCCAAAACAAAGCAAGAAACCCAGGCATGTGATTTCCAATAAATACATCCAAGCAATTATCTTTTGTCAAGAAGTGCATTAAAAACTATCCTTTTAATAATCTCTTCCAAAAGCAAAAGCAAAGGTATCTTTTCATCTTCTAAATAAAGTCAGAGGTCACACAAAAGCTTGTGATTTCAAATAAACTTGTTGGACTATAACCTGGTATTGTGTGTCTGACTTTGACCACCCCTGGTCCAACACTGGCACCTACACATCATGTCTTCCAAATAAACCTCTGTCCATAATTCCTTAAACATGAATTTTCAGAAACAACAAATAATGAACCTCATCACAGTAAAATTAAAAAAAAATGTAAGAGGTATATTGTGATGGGATTGGCATTCTTTTCAAATACACTTCGAAGATGTTGTGGTACTGTTGAAAGCGCAGCAATTAAACTGTGATAAGAAATCACATGATTTGTAATGTTTTGCCTGTCAGAATAGCATCTATGTTTCAGACCATTAAGACAAAATTCTATCACTTTTAACAAGCTATGCAGCTCAGGGAAGCAATAGCAAAAAGGTAACTCATCTTTAATTCAAGCAGAACCATTTCAACAGAGAATTAATTAAGGATATAGATCAGTGCTGAACCTTTACATAATGTAACTAGCAATAGTAGTTCAACCTATATGACAAATAATTGGGTGCTGTTCAGTTATGTTACAGAATATAAAGGAGCAGTGAGTTGAGACTTGTTTCATTCAGCTCCCAATCTGGTTTATGTATTTCGTGCCCTCATGACAGTTGTACATTTATACAGGTAATTAAGCATTCTTTTGATTCCCAGATATTGCAAGAAATAAGGCAGCCAACCACTGTACAAACTGAATAGTGATAACTACCAGATAAGGGTTGAAACTTTATTGCTGGAACAGCACAGCAGGTCAGGCAGCATCCAGGGAACAGGAGATTCGACGTTTCGGGCACAGGCCCTTCTTAACTACCAGATAAACTGCTTAAAACGTTGAGCAAGGAATAAATGCTGGCCAAGAGACCAGGAGAACTCTCCTGTAAAATATTATCGTGGACTCTCAGTAACTACTTGAGAAAGTAGAGGGCACCTTATGATACACTCTACCTGAAAGGGTCCACTCCCTCAATAGTGCACTGGAAACATTGACCTGAACCTCCTGGTCTTCCTGCAGCTCTGTGCCATATTTCAAACCAGCTGTAAGACAGGAATTGTATTTCACAATTCTGGTGTGGCAAGAGTTACACAGAAAAGGGTTCGCTGAGGATATCTGGCACAAGTACATGCTGGAGAAACTCAGCATGTCTGACAGCATCTGTGAAGAGAGAAATGGAGTTAATGTTTCAGATTGGATACGACTTCTTCAGAACTTCAGTGCAGTATCAAAGACCAGGAGAAACACCCAGTATCATAGGATCAAACAATGTGAAGGCAGGTCATACAGCCAATCAAGTCCACACTGATCGAGTGAAGAACACTCTGTCCTGACCCATTCCAACTCTGCATTTCCCTCATGGCCTAATTTACCTAGCCACTGTATCCCTGCAAACTATGGGCAACTTAGCATTGCCAATCGACCTAACTTGCACATCTTTGGACAGTGGGAGAAAGCCAGAGCACCTGGAGGGGAGCCACACGCACACAGGGAGAATGTGCAAACTCCACACAGACAGTTGCCCAAGGGTGGAATTGAACCCAGGTCCTAGGTGCTGCCAGACAGCAATGCTAACCACTGTGCTGCTCAACAATGCAGGCAGAAGAATGTCAAATCTTCCTGCACTCCCAAGGCTAAGTGCCACTGCCTTCTCACTGTTACATTACACTCACTCTAACTTTGCTATTATACTTGCCTCCCACCAAGACATGGTGTTCCTCACCCACTATGTTCGCAGTGTATTCCTGAATAACTCTCATCCACTGCTCCACTCAACCCTCAGCCACCTCCTGGCTACTCACTCACCTGGGACACTTGACCACACTTCCCCCATCTGCCTCAAACTAACAGCTGTGTCATTCACTTCCACCTCACTCAATCCAATCCTTTTGTCTGATTTCAGGAGAAAACAGCTCCCAATACAGTAGACAGAGCCAAGATGGTTGATGGAATGGTTAATGTTCAAGTAGTCAGTGACTGAGGAGGGAAGTCTGTGACTGAAGAGAGGACTGTGATCACTTGTGTGGTGATGTTGAGCTCTTCATGCCCCAGGCACCAGGTAAGATCAATTATCAAGTGGTAAGATATTGAATAATGTGCATAATTCATTCTTCACACCCCCAAACCTCTATCCCTATTGCACAACTTGTTCTCTCTCTTGTGCTCTGCAGTCTTAAGCAGCACTCAGGCAGTCTTCACCCTGAATTCTTCCTCCACCACTGAGGAAGAAGACACAATTTCTTCAGAGGATGCAATAGTAAAACTATCTCCTAAATCACCCCACCAGCTCAGAAACAGCGGAGATTTAGTTAGTTGGATTAGAGCCACATCCCACTGGGCACATCACCGGTACATCTCTGCCACCAGTCAAGGACAAAATGATTAGATTAGATTAGATTAGATTACAGTGTGGAAACAGGCCCTTCGGCCCAACAAGTCCACACCGACCCGCCAAAGCGAAACCCGCCCATACCCCTACATTTACCCCTTACCTAACACTACGGGCAATTTAGCATGGCCAATTCACCTGACCCTGCACATCTTTGGATTGTGGGAGGAAACCGGAGCACCCGGAGGAAACCCACGCAGACACGGGGAGAACGTGCAAACTCCACACAGTCAGTCGCCTGAGGCGGGAATTGAACCCGGGTCTCTGGCGCTGTGAGGCAGCAGTGCTAACCACTGTGCCACCGTGCCGCCCACATGCTCAAATGCTCAGATGATTGGCAGAAGGCAGGCAATCCTACTCAGCTGTGGGCAAGAGAAGATCCCCATGGGTGACAGTCATGAGTGACTTGATTAAAATGCACAAAAAGACACAGGAGCGGTGGGCAGGTTTGTCAGAGACCCAGGGGAAATGGGATCAAGCATTGGAAGAGTTCAGCAACACCACATAGACCGCACCGACTCTGGCAAGTGGGTGGCTGTCTGCCTCCATGGACAAATTGGCACCTGCTATGGAGTGCAGCAGAATGCTCATTGGACATCAGAGATGCACACAGACCACACCCTGCCTACCCCCAACGCCATCACTATCGCCGTTGCTGCTCAGGACCCCCAGAACCCTCTCTCAGGAAACTCCAGGTCCTCCACTCTACCTGTGAACATCCACCCTGTGGGGGTCCAAGCTGATGGTGGTGAGCCTGTATCTGGGATGGCCAGTCTCAGCACATCTCGACACTCTGATCACAAAAAACCCCACAGGTGGGTCATTCATTTAAAACTCCAAGACCAACAGGTCTAATATACCTCCACCTCAGCTACAGACCCCAGATTGCACCTACGCACAGTGAAATGGCCAGGGATCACTTCATTCAAATAGAATCTCACATCTATATCACCACACATCTGAACAATTGGCATTTTAACCGCAACTATAAGAGAGAATCGAGACAGGCTACACTTCCCTCAAGCCGTATGATGTTCAAACCTGTCTCAAGAATTGTTATTCTTTCCCTAAGGCTCATACCATTTTAAAGCATTCCCATGTTTAAGCGTCCGGCAGCATCCAAGGAGGAGGAAAAATCGACATTTCAGGCAAAAGCCCTTCATCAGGAATAAGGGAGGGAGCCTCAGGGGAGGAGAGATAAATGGGAGGGGAGTGGGGCTGGGGAGAAGGTAGCTGAAAGTGCAATAGGTGGATGGAGGTGGGGGTGAAGGTGATAAATCAGAGAGGAGGGTGGAGCAGAAAGATGGGAAGGAAGATGGACAGGCGGGACAAGTCATGAGGACGGTGCTGAGCTGGAAGTTTGGAACTGGGGAAATGAGGAAACTGGTGAAATCCACATTGATGCCCTGAGGTGGAAGGTGAGGTGTTCTTCCTCCAGGCGTCAGGTGGTGAGGGAGCGGCGGTGATGGAGGCCCAGGACCTGCATGTCCTTGGCAGAGTGGGAGGGGGAGTTGAAATGTTCAGCCACAGGGTGGTGAGGTTGATTGGTGCGGGTGTCCCAGAGATGATCCCTAAAGCACTCTGTGAGTAGGCGTCCAGTCTCCCCAGTGTAGAGGAGACCACAAAGGGAGCAACGGATATAATAAATGACATTGGTGAATGTGCAGGTAAAACTTTGATGGATGTGGAAGTCTCCTCTGGGGCCTTAGACGGAGGTGAGGGAGGAGGTGTGGGCGCAGGTTTTGCAATTCCTGCGGTGGCAGGGGAAAGTGCCAGGAGGGGAGGTTGGAATGTGGGGGGGGGCTGGACTTGACCAGGTAGTCACGGAGGAAAGCTGAAAGCAGTTGGGGTGGGGAGGAAAATACATCCCTGGCGGTGGGGTCTGTTTGGAGGTGGTAATCTCGACTCTAATCCCCAGCATCTGCAGTACCCACTTTTGCCATGTTTAAACATCCGTCAGATGTAGGGCTGGGAAAATTCTGCCCTGTGTTGTGAATTCCAAAAGTGCAAACTGTGAATGTAAGTTGTGAACAGCACTGGTTCCAGCACCAATCCTTTTCACATGCCTTCCAAATCTCTCTGTGAAGGAATAGTGAAATTATTGGAGCACAGATGGAGGCCATTTGCGCTATTGTAACTGGACGAGCTCTCTGAAAGACCACTGCTCTTACCGTCTTCACCCTGTTGACTTGCACACTTTGCTATTTTGCAGAATCATCCAGCTGCCTTTCAAATGCATCAACGGAACCCGTCTCCACCGATGTTCACTCCAGGCTGTACTGAGAAGTTACACACATAGCGTTGGCACATCGATCACAGCATTGATCTGCCTTTGGAAGTCACCTCAGAGACACACTCAGACAATAAGAATATTACAGGGAATGCTGGTCTCCAGGACATCCTTCATTCCCAAACTCTGTTTCCAATCTTGAGCCAATTACTAATTCATTCTGCCACATGTTCCGTCTGACTCCACATTCTTTGACTTTCTTTAGTAATTCTTGGATATGATATGGAAGATGGCACAATAAAGTTTATGTAGGTTAGTCTGATCTTAGAGTAGGATAAAAGGTTGGCACAACATTGAGCATCGAAGGGCCTGGACTGTGCTACATATTTATTAACTATTATGAGGCACCTTATCAAAGGCCTTTTGAAAACCTAGGTAAATTACATCTACTGCAACCCCACCATCTACTCACAGGATGAGGGCACCACTGGCTAGGCCAGCATTCATTGCCCAGAAGGTAATTAAGAGTCAACGGTGTTGCTGTGGGTCTGGAGTCACATTTAGACCAGACCAGCTAAGGATGGTAGTTTCCTTGCATAAATGACATTAATGAACCAGATGGGTTTTCCTCCAACCAACAATTGACAATGTATTCATGGTCATCATTAAATTACTTACAGTGTGGAAACAGGCCCTTCGGCCCAACAAGTCCACACCAACCCGCCGAAGCGCAACCCATCCAGACCTATTCCCCTACATTTACCCCTTCACCTAACACTACGGGCAATTTACCATGGCCAATTCACCTAACCTGCACATTTTTGGACTGTGGGAGGAAACCGGAGAAAACCCACGCAGACACGGGGAGAATGTGCACACTCTACACAGTCAGTCGCCTGAGGCAGGAATTGAACCCGGGTCTCTGGCACTGTGAAGCAGCAGTGCTAACCACTGTGTCACCAGGCCGTCCACATTCTGCATATATTCAAATTCCACCATCTGCCATGGCAGGAATCAAACCCAGGTAACCCTGAACATTACCTGAGTCTCTGGATTAACAATCCAGCGATAACACGCAATAAAGTTTCAACTTTGATCTCCAGCATCTGCAGACTCACTTTCTCCATGGCAGGAATCAAACCCAGGTAACCCTGAACATTACCTGAGTCTCTGGATTAACAATCCAGCGATAACGCCACCATGCTGTCACTCCCCAAGGGAATCACAGTTACCCTCGAAACACAAAGCCAACAACTATCGAGATGAAACAAATCCAGTAGTGTTCCTTATGGTATTGTTTCTGAAGCACCACAGTAGATTAGCAAGCATTCCATTTGATGTTAGCTCTCTGTCCCACACATGTTCATTAATCACAGCCTGACAATGTCATGTACCTTTATGATGGACTTGCAAGCAGAGCTGATCATGTCCGAGTAGGCCTCAGCAACCTCCTTGCTTGGTGAGGCAGTTCTAATATCATGCTGGCTGATCAATGTGTGTCCTTAATTAATCAAATCAAAACTTTAACTGCCACAATTTTACAAGAGTCGAAGCCTCCTTTTTTTCTGAAATTGCCTCAAGCACCTCTGAATCTGTTTTGAAACCTGATGTGTTTCTCTCAGCACTGAATATTTCACTCAGCATAGAATAAAAAATTAAATTCTGTGCACAACCATGAGTCCCACTTTGGGCTGGTGCAGAGCTTATATCAGGTCGCATATAACTCCTGTAAGGATCTTCATCAAACTGTTGTGAATACTTCCATTCAGTGGTACGACCATGTAATAAAAAACAATCTAGAAATGTCAGGAGCTCTCTGCAGTCTAGATACTGCTCTTTTAGTCAATAATATATGTTTTATGAAGGCGTTCCAAAGTGGTAACTACAGCGCAATTTGCTCATGAGAGAAATCTAAACCATCTAATCAACACAGAGGAGACCAGATGTTGACTACACGAGCATACATAGGAAATATAGGAATTAGAAATAGGAACAGGCCATTCTGCCCTCCAAGTCTGCTCCAACATTCAGTGGGATTATAGCTGATCTGCTTGGGCCCAAATTCCGCATTCCTATCTGAGGGAGGGTCACTGGACCCGAAATGTTAATTCTGCTTTCTCTTCACAGATGATGCCAGACCTGCTGAGTTTTTCCAGCAATTACTGTTTTTGTTCCACATTCCTGTCTGTCTCCAAGAAGCTTTGAACCCCTTATCTAACAAAACTCTCTCCACCTCCACCTTAAAAATATTCAATGACGCCAAGGCAGAGATTTTTAAGTTTAGGCACCCCTGGGAGAGCAATACATTCCCCCCATGTTTGTTCAGAAAGGGAAATCCCTAATTGTTGAACAGTAACCCCTCGACCTGGACTGATCCACAAGAGAGTATATCCTTTCCACACCCACTTTGTCAAGGTCATTCAGAACCGTAGACAATACAATCAAACCACTCTTCTAAACTCCAATGGCAACAAGCCCTAGCTTTCCAATCGAGCCTTATCAAACAACCTGCTCACTCCTGGTATCAATCCACTAAATCTGGGGTGACACGGTGGCTCAGTGGTTAGCACTGCTGGCTCACAGCACCAGGGCCCCAGGTTCAATTCTAGCCTCAGGTGACTGTCTGTGTGGAGTTTGCACTTTCTCCCCGTGTTATCGTGGGTTTCCTCCCACATTCCGAAGATGTGTGGGTCAGGTGAATTGGCCATGCTAAATTGCCCATAGTGTTAAGTGCATTAGTCAGGGGTAAATATAGGGTAGGGGAATGGGTCTGGGTGGATTACTCTTCGGAGGGTCGGTGTGGACTTGTTTCCACACTGTAGGAGAATCTAGTCTAATCTAACCGTCTCTGAATACCCCCAACACACTTTGCAGGTCCCCTCTACTCTGTCAGCGAGCCTCACCCTGAGCTTCCTATAATCTCTTGTTTCAGTTCCTCATTCAGACCTGTCTGTCCTCAGTCTGCTGCAGTTTTCTCAGGAAGCTGACCGCATGTTTGAGGATCAGCAGCTCACCTCTTCAACTGAAGACTCTGCAACCTTCTGGACTCAATACTGAGCTCAACAACTTTCCATCAGAGTCTCTGCCTCCAGTTTGTCATGTGTTTTTATGCAGATAGGAATTTTCTCTTTCTCTTCTATCTACTCCAGCATTTATACATTTGATTCTGTTCCATTTTTGGTCAGTGATATCCCGGGATGTCGATAGCGAGAGAGCAAGGAGTGGTAGTGCCACTGAACAGCAAGGGATGATGGTTTAATTCTCTGTGCTCGCACACTATCTCTGGCTGGAAATGTGTTTGTGTCATTTCTCAGTACCCTTTTCCGGTTCAATCTCAGTACTATCCCAGTTTGAACAAAGTAAGGAAAGCTATTTACTGGCTGGAAAACCACATGGGCCCTGAAGCAGATAGAATCCCTGCTAAAATTCTGAAACACAGAAGCAATGCACTCTCTAAAATCCAAAAGAACTGCTGATGCTGTAAATCAGAAACAAAAGTAGAATTTACTGGAAAAGCTCAGCAGGTATGGGCTTCATTTGTGCAGAGAAATCAGAGTTAACGTTTTGGGTCCGGTAACGTCAGCTTTGATTTCTCTTCACAGATGCTGCCAGACTTGCTGAGCTTTTCCAGCAAGCTCTGTTTTTGTTGGAGCTACACTCTTGGAAGGCTGCATAGCCGTCATCTAGGAAGAGGACTGCATTCTGAGGAATCGTGACGAGATTCAAGATGCGAGACAAGTCCTGAGACGAGTCTTCCTGTTTTCCACTGCAGGGGAAGATCTTCGCAAGAATCTTCCTCAAAGTCCTTCTCCGATGGCCAAAGAGCTCCTTCCAACATTGCTCTTTGGAAAATCTTTTTGCAAAGCTCAATCCTGGACAATCCAAGCCAATATGTTTGATAAGAAAACAATTGTAGATATATTCCTTTGGTTGTGCGACAGCCCATTGCACAACATAAAATGACTTGCAATACATCATGGTGAATTGGTGGAAGTTTCATACTGTGAGAGGAGAGATCATGGGAGTGAGAATTTGGACAACCCCTTTTTGAGGTAAAGTATGTGCCCTGTCCCATTTGCTGCATTTCCACATACTCTCTGACTAAATGCTGGATACACACAGAAGGACATGAGGAGCCAGTTGGATCAGAGAGCAATGCAGTCCCATCTGCAGTAAAGCACAGGCCATGATAGTGCCAGCCAGCAGCAATCTAGAGAAATGCATTGGATGAAAGGGGAATGCTCATTGTTAGAATCATAGAATCCCCACAGTGTGGAAGCAGGACATTTGGTCCATCGAGACCACACTGGCCCTCCAAAGAGCATCTCACCCAGACCTACCCCATCCCTGTAATCCTGCATTTTTCCATGGCTAATCCACCTAGTCTGCACACTGCTGGACACTTTAGCATGGCCAATTTAGCATGTGCATGTCCCTGGATTGTGCAGACAGGGGGAGAACATGCAAAATCCACACAGTTACCTGAAGCTGGAATCAAACCTGGGTCCCTGTCGTTGTGAGGCAGCAGTTCTAACCACTGAGCCACTGGGTCTTAGTTTAGCTTTTCACTCACAATTCTGAAATCAGTGATGTCACAGATCATTAATTTGTCCGTACTTACATTCAGAAAGACGGGTTATGAGTCTCTGTGATCACGTAGCCTGCAAGATAGGATTTTTAACTTCACATTCTATGTCGTTACCTTTAGCCAGTAGAGTGCATTGACCTGAAGGGTCAATGAGCTGAGTTGCTAGTTTGCAGTGTAGATTGTTGCAAACAGTGCAAGTTCAATTACCACACCAGCTTAGGTTACCATGAAGAACTCTCCGTCTCAGCGTCTACCCTCATGTAAGGTATGGTGACCCCTCAGGTTAAACTCGCCACCAGCCATCTAATGAGAGTGTAGTCTTTGGAATGATGACAATTTTACAAGTGGGTTTTATTTATCCAGCACAGGTCTTTTTTTTTAAAGGGAATTAGATATTTGAAAGGAATTCTAAAAGACGTGCAGGCTGGAATTTGGTTTTTCCCTGATTTTGGGATCCGGGGCCACAGTGACCTCCTTGCTTTCTGGACTGACAACTGTTTGTGTGTATCAGTGGTGCTGGAAGAGCACAGCAATTCAGGCAGCATCCGACGAGCAGCAAAATCGATGTTTCGGCCAAAAGCCCTTCATCAGGAATAAGCCCCGGCGTTGCTTCAGGCAAATCCAGCAGAGCTATTGTTTTCTTAAAGGCTCACAGGATGTTAATGACAGATTGAGCATTCACACAAATACATACACACTGCACAAACATACTAACTTCTGGGATCTATGCCTCCAGCTTCCTCTGTACCACTGAAGCCTGACATCTCTCTCCAATTACACAAAATGGAGCTTTTCTATTTGTGTGCCAAAGTGAACAGCTTCATATTTTCCCACATTATCCATCTGCCGCCTTCTGTCCACTCACTTTAACTGTTTATATCCATTACGAGCTCTTTAACTTCATTTCACGACTTTGAACAGATCGAGGAACTCAAGGCTGAGACATCCTGAGCCACCAACAAGCTATCTGCACAAGACATTGGTGAGACCACGTTTGGAGTACTGTGTGCAGTTCTGGTCACCCGACTAGAGAAAGAATATTATAAAACTAGAAAAAGTGCAGAAAGGATTTACCAGGATGCTACCTGGACTGGAAGGTTTGAGTTATAAGGAGAGTTTATAGGCTGAGTCTTTTTTCCCTGGAGCGTAGGAGACTAAGGGGTGACCTTAGAGAGAGCTACAAAATCATGAGGCTGTAGATGAAATAACAGCTTATCTCCATACTAGGGGAGTTTAAAATCCTAGGGCACAAGTTTAAGGTGAGAGGGGAGAGGTACAAAATGATCCAGAGAGGGGCAATTGTTTCACACAGAAGGGTGGTAAGTGTCTGGAACAGGCTGCCAGAGGTAGTGGTGGAAGTGAGTACAATTTTGTCAGTTAAGAAACATTTAGACAGGTACATGGATGGGATAGGTATGGAGGGATATGGACCAAATGCAGGCAAGTGGGACTAGCTTCACTGTCAAAACTGGGTGGCATGGGCGAGTTGGGCCGAAGGGCCTGTCTCTATGCTGTCAACCACAATGACTCTATGAACAGCAGCTGCAGAATTGTATTTAAGAACTATCTCTAGGTACACCTCCACTCCACCGTTGCCATCAAAATGGGAGACCAACCCTGGCCCCACGGAGAGCAGCACCAGGCATACCTAAAAATGATGTGTTAACTTGGTGAAGCAAGAATGGAGTACCATGCCCCATCAAACAACCAAAACATCATTCAATAGGCATGGCTTAGTGATCCTACAAGCAACAGATCAGAACTAGGTTCTACAGTCCTGCCATATCCAGTTGTGAATGTTGGTTGACAAGTAAACAACTCACTGGAAGAGAAGTCTCCACAATTATCCTCAATGTCGGGGGGAGCCCAGCACCTCAGTGCAAAAGACAAACTCAGAAACATGGAAACCTAGAGCAGGAGTAGGCCATTCGGGCCTTCGAGCCTGCTCCACCATTCAATACGATCATGGGTGATCCTCTATCTTAATGCCATATTCCCGCATTCCCTCATTTCTCGTAATGTGATTAAAATCTAAAAATTCATTGGTGTCTTTCTTGGATATATTTAGTGATTTGTTCTCCACAGCCTTCTGTAGTTGAGTTAACTGGTAGTTCACTGGCTCAAGTTAGATTCCCCATCTCCTTGTCCCCCTACATTCGGTCCCTCTACCTCTGACAATCTGCCCCATTACAAGCTCAACCTTTTCTTTCCTTCCTTTCTCTTGGTTAACACCTGGTGCAGCTCTGATTTTTTTTTCCATGTTTGAAATTTAACTCTCTTTCTGTCTCCACAGGTGTTGCCAGACTTTGATAAATGTTGCATGGTTTCAGTTTTTGTCGCAGTACTCTGCTTTCTGGTCTGTTTTACTTTGTGTGTAACAGCACCATCCTCTGGCAAAAGGAAGAATAACATCTTACTCTAAACCTTAACCGCCAACCCAAAGCAACCAAAGTGTTCAGTCAGGAATTTTGAAATTTTATTGATATTTTGAAACTTTTTATTAAACTAGTTAGTTTAAATGGAATAACTTAAACACTCATGCTTTCTAAACAAACTTACAATTCAAGAATAATTGAAAAGTGAATATTTTTTCAATTATTCGCCAGCAATTTGACCAATTGTTTGATGTTTAATTCTATTCTGATGTTCTTTCAAATTCTTTTCAAATAAAAAAGTAAACTAGAGCAAGCAATATAAAGAAAAAATGGTGGAAATCTGAAACAAATGCAGAGAATGCTGGAGAAACTAAGCAGGTTTGATTGATTGATTGTCACGAGTACTGAAATACAGTGAAAAGCTTTGTTTTCAAGCAGTACGGGCAGATCATAATGAGCAAGGAGAGAGAAACAGAGCTAACATTTCAGGTCCAATATGATTTTTGTTTTTGTGAAGAACAACACCGCAGCCAATGAACAGGATTTGCTCTTTCTATCCCTTAAGGAGACTCTGTGATGTCTTTAATATTGAGTTACTGATTCACATACTCCCACAGGAAAGAAGGAGGCTTTTCATCCTATCATGTTTGTGCTAGATCTTTAAAAGAACTACCTGATTTATCACATTATCCCCTCCTGTTCTTACACTATAATCCTATAATTTTTTTCCTTTCAACTATTTATCCCAGGTCCCAGATTAAAAAACAAAATTTGTAACTAAGAGTTTAATGATGACAGTAAATCCTTTGTTATATCCAGGCATGCTCTTACACGCAATTGAATGTGTCTTTTTTCATAATTGTAGTATTTTTCATCCGCAGTAAATAATCTAATACCAGTGAATGGAGTGGAGAGAGAGCATGTTGGAGAAACTCAGTGGATCTTGGCAGCATTTGAGAAGAGAAACAGCGTTAACATTTCAAGTCCCGTATGACTTTTCTTCAGAAATGATTGAAGTGGAAATGCCATGTGCCTGTGTCCATTTTAGCCAAATATGTAGGTTGCTTTTCATTTGGTTCGCTTGGTAGAGGCCAGTAACATAATTTATGCTTTGATATGCAGAGGCAGTTCTGAAACTTTAGCGAGTTTTTGATTTTTTTAAGCAACATTTAGATTTATTCATCAGACAGGTGGGGCGGAGCAATCAAAAAGGAGCATATTTATTTTGAATTTTAAAAAATACTGTGATGCTAGAAATCTGGACCAAACACTGAGAATTCTAGAGGAACTCAGCAGGTCAAGCAGCGTATGTGGAGAGTAAACAGAGTTAATGTTTCACTACCAAAGTTACTCTTCTTCAGAACTCTCTAGAATTTTCCTTGCGTGTTTTCAAGAAGTTTCTTTCTTCCATTTTCTCATCTGTTTTTATACTATTAAAATCACTCAGATTTGTTGTTTGCTACTCTTTTTTCGATCCATCAGATAGCGGTGAACATTAAATCTTAATGATTCCTTACTGGTTTCATCTTTGTGGCAGGATTTCATTGATGATGTTGTCTGTTTTATCAGCTCCAGAGCTCCACCAAGAGGAATGTTAGGACACAGGCAGAGCTTTGCAAAGCTGTACATTTCTGTCAGAAAAGTGAGGACACCACACTTTCTTGAAACTTTGGTATCAGCAAGATGGAAAGTCAGAAGGATTTAGATACATTGGTCCACAGTACTGACATCGTTCAGCAATGCCTGAAGAAAGCAAAACTGTGGCTTCATTTCTCTAGTAGTCATGATTTGGAGATGGCGGTGTTGGACTGGGGTGTACAAAGTTAAAAATCGCATGGCACCAGACTATAATCCAACAAGTTTATTTGGAAGTACTAGCTTTCAGAGCCCTGCTTCTTCATCAGGTAGCTGTGGAGCAGGATCATAAGACACAGAATTTATAGCAAAAGGTCACAGTGTCATGCATATGATATATTGAACAAACCTTTACCTCTGACTTTAATCCCTTAATCTGAGACAATGTCCTCTGTTTTTAGGTTTCCCACAAGGGGAAACAACCTTTCAGCATCTGACCTGTCAAGTTCCCCCATGAATCTTATACATTTCAAGAAAGTCATCTCTTATTTTTCTAATCTCCAATGAGAGGCCAGGAACTGTGTGAAACATTCATGAAATGACTGTACTGTGTACTCCATGTTGTTCTGTTGCTAGGAAAAATAGGAACAGGGAGAGGCAATTCATCCTCTCAGACTTGCTGTGCCTTTCAATGAGTTCATGGCTGATCTGGGGCCTAACTCCATATACCTGCTTTTTGCCCATATATCTTAATACTTCTGCTCAGCAAAAAAATTATCTGTTCCAGATTTAAAATTAAGAACAGATCCAACATTCACTGCCATTGGAAGTAGACAAATCCATTGCCATTGTGGAATACAGTTGCAAATCTCTACCACCCTTAACACCTCTCCTGAACGGTCTGGCTCTAATTCTTGGGCTGTGCCCCCTAGTTCTAGAATCTTGGTTAAATGCAAAAAAAGTAGTCACACGACACCAGGTTATAATCCAACAGGTTTATTTGAAATCACGAGCTTTTGGAACACTGCTTCTTCATCAGGGGAAGTGAAGAGAAAAAGGTAGAAGGAGGCTCATGTGAAGCATTATCATAAACAGGGGTTGGTGGGCTGAATGGTTTGTGTGCAGTAAATAGCTTGAAACGCAATAGAAAATGTTAACATAGCATTGGGACACAGACAGATTTCATATCCATTGTTTAAAAAGCTGAGCTAACTTGAGATTGTAATTTAAAAGAAGTTCTGGGATTTACATATCAAAGAACAGAGACCAGCATATCCCATTCTAAAAGATGAAAGTTTTAATCTAAGATTGTTTACTGTATCACGTCTCCATGACACTGGACTCCTTTAGCTATATATTCTGTGAGCATGATCTTAACCTCCACAATCACCTGATGAAGGAGCAGCGCTCTGAAAGTTACTGCTTCCAAATAAACCTATTGGACTATAACCTGATGTTGTGCGAATTTTAACTTTGAGGAGAAAGCGAGGACTGCAGATGCTGGAGATCAGAGCTGAAAATGTGTTGCTGGAATAGCGCAGCAGGTCAGGCAGCATCCAGGGAACAGGCGAATCGATGTTTCAGGCATAAGCTTGAAGAAGGGCTTATGCCCGAAACGTTGAATTTTAACTTTGTCAACTCTCTGAAGACATTGATCAAATAGATATTCCTCATAGGACTGCAAACTTTTGCAGAAATGCATTAAACCGCAAATTATTCCATAAAATGGTGTAGAGATGAACTGCAGCGCTTTGTTTATTTTTAATGGCCTTATTAACATACAGCACTACTTAGGGACCATGATTTAGCATCATTTCCCTGTGTAAATATAACATAGTACGTTTGTTATTGGTTAAAGTCAGATGAGATACTTTTTGTAGGGGTGTATATTCAGATTTTTCAATTGCATGTATTTATTGTAAATGGTGAGTGTAAATTGTTCTTTGCAAATACAAATATAAGATATTGTTATAAAGAAACTCTTGTTATTCTGAATAACCTGTTTCTCTTCCTTTGTCTTATGGAATGTTAACATGATCAACAAGAAGATGGATAGAATAATTCAGCTAAATTTATGTAGTCTCCTTCACATCCTTGTACTAGCCTGGGATATATTTCGACGAACATTTGAAATTGCAGTCACTATTGTCATGTGACTAAAAATGGCGGGCAATTTAAAAGCAGCGGGAAGCCACAGACATCAAATTAACATAACTCCAGGTGATCTATTCTGCGTTAAGTTCATTTAGAGAGCAATGGGAGCTCGAACAACAGCAGGATTCTCTGGTTTTATCTAAATTAGCACCATATTAGCAGCCAGCTGCTGAGACAGACAGCACCTTGTTTTCACGGGGTAACCAGAAGGCTGCACCTCCAGTATTGTTTGAAGGAGAAGCT
Organism: Chiloscyllium plagiosum; assembly: GCF_004010195.1. Classification (NCBI taxonomy): domain Eukaryota; kingdom Metazoa; phylum Chordata; class Chondrichthyes; order Orectolobiformes; family Hemiscylliidae; genus Chiloscyllium; species Chiloscyllium plagiosum. Next base: position 72,776,153 of record NC_057724.1, on the reverse strand, counting down.
GAAAGACAATGAATAAGATTCTCACAATTTCAAGCGAGAGCAAGTTGCATTTCAATAGCATTTCAATGACACAAAATGTTCCAAGGTGCCTCACAGAACTATTCACAAATAAAATTTGACCTTGCGTTACTAGTGGAAGTATTTGGACAGATGACCAAAACTAAATGGTAACTTTCAAGGAACATCAGAAAGCAGGAGAGGCAGAGAGGTTGCGGGTGGGAGCTACAGTGGGTAGGGGCTAGGCAACTGAAGGTGTGGCAGCAAAGGATACGGAGATTAAAATCAGGGATCTGTGCCAGGCCAGTTGGACTCAGTCATGGAGGCTGTAGCCTCCAAGTCATTCAGAATCCCAGGTTGATGTCCTTGGGACATGGATTTGAATCCAAATTCAAGGATTAAATTTCAAATACAATAAAAATCTGGAATTAAAAACTACCCTATTGTCAATTAAAGTCCATCTGCTTGACCCATTCCATTTCAGAAAGAAAATGATAGACTCCCTGCAGTGTGGAAGCAGGCTATTTAGGCCACTGGCTCCCCAAAGAAAATCCCACCCTTACCCTATTCCTCTAACGCTGCATTTCCCATGGCTAATCCACCTAGCCTGCACATCTTTGGACTATGGGAAGAAACCAACGCAGACAGAGGGAGAACATGCTAAGTTCACACAGATGGTTGTCTGAGTCTGGAATTGAACCTGGGTCCCTGGTACTGTCAGGCAGCAGTGCTAACCACCGAGCCATCATGCCACCTTTCCCCCTAGCTGTTTTCACTTGGTCTGGCCTACATGTGACTTCAGACCCTCTGCAATGTGGTTGACTCTTTCAAGGAACATCATGTAGCAGAGAGGTTTAAGGAGGGAGCTCCAGAGATTATGGGCTAGGCAGCTGAAGGTATGATTGCCCTCTAAAATAGCTGAGTGAGTCATTGGATGGACCAAAAAAAATGCTGCTTCAGCCAGCCATGCCCACATCTTGTAGACAAATTTGTTAAAGTTATTGAACATAATAAATTCCATGCTGTATTTTTTTTATAGAGATATTACTGTTTCCCGTAGTGATCTATTTCAACAGTTTACCAGCCTGGAATACAGTCATTGTGTGAATCAGAACTGGCGTGCAATCTTTGACAGTATAAATGAAGTTATTACATTTCCCCCATTTGGAATAATCATTGTTATCATCATTCCAAGTATCTTGCTAAGTGCATATCTAATCTCTAACCCCAATTTATGTGCTTCCCAGAAGTATACATTGAAGAGGCCTTAGCTTCATGAAATGTGCAGTGTAAAAATAGCAGATTGATGAACTATTAGCAGATATGAATTACAATCTGAGCATGAACTGGAACACATGCATCCTTATTATTGTGCACTTAGCAGGTCCGAGCTTTCATGTGGTTAACAAAAATACGGAATCCTTGAAAACATAATTGATAAATAGGTATACACAGTGGAGACAGAGACAGAGAGTTCAGGGTCAAGTACAGACATTGCGAAAGATGCAAAAAGGCTAATGGAGAAGGTATGTCACAAAATCTTAGATGTAAAAGAAATCAAAATAACATGATGGTATCATTTTGAATGGTTGCAAAGCAATTTGTCCCTGTACATCACAAGTACAGTAGAAGCAATGAGCCTATGATTGAGAAAGAATGTGTACTGCTGGAGGACTGGAAAAGGTAAATTAAGTTCCTTTATTTAAGTTGAAATGGTGAATTAAATTGCAATGGTGAATTAAGTTCCTTTTTTTAAGCAGGGGGAGAGTAAACATCCAGCAAACTATAGGAACACATGTTCGTGGGTACAGGAATAAGCCATTCAGCCCCTTGAGTCTATTCTACCATTCAACAGATAATAGTTGATCTCTAACCTGATTTCATATATTGCCTTTGACCCATATCCCTTAATACCTTGGCTCAACAACAAAAAAAAATTGATCTGAGATTAAAATTAACAACTGACGTACCATGGAATTGTAACAGGGATGGTCACCAAAATAATCAAATTGACAATGGTGGGGTCAAACTCTGGCTCTGTAACATTAAGCAGGTTTGTTGCTCCTGATATCCTCAGGCATCAAGAATATTTCCTTTCTACTTTGTTGTTGTTCCTACCACACTGTGACTAAACTTTACTATTCTGCATTTGATTTCATTTCATTTTGTTGCTCGTCTCTGACATCTCCCTGACTCCCATCCAACCTGCAGCCTCCCAGCCCCATTCATCCATGTCGCCAATGTCCATATAGCTTTGTCATTTTCATATCATTGAATCTGAGTCATTCCTTAATTTTGGCATGCTTGCTCAATCAGGAACCTTTCACCTCGGTGACTGCGAGCAGAATCCAGACTGAGCCACCAAGTGCTGTCCTAAGAGAGTGAAGCAGGGTCAGAGGTGTCAACTGTTAGATGAGATGCTGGACCCAGACACCACCAGCTCCTGTATGAACATAAATGACATTCTTTTGAAACGGAACAAGGAAATCTCACTGGTGGTCTGGCTGCATTTTTGTAAAACAAATAAGGGCTGGACTTATATAATTAAAAATAGGGCCTTAGTCATATGGTAGAACAGAGACCTAGGGGTTCAGGTACGTAAATCTTTTTGAAGTTTGAGTCACAGATAGACAGGGTGATTTAGAAAGCATTTAGCATGCTTGCCTTTACTGCTCAGACCATTGAGTATAGGAGTCTATTTCCTGTCTGACTCTATGATTACATTTATTCATCAACTAATATCTAAAACAGTGCAAATGGTTGTTTATATCGAAACTATTTGTGGGTCCTTACTATGAACAAATTGTAGATTTCCTTACAGTAGCTATACCTCAACTGTATGTCATTGGCTGTAAATTATCTGATAACATCCTAAAGTTGAGAAAGTTTTTGGTCTTTCATTCTTATAACTTGTAATGCTTTTTTGCTCAATTCATCAGCTTAAAAATTAATTTCTTAATCTTAGGTGTTGTGTAAGGCAGTTGGATTCAGTCAACAGCCTAGAATTCGAATAATCATTCCAATAATAATATTTATTATCAACAATAATAATAATTAAGGCATTGTGTTTTACAAAGCATTCAATAAATATGAAAATGTTTCTCAACCTGTAAATTACAGAACAACATTCCACCTCTCATTCGTGTCAGTAACATCAATTTTCAAAAAATCATTTCAAAAAATGTAAATAATTACTCCACAACACAATTATCTCACCAAGTCAGCCTTCCCATTCTGATTGCAGTGACAATCTTGTGCTGTTATTTATAACTTAGACTTGGCAATCTGCCAGCATACATTGGTCAACCCAAAATCAAATCACACAGAGTAAATTACAACCTACATGAATTTTAATCATTTTGACCCTGCAATAAGTCTTGGAAGAAATAACAACACAGGAAATATATAGTACAAAAATAGATATATTAGAAACCTCGCAGAGTATTAACGTTTTTTTGTATTCATTACACTTACTTCCTCCAATACATCCTTGTCATTCTTCCTCTTCCTTGGCAGTAAATATTATTTGCTCTGTCCCAGGTAAGCAGAGACCCTGGCACGATCAGCCATGATGAACGGCAGGCAGGCTCAAAGGGCCGAATGGCCTCCTCATGCTCCTATCTCCTATGTTTTTATGTTTCTATGATAACACTGTGTGGAGTAAAGAGCTAACTATATCTTTACGTCATGAGTACAGGTTGTAGTGAATGGAATGAAATCAGCCAGGTGGACTTCATAGAATATGAGTTCACTGATTGGGGCTATTAATCTGTTCCAATCAGGGAGCCCTGGATGACAGATATAAACAGGAGTGTCACCTGCACACACACAACATGGGTGCTGAGGAATAAATAAGCACTACCGTAGTTAGGCGGTAGTGTGGGGTAAAGAAAAAAAAGAAAAGAAAAAAAAACAAGAGTGTTAGGGGTTTTGCTCACTCGAGGAGCCAGCCCTGAGCTAGCTGGGTCACATGGAAATAAATGTTGACTTGTTGACAGGATACCGGCCTTCATGGAGTTATTTCACAGTTGGTCCCCAGTTCACAAACATCTGATTTATGAATGCTCATAAGTACGCACATAGAGTCATAGAGATGTACTGTAGTAACGCACCTAGGCTCTTTTAACAACATAGAGTCATAGAGATGAAGGAAATAGACCCTTCAGCCCAACTCATCCATACCGACCAGATATCCCAACCTAACCTAGTCTCATTTGCCAGCATTTAGCCGATATCCCTCTAAATTCTTCATATTCATGTAACCATCCAGATGCCTTTTAAATGTTTTAATTGTTCCAGCCTCCAACACTTCCTTTGGAAGCTCATTCCATACACACATCACCCTCTGCATGAAAAAGTTGCCCCTTAGGTCCCTTTTCGATCTTCTCCTTTCACCTTAAACCTAACGTGACTTCACATTGCAGGTTGGCAGTAGAGTAGGACACTCCAGTTGGAGTCTGTCTGCTCCCCCTGTCCTTCTACTCTTTTTTTCCTTCTCTTTTTCTTCCTCTAAATGCATTTTCTCCTTCTTCTCTTTCAACTTTTTTTCACTTCGACTCCCAGCCCCTGGCTGTGATGATTCCTGGCCTGGTTCAGTGACCTCCTGTAGCAGTCTCTCAGCGTGGGGTGTCACCAGCGCAGTGTGAAGCCAGGGTGCAGTGTGGACTGGAAGCTAGGTGCCAGCATGGTATGTTATACTGAACTTTATTTCTGTAATGCTGGACATTTATTTCTCTATTCTCTAAGATCTTGTTAGTACAGATGCTGTCCCTTACTGCTTTTATATCTAAGTCGTGCTGTAATTGGCAGTCGTTAGCACTGCTGCCTCACAGCGCCAGAGACCCGGGTTCAATTCCTGCCTCAGGCTACTGACTGTGTGGAGTTTGCACATTCTCCCCGTTGTCTGCGTGGGTTTCCTCCGGGTGCTCCGGTTTCCTCCCACGGTCCACAAATGTGCAGGTTAGGTGAATTTGCCATGCTAAATTGCCCATAGTGTTAGGTGCAAGGGTAAATGTAGGGGAATGGGTCTGGGTGGGTTGCGCTTCGGCGGGTCAGTGTGGACTTGTTGGGCCGAAGGGCCTGTTTCCACACTGTCAGTAATCTAAACTAATCTAGTCTAATATAAACTTTTCACTGTACCCACTGAGTATAAGTGACAATGAAAGCCATTCTATTCTATTGTATTCTATCCTATCCTATTCTACTCTATTCCTCCACACTCTTTCCACTACCAATGCTCAGTAGCAGCAGTGCATACTAGCTACAAGTTGTACTGCAGAAATTAATCAAAGATCCTCAGACAGCACCTTCCAAACCCATGACCACTTACATCCAGAAGGACAAGGGCAGCAGTAACACCATCTCCTTCAAGTTTCTCTCCAAGCCACTCACCATCCTGACTTGGAAAAAGATCGCCATTCCTTCACTGTTGCTAAGTCCAAATCCTGGAATTCCCTTCCTCATGGCATTGTGGGTCAACCCACAGCAGGTGGACTGCAGCTTATCACCACCTTCTCAAGGGCAGTTCGGGATGGGTAATAAATGCTGACCCAGCCAGCAATGGCCCCATCTCACAAAATGAATAAGTAAAAAAAAGGGAATGCATTAAAACTAATTTAATAGATCTGGCATGTGAATATTCCTTTGTATTTATGCATGGTTATTTTATATCGTCCTGTATTGTGTTCCAGCTGATGGGCAAATCAACATGCAAACAGATGGAAGAACAGAAGCCATTCCCAACCCGGGGGCTGCCTATAGCTTCTGAAAATCTGATATTTCGGTTTTCTTTCTTTGTGTGCTGGGTATGGGCATTGCTGGCAAGGCCACCAGTTGTTGCTCATCCCTTATTGCCTAGAACACAGGTGGCAAACTAGGACCATTTCAGAGGGCAGTACGTTTGGCAGATTTCTTTGACTAAAAGACATTAGAGAAGAAGTTTCTTTTATAACTATTGGCACTGGTCACATGACATCAGATCACTGGTCAGACTAGCTTTATAATCCCGATTTTATTGAATTTGAATTTCAACATCTGCCATTTGGGATTGGAGCCCATGTCCTCAGCACATTAGCCTGTTATTCTGGGCAGCTTCCTTTAAATAAGAACACACACAAGAAAATTAGAATGGAACCAGAATCTATGAATGTAAGGAACCAAACAAGTATCATCTCTGTTATATGGCTGTGAATCTGAAAGGATTAATTCTGAAGACTGCCACATACCATACCCACTAGTGAGGAACATGATGGCTTTGTGGTTAGCACGGCTGTCTCACTACACCAAGGACCCAGGTTTGATTCCACCTTCAAACGACACTCTATGTGGGTTTTGTACATTCTCCCTGTGTCTGCATGCGCTTGCTCTGGTTTTCTCTCATTGTCCAAAGATCTGCAGGTTAGGTGGATTAACCATGCTAGATTATCCCATTGTATCCGGGGATGTGGGTTTGCCACGGGAATCTTTTTTTGATAAATAGCCTGTGGTCACAGAGCAACGTACAATCACAAGAATCTGAAGAAGGGGCCATTAGACTCAAAACATGACTTCTGTTTTTTCTCCACAGATGATGCCAGACTTGCTGAAGTGTCCCATTAATTTCTGGTTTTGTTTCTGGTTCCCAGCATCCAGTTTTTTTTTAACTTACATTCACTTCCTTACTCAACCAGGCAGCCATTAGGATTCATCACAGTTATTGGCTAGACATGTCACTCTGGGCTTTGGGTCATGAACAGTCTTCAAGCAGGAACACAACAACCGCCTTTAGAGACAATGGAATCGCTACTTTTAGGCACATTGGTAATCAGCTTGGTCCACCCAAAATAACCAAGGATTGTAGCCTACATTGGAGTTGTACTCCTGTACCTTTACAAGATGTCTTTTGTCATCTGGATTGTGCAATTGTCAGTGATTTATGTCAAATCATTCCCAATGTTTTGTGATCGGTTTCCACAGTGAAGTGCTTACCAAAAAGATACACGTGGAACTAATGATACCCAAACAAGTGTTTCACTTTGTATATTGGAATAATTGGATTGTGCTTGTGATAGACCATTGGATCCAAATGCAACTGGTTTTCCATTTGCATGTCACACACTCCTAACGTTTTCTGAGAAACATTGCCATCTAGGATTGTCTTTTTCCTTAAATATGGTACAGACTTTTGCGGACAACTATTGCTCGGCGACTTGAACATGTGTCATAGAACATAGAACAATACAGTGCAGAACAGGCCCTTTGGCCCTCGATGTTGCGCCTAATGTTGCTGTGAACTAATCTAAGCCCATTCCCTTACACTATCCCATCATCATCCATGTGTGTATCCAAGGATTGTGTAAATCTCCCTAATGTGGCTGAGTTAACTATATTGGCAGGCAGGGCATGCCATGCCCTTACCACTCTCTGAGTAAAGAACCTGCCTCTGACATTTGTCTTAAATCTATCACCCCTCAATTTGTAGTTATGTCCCCTCGTACAAGCTGACGTCAGCATCCTAGGAAAAAGACTTTCATTATCTACCCTATCTAATCATCTGATCATCTTGTATGTCTCTATCAAATCCCCTCTTAGCCTTCTTCTCTCCAATGAGAACAGACCCAAATCTCTCAGCCTTTCCTCATAAGATCTTCCATCCAGACTAGGCAACATCCTGGTAAATTTCCTCTGCACCTTTTCCAATGCTTCCATATCCGTCCAAAATATGGCGACTAGAACTGTATTCCAAGTATGGCCACACTAGCATTTTGTATAGTTGCAGCATAATATTGTGGCTCTGGAATTCAATCCCTCTACAAATGAAACCTAATACACTGTATGCCTTCTTAATAGCACTATCAACCTGGGTGGCAACTTTCAGGGATCTATGTACATGGACTCCAAGATCCTTCTGCATATCCACACTACCAAGAATCTTTCCATTGACCCAGTACTCTGCCTTCCTGTTATTGGCAATGGTCCTTCTGCCATATGTATGGGATATCTTTCCTTAAGGGCACTCTTAACAATAATGCTTTGTTGAAAATAGTTGTTATGTGTGGTGTTAGGAAGTTAAAATATTCAAGTCATCACTACAAGTCTTCTCTGCCTTGGGGAGGAGGCATTGATTGTAACTCTTCGACTTTGCCTGGATTGGGACACATCTAAAGAATTGAATAGATGGAGCCAAAAATGTTGATCAAATCTTCATTCTGATAGGACTCCTTGCTGCTGAAGAAAAGTCCTTCACAACAAGCCACCATGCCGAGTTAGTGTAGATTTTGATTGTGCCCTTCCTTCAATTTGCCTATCACCCTGATATCTTTGGCTCTATGACAGCCAGGAATTCTTTCTTCCTTCTGTCCATGTGTTGCTGGAATAGGTCCTGATTGAATGTGGGTGACCCAAAATATGCTGTCCACTTTGCAGTTGTACATTTCATAATTGACTTAGAGCCATAGAAAATAGAAGCAGGATTAGGCCTTTTGCCCCTTCAAATATGTTCCATCATTCAATATGATCATGCTTGATCGTCCAAATCAATACACTATGCCTACTATTGTCCCATACCCTTTGATCCCTTTGGGCTACTATAACTATGTCTAATTCCTTCTTGAAATCATTCAATGTCTTGGCCTCATACTTTATTATGACAGAGAATTCCACAGACTCACCACCCTCTGGGTGACTAAATGTCTCCTCACCTCAGTGCTAAATGGCTTACCCACTGTATCCTTAGAATGTGATCCCCTGCCTCTGGACTCCCCTGTCTTAGAAAGTATCCTGAGTGCATTTATTCTGTTCAGTCCTGTTCAAATTTTATATGTTTCGATGACAGCACCTACCCCCCCCCACTTACTGCCAATTCTTCCAAATTCCAGTGAATATTGTCCTAACCAATTGTCCTTCATACGTCAGTCATGCCATCCCAGAAGAAAGACTTCTTCTACGCAAGGTACATAAATGTCATTATTCTAAATGATATGACGTTTGCATTGACTTCCATGTTAACTTTGGTCATAAGCATATGTTGATCAAGTGTTTCTCATATGATGCTAATAGAAGCAAAACTTTCTAATTGTTTGACCTCATCCACACAATGCATAAGACACTGTATGTGAAATGCTGATTCACCGTCTAGTTAAAGACTCTTTCACTTTGAATTTTCAGCCTGACCTGCATTGCTGCTAATCTCATGCACATGCCTATGTTTATGCAGACCTCTGAAACACTCCCTGAGCAAACGTGCTGCCAGTATGCTGTGCAGTCGGTTCTGCTATAACACGGTCATTCCGTTCTCATACAATCACGTGTTATCGAAAAATCGCATAATAGCAGCACCATTTAAACTAATGGGGCCAGAATTGTGTTATAACTAATACATGCTTTAAAAGTTTGTGCTTTAGAAACAGTGTCACCAATTCGTCAATTGTGTTATTGTGGGTTTGCATTAAAGAAAAGCGCGTTATAGCAGAATGACCTGTACATGGCTTTTGTTCGGTGATGTCCTGTTGTAGACTCTAGTTGCATCTTTGGAACCAGATAAAACCAGAAGATGAGGGAGACATGTGAAGCTGTTCTGGGCATACTAGTTAAGGGAGAACCATTGGATGTGGTGTAATTAGACCTTCAGAAAGGTTGCATGCAGAAAGTTAGTAAAGAAATTTTGAATGCATGCGACAGGAGATTGTATCCTGGCATGGATTGAGGACTTGTTAAAGGAGAGACAAACAAGAGTAAAAATAAAAGGGTCATTCTCTGTTTGGCAGACCATGATCAGTAAGGATCAGTACCTGGTTCCTAACTGTTCGCTCTCATTTGGCAGATTGTGATCAGTACCTAGATTCTAGCTGTTCATAATTTACATCAATGCTTCAGATGAATGGACTAAAGATAATATTTCCAAGTTTACAGAAGACAGAAAATGTGATAGAAATGCATATTATGAGAATGATGAAAAGGCCTCAAGGGGATTTAGACAATGGGTGAGCAACAGTAGACTAGATGGAATGTAATATGGAGAAGTGAGCTTATCCACTTTGGGAGGAGGAACAAAGATGAAGAATATTCCTTAAATAGTGAGAGATTGGGATGAGTTGGGGCCACAGTTATCTACAATCCATATTAACAACCTGGGTCAGGAATCTGAATGTACTATAGCCAAGTTGGTGGCTGACACAAACATAAGGTGGGAATGCAAGTGGTGAGAATGGCATAAAGAAAGTACAGAGGGAAACAAACACATGAAACAAGTAGTCAAAATATTGACAATGGAGTATAATGTGGGGAAATGTGAAGTTATCTATTTTGGCAAGAGGAATAGTGGAACTGAATATTATTTAAATGGAGAAATACTACAGAATGCCACAGCACTGAGGCAGTTGAGATTTCTTGTGCATAAATCTTACATAACTAGCATTTAAGTTCAGCGACGAATAGAAAAGGCATATGGGATGTTAGCCTTTATTGCAAAGGGAATGGGATATAAGAACAGGGAAGCATTGCTGAAGATAAACAAGGCTCCAGTCAGATCATAGCAGGAACACTGTGATCAGGGTTGAGCTCCATATCTATGGAACAATATGGCTCATTAGGCTGATGCTGGCAATGGAGAGGCCTCATTGTGAGGCGAGGTTGAGTAGGTTGGGCCTGCACTCATTTTAGTTTTAAAAAATGAGAGGTGACCTTCCATATATGATTCTTAGGGGTCATGACAGGTTAGATGCACAAAGGTTAAATCCCCTCTAGGTCCAGAGAGCATAAAGTTAGAGTAAGAGGGTCACCTTTTTAAAGACAAAAGTGGGGAGGAATTTCTTCTCTCAGAGGGAATTTGCGGAATTCTTTACCACAAAGAGCTATTGAGGCTAGTTCATTAAGTATATCCAAGGCTGGGATAGATAGATTTTTGATCAGTAGGGAATCAAGGGTAATGGGGAAAAGGCAGGAAAGTGATGTTGAGGATTATCAGATTAGTCAAGATCTCGATGAATGTCGGAACAGACCTGATGGGCTGAATGGCCTACTTTTGCTCCTTCATCATCTTCTGGTCTTACCTGGTTCCAAAGATGAAACTAGAGTCTATAACAGGACAGCACCAAGCAGAAACCATGCCCAGCATACTGGCAACAGCAACAGGGAGAATGCCAAAGATCTGCTTACACTTAAGCACATGTATGAGATTAGCAGCAAGCCAGAACCATAGAATCCCAACAGTGCAGAAACAGGCTATTTGGCCCGACAAGTCCACAGCAACCCTCTGAAGAATAACCCATCCAGACCCATTCCCCTACCTTATTACTCTACATTTATCCCTGACTAACTCACCTAGAGACAGAGGCTACTAAGCCCAACACATTTGTGCTAACACTAAGTCTTCAACTGAAGATTTCAACTCCAGCACTTTCACTCTGTACTTTTGTTTTTTCTTTCAATATTTTTCTTTTCAATTGCTCACCTAATTTTCTGTTCAATCTAGGAGTCACTTACATTATGCATTTCCTGTTTTATTAATCCTCAGTGTGAAGACAGTTATCCTGATTTTTTTTTCTCTTTTCCTAGAGGTAATCCCTATTTCTTCCTGCTAATGCACCATTTGTCGTCCAGTCTGCAATTTATGATGTCGTAAGATATTTTCTGCAATCCAAATTAGGAGTAAGTAGTGTAGTGGTTGGATGATGTACATATACAGCCTTAATTCATAACTTGCATTCTTTCAATTAAGTTTCAGTTCATTAGAAAATAGAGGTATGTTTTGCTGTCAGATCTGGTAAACAGTGTTGGGAATATGCCAGAAGGACAATAAAACTGATCAGCTGCATGTTCTCTCTCATTCTCCCTCTTGACACCTAACCTTTCTTTCTTTGCCAAGATTCATCAACAATTGAACCCTCCTCCTACCACCACTGGTTCCATCTCACCTAAAAACTTTGCCATCCTCCCTTTCCCAAACTCACCAAAAGCTGCCATTTCTCATTGAGGTCCTTGAATGTTTATTGCCACCTTGTTGACTCCTCGCACCGAAACTTGTGATGCTCTGCCTTCATTTTATGATTACTCTGTTTCACTGAACAACCAAGAAGATCATCCATTCCATTTTGTGTGACAATCATAGAACACAGAACATGGAACAGTACAGCACAGTGCAGGCCCTTTGGTCCTCAATGTTGTCCTGACATTTTATCCTACTCTAAGATCAAATTATCCTACATTCCCTGCATTTAACTATCATTCAAGTGCCTATCCAAGACTCATTTAAATATATTTAGCGTATCTGACACTACTACCACCACTGGCAGTGCATTCCACGCAACCACCACTCTCTATGTAAAGAACCGACCTCTGACATCTCCCCTAAACCTTCCTCCAATCACCTTAAAATTATGACCCCTTGTGATAGCCATTTCTGTCCTGGGAAAAAGTCTCTGACTATTCACTCTATCAATGCCTCTCATCATCTTATACACCTCTATCAAGTCATCCTTCTTCGCTCCATTGAGAAAAGCCCGAGCTCCCTCAACCTTTCTTCATAAGACATGCCCTCCTGTCCAGGCAGCATCCTGGTAAATCTCCCCTGCACCCTCTCTAAACCTTCCACATCCTTCCTATAATGGAGCGAACAGAACTGAACACAGTATCCCAAGTGTGGTCTAACCAGGGCTCTAGAGAGCTGCAGCATAACTTTGCAGCTCTTAAACTCAATCCCCCTGCTAATGAAAGTCAACACAACATACACCTTCTTAACAACCCTATCAACTTGGGTGGCAATGTTGAGGGATCTAAGGACATGGACCCCAAGATCCCTCTGTTCCTCCGCAGAATCGTGCCTTTAACCCTGTAATCTGCATTCAAATTTGACCTTCCAAATTGAATCATTTCACACTTTTCCAGGCTGAAGGTCATATGCCACTTCTCAGTCTAGTCCTGCATCCTGTCAACGTCCTGGTGCAACCTACAACAGCTCTCCATATTATCCACCACTCCACCAATCTTCATGTCATCGGCAACCTTACTAACCCATCCTTCCACTTCCTCATCGAAGTAATTTATAAAAATCACAAAGAGCAGAGGTCCCAGAACAGATCCTTGCAGAACACCACTGGTCACCGACCTCCAGGCTGAATGCTTCCCATCTACTACCACCCTCTGTCTTCTATGGGTTAGCCAATTCTGTACCCTGACAGCCAAATTTCCCTGTATCCCATGTTTGTTTATTTTCTGAATGAGCCTACCTTGGGGACCATATCAAATGCCTTGCTAAAATCCATGTACACCACATCCACTGCTCTACCTTCATCAATGTGTTTTGTCACATCCTCAAAAGAATTCAATAAGTCTTGTGAGGCATGACTTCCCCCTCACAAAGCCACGTTGAATATCTCCAATCAAACTATGGTTTTCCAAGTAATCATAAATCTTATCTCTCAGAATCCTCTCCAATAATTTGCCCAACACAGACAGACAGATCTGTAATTCCCAGGATTAACCCTTAGTTTGTTTGTCCTCATTCGCCTCCAGCACTGTTGGATTTGCAGTGGTAATGCATATTCAGGCTCAAGGATGCTTACTTTGCAGGATGTGCAACCCTTTCAAAGCTGTGGAAAAAACTGACATTGGAAAGTACGACATTTTGCAAAATGTTTAGCTGATTGCAGATTTGCTCCAAGTTGCATTCCCTCATCAGCCAGTTCTCATTGAACTTCATTAGCTTCTGATTGAGCAAAGCTTCAATTTTAAAATTCTCTTCCATGTTCAAATCCCTTCAAACCCTTGTCCCTTCTTATTTCTAATATACCCGAATCTTCAGAACGTCCGCAAAATCAGTAGTCCTCGAATGCTTGTCACTTGAGCATCCCAATATCAATTGCTTCACTGTTGGTGACCATATCTGCAGCTTTATTCACCGCACTTCCATTGCTTTCTTTTCTCCTTTAATGTACCACTTAAGAATTAC
>NC_057724.1:72744915-72761732 GCF_004010195.1 Chiloscyllium plagiosum | reverse complement strand
GGTTGGGTCCAGAATTTATTGGCCATCTCTAGTTGTCCTTGAGAAGGTGGTTATTGAGCTGCTGTCTTGAACCACTGCAGTCCATGTGCTGTGGGTTGACCCACAATGCCCTTAGGGAGGCAATTCCAGGATTTTGACCCAGTGACACTGAAGGAGCAGTGATGTATTTCCAAGTCAGAATGGTGAGTGGCTTGACCGAAGAACCTACTGGTGGTGGTTTTCCCATATATCTGCTCCCCTTGACTTTCTAGATGATAGTGGTTGTGAATTTGGAAGATGCTGTCTGAGGATCTTTGGTGAAATTCTGTAGTGCATCTTGTTGATGATGCACACAGCTGCTACTGAGTGTCAGTGATGTTTGTGGATGTGGTGTCAATGAAGCAGTCTGCTTTATCCTGGATGATGTCGAGATTCTTGAGAGTTGTTGGAGCTGCACCCATCCAGGGCAAGCGGGGAATATTCCATCACACTCCTGACTTGTGCCTTGTAGATTGTAGACAGGCTCTGGGGGAGTTACATTCTGCAGAATTTCTAGTCTCTCCCTTGTTCATTCTTCATGCTGAAAGCCCTACTGACTCCACCACTATCCATCCCAAACACGTGCCCCTCCTTCCCAACCCGATGAAAGTTGGGGCCATGATTTTAGGCCTACACATCACACAGCATATTGACATGGTATATGAGCATAATACCCTGCTTTCTTTTCTTTTTGTGATCTTGAAGCAAAGACAAAACATAAGTTCCCACTCTCATGTCCTTCTCTTTCGCCTGTTCAACCGCCTGGTTTTTGCGGAGAAGTGGATTGAGCTTTCTAAAAAAAAAACAAGCAAAGGAAGAAGCTTTCAGTTTTGATCATTCAGAGACCCAATGCAAGCAATTATTATTACCCTGTTTAAATTAGACAAATCCCTTTCAGCAATAACACTTGGAAATTTATGTGTGCTCTGAGAGAGTCCCACAAAATCAGATGATATGTAGAGCTCATACTCCAGCACTACAGGGTGTGTCTTGCCTCCAAAATGCCAGCATTGGTATAGAGGAACACCATTAGACCTAGCTCTGTCAGATGCCATTTTGGTGACTGGTGTTAGCAAGTGCTCTGTGTGCTCATAGTCATCAGGTCAAGTATCATGTCATGTGACTAACTAGAAGGTGAAAGATGCATTAGATAGGCCTCAGTCTTTTGTCATCCAGTCATTGTTATGATGAATAAAGTCAACAAGGGATAGCAGAAAGTGAAAGGTGAACAATCTTTGGAGACTCTTAACTGTAAGCTGCTGACTGAGCTCCCTTCTCAGCTTCAGATTCTTGCTGCTCTTCAATATAGTCAATACATACAGATGCAAACGTTTGAAAACAGATTCAAGAACAGCTTCTTCCTTGCTGTTATCAGACTTATGAACTGACCTCTCATAGAGTTGATCTTTTTCTGCACCTTTACTGTAGCAATAAAGGATATTCTATTCTATTCTATTCTATTCTATTCTATTCTATTCTATTCTATTCTAAGCTGTAATACTATATTCTGCCATGTTCTGCAACCCTGTGGTACTTAACTACATAATGATTTGTCTGGTCAGCACACACTTTTCACTGTATCTTAGTACATGTGACAACAATAAATCAAATGAAATCAAATATTTACCAACTTGGGCACCAACCCTTTGTATCACACCCAGAGGAAAGATCAGAATGGGAATTAGGAATCTATTCTTAGAACTAAGCAATTTGAAGTTGGTGCAGAGGCAGTGAATATTTTTAAGGTTGATGTGGATTCTTCATTAACTAGCGAGTCAAAGGTTAACTGGGGTAGGCAGAAAAGTGCAACAATCAGGTCAACGGTGATCATACAAAATGACAGAACAGGTTCAAGGGGCTGAATGGCCTACTGCAGCTAATTTATACGATCATATATAAAATGTAACATTGCACATTTCCTGAAGTAAGAGACAATTTACTTACGTTCTTTCTGTTAGCAGGCAAAACAGCAATGGACATATCGCTATGAAAGCAAGTATCATTGACCCAAGTGCAAGAATATTCAATATTTGCTTTGTCCCTGTGAATTGAAAAAACGCCACTCATAACAAGCTACAGGAAAGTTGCCCGACAATAGAACAACAGTCATTAACCTGAGAAACGTGTCCTTTGAAATTGTACCTTGCACTTCAGTCAAAAATATTCATCCTATTAAAAATAAACTTACAAAATAGCTGGTCCCCACTGAGCCATTTATTCAAAAGATACTGAAAATGCATACATGTCGATGACATCAGTCATGCAATTGAAAACCCATGCAGCTCATCCATTCCCTTAAACAAGGCTTAGCTAGACAAATCCCACATATCTAATCCTGGATTTCAATATCGATCACCATGAGATGGTGTATTTGGAAAAAGGAATCATGAGGTCCCATCATTTTTGGAATTCAGAACATAAATGGAGTGGAGAAGGAACGTGATTTAGGGGCTATAGTATCTTACATCTTTAAAAAATAACAATGTGATTTAACAAGAGTATAATAATATTAACAAAAACACTGACTTTCATTTCTAGAATGACAGGATGGAAAAGCACCTGGGTTAGACTGCACCTGGGGTATGGTATGTAGGTAAAAACAATGACTGCGGATGCTGGAAACCAGATTCTGGATTAGTGGTGCTGGAAAAGCACAGCAGTTCAGGCAGCATCTGAGGAGCAGTAGTTTTGGTTTCCCTATTACGAAAGTGGCACTGGAAAAAAGTCTCTTAAAAAAAAAGCAGCCTTCCAAGAGGGATACCTAAATGGAGAGGTTCTACCGACCGGAACAGGATGAGGGTCTTTTCTGTAGAAAGCATAAAATTGAGGACTGACTTCATAGAGGTGTTCAATATTATGAAGGGATTGAGAGTGTAGCTGTCCATGTGTTTGTTCTTGTAGGGAGATTCCTGAAATAAGGTTCATAAATCTAAAATGAGATGGTGGAGATCTGCGGTTAAATCACTGGGGACATGGGATCAAATCCCACCATGGCAACCGGTGGCATTTACATTCAACAGGGGAATGAGTGATTGCATAGGTGGCAGGAACACTGACATAGGAGGGAGCGCATCACATTTCTGAGTCTTTGGGACCAGTTCTCGAGCCGGTGGGAGCAGTAGAAGATGGACAGCTTGCAAATTGCCTGGACTAGCACTAACAACTCTGCAGGGAGATTTATTTGGGCTGGTGAATTGGGTTTAAACTAGATTGGAATGAGAGGAGAACCAAAGAGGGATCTCAGATTCAAAGGAAGCCAACCACACAAAACAAAGTGGAAGAGTAGTAAGCAAAACAGAAGAGAGATGAAGCAAGGGCAAGCATAATGTAGGGTCTAAAAGGAGAATAATGTTAAAATGACTCAATTAAAGACTATCTGCGTGAAATACACATAGTATTTGCAAAATGGTTGGTGGCTTGAATGCAAAAATTGAAGTAACATATAATCCTAGTTTTCAAATTTCTTCATGGCCTTAGTTCTGTCTATCTCTATATCCCCTTCAAGCTCTGCACCCCTCTGAGACTGCTGTGTTCATCCTGTGGGCGGCACGGTGGCACAGTGGTTAGCATTGCTGCCTCACAGCGCCAGAGACCCGGGTTCAATTCCTGCCTCAGGCGACTGCCTGTGTGGAGTCTGCGTGGGTTTCCTCTGGGTGCTCCTGTTTCCTCCCACAGTCCAAAAATGTGCAGGTTAGGTGAATTGGCCACGCTAAATTGCCTGTAGTGTTAGATGCAGGGGTAAATGTAGGGGAATGGGTATGGGTGGGTGTGCTTCGGCGGGTCGGTGTGGACTTGTTGGGCCAAAGGGCCTGTTTCCACACTGTAAGTAATCTAATTTTAACCTCTTTGACCTGATTTTAATTACTCCATGATTAAAGGCACTTTATAAGCATTTAAAGGCATTTAATTGTCAACAATTCAACAATGACATTAATGTGCCTCAGTGAAGGCAACAGCTGTGAATGACAATCATTACCGTCAGTATCTTCAACATTTCCAAAAACAGAAATTGCTGGAAAAGCACAGCTGGTCTGGCAACATCTGCGGAGAGAAATCAGAGTTAACATTTCGGATTGAGCAACCGTTCCTGTTACGAGGAAGGGACGTTGGAATTGAAACGTTAATTCTGATTTCTCTCCACAGATGCTGCCAGACCTGCTGAGCTTTTCCAGCAATTTCTGATTTTGTTTCTGATTTACAGTATCCACAGTTCTTTCGGTTTTTAATCTCCAATGTTTATATTGAAACATATTATCAGCTTGTAGTCTATTGAGTAGCTTACCCAAAAATAACTGCACAGATAATATTTGACAAAATACAAACCATTAGAAGCTACCAGAAAATGACATGGCTTTGATACTTGACTTACTATTTATTGTCATATGGTAACATTGTTCATCAGATTTGTCCTTAAAACAACATCCTTCAAGCAGACAAATCGTCTTATTGGTTACATCTTCCACAGCACATGCTTTAACACCTTTGGCATAAGGATTACATCCTAAACAAAACAGAAATGTAAACAATGCAGAATACATTTGATAGCGGTAAGTCCTTGCAGTCTTCAGTGATTTCAATACAAGCTCACCAACCAGTGAAGTACTGATCTTAGAATTCAGGCACTTTACAAAGACTGGTCACTACTGATGATGAAGAGGAGAGACAGAAAAAAGCAAGAGAGATATGGCTTTAAAAGATTATTTCGTCCTGTTTTTTATTTTTGAAGAAAGGTTTTAAGGCCAATGAGCAGTCTACCAAAACCACTAGTGTAAACAGGTTGTGAGCCTTTGGGTTTTTTTAAAATGTTGGAACAATACAGGCAGCCTGAATGGGTGAGGTTGACCTCTCACAAAACCAGAGTTTTTAGCTTTTTTTCAGCAGCAATTGTTGCTGGGGTGTCTGCTGAGTTTGGAAACTGCTGGGTTTGTGAAAAACTACCATATCTCTCTTTTGGGTATAGGTTTGCTCGCTGAGCTGTAGGTTTGAAATCCAATGTATACAATGCATTCAAGAAGAACAGATACTCAAAAAATACAGTCCGCAGATTCCTCAGGAACAAACCACGACAAGCAGACCTAACACAGCCAGAAACCCTAACCACCTTACCATACATCCAAGAAGTCTCAGAAATGACAGCCAGACTACTAAGACCCCTCGGAATCCTAGTAGCACACAAACCCACCAATACTCTCAAACAAAAACTAACAAATTAAAAAGACTCAGTACAACCCATGGACAAAACCAACATCATCTACAAAATTCCATGCAAGGACTGCCACAAGCACTACGTAGGACAAACAGGAAGAAAGTTAGCCACCAGCATACATGAACACCAGCTAGCCACAAAAAGACACGACCCTCTCTCCCTCGTAGCCCTACACACGGATGAAACAAACCACCATTTCGACTGGGACAACACATCTATCCTGGGACAGGCTAAGCAAAGACATGCCAGAGAATTCCTAGAGGCCTGGCATTACAACCACAATGCCATAAACAAACACATAGATCTAGATACCAACTATCAACCCCTCAGAAAACGAATAGGAAATAACATCACCACAAACCCCAGGAATCCCATCCAGGACAAACATATAAATAGAAAGCAGGAGACAACAGCTTCACTTGACTTGGAGGTCGCCACTGATGATGTTACCTAGCCAAGTAATGAAACGTCTGGATAACAAACCTACAGCTCAGCGAGCAAACCTACACCCTAAACCTCAACCTGAGCTACAAACCTTCACAAACCTTGCAAAAAATATCTCTCTTTGCTACAGCTGAAATCTAGAGTTCTCTTTTTCTCAGAATTGTCTTTCGATGTTCTTTCCTCTTAGATTGGAGAACTGCATGTGAGACAATGTGTTTCCTGAATCTGCATTTTGCCATGGCTGTATTGCCAAGGGATGTTACTATATTAGAACAGCTAATTAGTATTAGTTGCTGTATCTATTATTTTGTAAAGCATTCCAATAGAGTTATAGCTAAGACAATTCTTTGTTTTATTTGGTTTTGTTGTTGCATGTTAACTATAATGTGTTTTGCTTAACATCAAGTAGTGTGATCAATCAAATTGCATCTGGAATGCATCATCTAATATTTAGCTTTAAAACAGGAAAATTAAAGGGTCTAGATTACCTTCTTAATAAAGTTTGAGGGGGCCTAGTCTATAACAAATGTGACAAGCTAAGATTTGTTGTGAGTTGCTGTTCATCTTCCATTGTCACATCCAGACTCCCTGTTAAAGTGTTAATTGGGTTGCTCAGTTTAAGGAGAAACACATGGGGAGTAATGATTAAGTACCTTGAATACATAGAAAGGCAGCCTGCTGCAACACTGCGAGCCACACATAGGCCGTCATGTCTAACAGTGTTTCAAAAACATAGGCTTTTGTGTCAATTTCATACTTCACTTTTTGGCTCGGAAACCATTTAGTGTCCCAACAATGAGAAAGTTCATTGATGATGAAGGGAAAATGAACAATATCTATATAATGTCCACCAGATGAATCTGTGACAAAGGAGAGTGTGGGGGAAGGAGTCAGCATGAATATTTAAGGAGGAAAAGGACTGATGAGATTTTTAAAAATATATATAGTTTGATAAAAGTTAAGCAAATTAAAACAGCTGCCACATGAAATGAAAATAATAAAATTAACCAGTACAACACTTCTGCTTGCATATTGGAGGTCCCCTAAAATCAGAATTTCCTCGTGTTTACTGTGCAATTTCATTTAAAAGTTATTACAGCAGGAATTAACTTATCAAAATTCTAGCATGCGAAAATAAAGGGAAGCATTACAAAAAGCATAGAAGTTGCCAATTGAACTGGAGTCAACAACTTATCTGATGTCAAATGCATCCGAATGTCAGTGTGTCTCTTTTTTGAAAATAAGGCATGTTTGTTTTTCGGAAGAATGGTGAAATAACCCACGGGTGAAGGGAGGCAAGGGGACAATGGTCATCTGAGGTCATGAGTGGACATTGGCCAAAAGGGCTCGGACAATTGATTGACACAGAGAAATAACCTTCCCCTGGAAATACGAGATTACCATAAGTGTCTTGGGCAAAGGGGAGTTCTCTCAGAAGATAGTTCTCATCAAGCAGAGCTTGTTGGCAGCTGGTCTTCTCGTGCTGTCTCATGACAGCAGTCTTCATCATCAGATGGAAGATGGATTAGAAGGATAGGAAGAAGGCCGAGAGAAGAATTCCCTAGCATCTTGGAAATAGAGCAGGAGGCTGCCCTCACTACTTTAATAAGACCGAAACATTGTGCGCCAACGGCCTATTTGAGACTCAGGAACTGCATTTACACACCTACAGTGTAGAATGCTTCATGAAAGCGTATTCAAACAAAATGGAAAAAGATAGAGGATGAGAAATTGATAGAGTTGATGAGGAGCTACCAGTGAAGAGGTTCAAGTATGCGGATCAAGTTGCTGGGTGGACAAAAGGGATGGTGATATCGAGGGATGAGGTACAGTGAGGGATACACATGAGATAGCAATACAAAAGTATTCAGGGAAGAGGAAGTGTAGATTTGGTGGAGGGGTGCGGGGAATTAAGCCATGAGGTGGCCCTGAAATTTTCACCAGTGTCCATCCTTTTCCTGGGTGTTCCGCTAGTTTTCCCAGACTACATCAGATCAATAAGAGGAACCCTGCAGACTCTCAGCAACAATAAGTTTTAAGTGCTGATTCTGTCTGAGGAATGAATGAACTCAAACCCAGAGAGATGTCATAAACCCCTGGTTGTATCACAATCCTCCCGAGGTTAGCATGACCTTCTTTATCATTTACAATCGTACTCTGTGTTAATATTTTTAAAACGCACTTGCTAGTGTCCCATGGAGTTGTGCATTGATAGTCTTGGATAGCGAGCATGGAGGCAGCAGTGATAGTGCTTAATCTGATCAGGTTTGCTTTAAATAAGTGTACCCTATTCCATTTGGAACCCAACAATTAAAGGGAGTTTCAAGAGAATGGGAAGGTCTTATAAAGACTTCATTAGGGTGAGATGCTGAGTTCGCCAAGTTCAGCAAGAGGGAAGAAGGAATGACAGATTCATTTTCATTTCTAAAAAATACTGTCGTATTGTTGAATTTAACTTCAATGTCCAAAGTTCAAATGTTCAGCTACTTTTCACATGACATGCATTAACACAATATCCATAAATCTAACTATGGGGAGAAGGTGAGGACTGCAGGTGCTGGAGATCAGAGTCAAAGAGTGCGGTGCTGAGAAAAACATAGCTGGTCAGGCAGCATCTGAGGAGCAGGAGAGTCGACATTGCGAGCATAAGCCCTTCATCAGGAATAGGGCTTATGGGCAGGGGCCGAGAGATAAATAGGACGGGGGTGGCGTTGGGGGGAAAGTAGCTGAGAAAGTGATAGGTGGATGAAGGTGAGGGAGGTGATAGTTCAGAGGGAGGAGTGATGGACAGGTCCGCCGGGCAGTGCCGATTTGGAGGCTTGGGACTGGGATAATGTGGAGGGAGGGGAAATGAGGAAGCTGTTGAAATCCACACTTATCCTGTGTGGTTGCAGGGTCCCAAGATGGAATATGAGGCATTCCTCCTCCAGGTGTCAGGTGGTAACAGTTTGGCGGTGGAGGAGGCCCAGGACCTGCATGTCCTTGGCAGAGTGGGAGGGGGAGTTGAAGTGTTCTGCCACAGGGCAGTGGGGTTGGTGAGTGCGGGTGTCCTAGAGATGACCTCTGAAGCGATCCGCAAGAAGGCATCCTGTCTCCCCAGTGTAGAAGAGACCACACCAGATGCAACAGATGCAGTAGATGACATTGGTAGAGGTGCAGGTAAATTTCTGACTGATGTGGAAGGATCCCTTGGGGTCTTGGACAGAGGTGAGGGCGCAGGTTTTGCTCTTCCTGCGGTGGCAGGGAAAGGTGCCAGGAGTGGGGTGGGTGGGGGGCATGGACCTGACGAGGGAGTTGAAGAGGGGATGGTCTCTCCGGAACAGTGACAGGGATAGGAAGAGATATATATCTTTGGTGGTGGGGTCTGTTTGTAGGTGTTGGAAATGGCAGAGGATGATGCGATGTATGCAGAAGTTGGTGGGGTGGAAGGTCTGGACCAAAGGGGTTCTGTGCTTGTTGCGATGGGAGGGGTGGGGTTCAAGGGCAGTGGTGTGTGAAATGGAGGAGATGCACTGGAGGGTATTGTCAAACACATGGTAAGGGAAATTGCGGTCATAGAAGAAGGAGGCCATCTAGGACCTTCGGAGGTGAAATTGGTCATTCTTGGAACAGACGCAATGGAGGCAGAGGAATTGGGAATAAGGGATGGCATTTTTACAGGAGATAAGGTGGGAGGAGATGTAGTCTACATAGCTGTGGGAGTTGGTGGGCTTGTAGTAGATGTATGTGATTAGTCAGTCGCTGGAAACGGTGATGGAGAGGTCCAGGAAGGGAAGGGAGGTTTCCGAAATGGACCATGTGAATTTGCGGTGTGGTGGAAGGTGTTTGTAAAGTTGATGAACTGTTCAACCTTCTTGTGGGAGCATGAGGCAGCGCTGATACAGTGATTGATGTAGCGGAGGAACAGGTGGGGGGAGGAGCCAGTGTAACTACGGAAGATGGACTGTTCCACATATCCGATAAACAGGCAGGCACAACTGGGTCCCATGCAGGTGCCCTTGGCTACCTCTCTGGTTTGGAGGAAGTGGGAGGATTGGGAGGAGAAGTTGTTGAGGGTGAGGACTTGTCCTCCTCCTCTAACCAAAAAAAAGGGCTCTGATGTGTTGCTAAGGTAAGGCGTTTTAATTTATATTTCTTGTATATCGTCTGATCGTAAACTTTTAATCTATTAGTTGGTTAGTTGAATAAGACCATAGAGAAGTATTAGAAATTATTTAACTCATAAATTTGTATAAATTAATTCAATAAGTAGAGATGGCTGGACAGGTGATGTGTTGTAGCTGTATGAGTGGGAGCTGGCTGACCCCATTGAATGGCTGTGACCACATCTACAGCAAGTGTTGGTTCCTGAAACAACTCCGGATCAGAGTTAATGATCTGGAATCTGAGCTTCAAACACTGCGGCATATCCGGGAGAGGGAGACTTACCTGGATGCTTTCTTTCAGGAGGCAGTCACACCCGGTAGTTTAAGTAATTCAAACTCAGTTAACGATCAGGGACAAGTAGTTGTCATAGGGTATTCTATACTTACGGGGACAGATAGTATCCTTTGTGAGCCGGATCAGGAGTCCTGCATGGTGTGTTGCCTGCCCAGTGCCAGGTTGCAGGACATGTCTGACTGGCTTGAAAGGATATTGGAGCGGGATGGGGAGGATCCAGTTGTTGTGGTCCACATTGGCACTAACAACATTGGCAAGGCTAGGAAGGAGAACCTGTTTGGGGATTATCAAGCACTAGGAAGGAAACTGAAGAACAGGCCCTCAAGGGTCATAACCTCTGGATTACTGCCTGATCCACATGCTAATTGGCATAGGGATAAGAAAATTAGGGAAGTAAACACGTGGCTAAAAGATAGGTGTAGGAAAGAGGGATTCCATTTCATGGGACATTGGCATCAGTTTTGGAACCAGGGAGATCTCTAGGTAAAAACAATGACTGCAGATGCTGGAAACCAGATTCTGGATTAGAGGTGCTGGAAAAGCACAGCAGAATGCTGCCTGAACTGCTGTGCTTTTCCAGCACCTCTAATCCAGAACCAGGGAGATCTGTACCAATGGGACGGTCTTCACCTGAACCGATCTGGAACCTGTGTTCTGGCAAAAAGGATAAATAGGGTGGTCACTAGGACTTTCAACTTGCAAGTCGGGGGGAAGGGAAAGGGAAAGCAACAGGGATATGGAGTCAAGTAGAAAGATAAGCAGCAAGTTAGCATGTGTGCAGGGTTTAAGTTCAAGGCTGGCTAGGAATGAAGCAAAAAGGAATGATAACTTAGGACATATTATGAGAGATGTTGTAAATCATGAGGATAAGAATATTAGCACTAAGGCGCTTTATCTAAATGCTCGTAGTATTCGTAACAAAGTAGATGAATTAACAGCACAAATCATCGTGAATGATTATGATGTGGTAGGCATCACAGAGATGTGGTTGCAGGAGTTCAGGGCTGGCAGTTCAACATTCAAGGATTTACAACTTATCAAAAAAAAGGGAGGTGGGCAGAGAGGAACTGATGAAAATCGACTGGAAGCAGAGCCTAGTGGGGAAGACAGTAGAGCAACAATGGCAGGAGTTTCTGAACAGTTACAGAGGTTCATCCCAAAGAAAAGAAAGATTATCTGGGGAAAGGTTAAAGAGCCATGGCTGACAAAGGAAGTCAGGAAATGTATCAAAGAAAAAGAGAGAGCCATAAAGTGGCCAAGAGGACTTGGAAATCAGAAGATTGGGAAGACTACAAGAACAAACAGAGGATAACAAAGAGAGAAATAAGGAAGGCAAGGATCAAATATGAAGGTAAGCTAGCCAGTAATATTGGAAATGATAGTAAAAGTTTCCTTCAATACATAAGAAACAAACAAGAGGCAAAAGTAAAAATTAGGCCGCTCCAAATTGATGCAGGAAGGCTAGTGCTGGGAGATAAAGAAACAGCTGAAAACTTAAGAGGTACTTTGTGTCAGTCTTCACAGTGGAAGACATGAGGAATATCCCAACAATTAAGGACAGTCAGGGTGCAGAGTTGACTCTGGTAGCCATTACAAAAGAGAAAGTGCTAGCAAAGCTAAAAGGTCTAAAAATCAATAAATCTCCTTGCCCTGATGGGCTACATCCCAGAGTTCTGAGGGAGGTGGCTGAAGAAATAGTGGTGGCACTTACTATGATCTTTCAACATTACTGGAGTTAGGGAAAGTCCCAGATGATTGGAAAATTGTTGTTGTAACCCCCTTGTTCAAGAAAGGATAAAATCAAAAGATGGAAAATTATAGGCCAATTAGCCTAACCTCGGTTTTAAGTAAAATTCTAGAATTAAGGATGAAATTTCTAAATTCTTGGAAGTGCAGGGTCGGATTAGAACAAATCAGCATGGATTTAGTAAGGGGAGGTCGTGCCTGACAAACTTGTTAGAATTCTTTGAAAAGGTAACAAGTAGATTAGACCAGGGAAACCCAGTGGATGTCATCTATCTAGACTTCCGATTTGCTTTTGATAAGGTGCCTCACGGGAGGCTGCTGAGTAAGGTGAGGGCCCATGGTGTTCGAGGTGAGCTACTGACATGGATTGAGGATTGGCTGTCTGACAGAAGGCAGAGAGTTGGGATAAAAGGTTCTTTTTTGAAATGGCAGCTGGTGACAAGTGGGGTCCCGCAAGGTTCAGTGTTGGGGCCGCAGCTGTTCACTTTATATATTAATGATCTGGATGAAGGGACAGGTGGCATTCTGGCGAAGTTCACCGATGATACTAAGTTAGGCGCACAGGCAGGTGGGGAGGCTGCAGAAAGATTTAGACAGTTTAGGAGGGTTGTCCAGGAAATGGCTGATGAAATTGAATGTGAGCAAGTGCGAGGTCTTGCACTTTGGAAAAAATAATATAGGCATGGACTATTTTTTAAATGGTGAGAAAATTCATAAAGCCAAAGTACAAAGGGATCTGGGTGTGCTAGTCCAGGATTCTCTAAAGGTTGATTTGCAGGTTGAGTCCATGATTAAGAAAACAAATCTAATGTTGCCATTTATCTCAAGAGGGTTGGAATATAAAAGCAGCGATGTGCTTCTGAGACCTTATAAAGCACTAGTTAGGCCCCATTTAGAATAATGTGTCCAATTTTGGCCCCCACACCTCAGGAAGGACATACTGGCACTGGAGCATGCCCAGTGGAGATTCAAACGGATGATCCCTGGAATGGTAGTCCTAACATAAGATGATCGGCTGAGGATCCTAGGATTGTATTCATTGGAGTTTAGAAAGTTGAGGGGAGATCTACTAGAAACTTACAAGGAAATGCATGGCTTAGAAAGGATGAATGCTGGGAAGTTGTTTCTGTTAGGCGGGGAGACTTGGACTCGTGGGCACAACCTTTAAAATTAGAGGGGGTCAATTTAGAACGGAAATGAGGAGACATTTCTTCAGCCAGAGAGTGGTGGGCCTGTGGAATTCATTACCACGGAACACAATGGAGGCCGGGACATTGGGTGTCTTCAAGGCAGAGATTGATAAATTCTTAATCTTGCAAGGAATTAAGGGCTATGGGTAAGTGGCATGGAAACACCCATCAGCTATGATTAAATGGTGGAGTGGACTTGATGGGCCGAATGGCCTTGCTTCCACTCTTAGGTCTTATGGTCTTATGGACCAGTCCAGGCAGGCAGATGAGGGTGTTGGTGGAAGGGTACTGGTTGGGACGGCGTGAGAGGAAGAGACGGAGGGTTTGGAAACTTTCGTCATGGCGGATCGATGTGTCCAGGGACTGGATGTCCATGGTGAAGATGGGGCATTGGGAAACGAAGATCTTGGAGGAGGTGAAGGGCATGGGTGGTGTCCCAAATGTAGGTGGGGAGTTCCTTGACCAAGGGGGACAGGACAGTATCGAGGTAGGAAGAGATGAGTTCAGTGGGACTGGCGCAGGCTGAGACAATGGGTCGACTGGGGCAGTCAGATTTATGGACAATGATCTCCCACCCACAGCCTCTAACCTCATTGTCCATGAACTCCACACTGCTTGATTCTATCTCCTTCCTAAGATTCACAAACCTGACTGCCCTGGTTGAGTTATAAGGAAAGGTTAGATAGGCTGGGACTTTTTTCACTGGAGAATAGAAGGTTGAGAAGCGACCTGATAGAGGTTTATAAAATAATGAGGACTATAAATAGACTTAATGGTGCTATGTTTTCCTAAGGATGGGGATTTCAAGACTAGGGCACAAATTTTTAAAGTGAATCGAGAGAGATTTAAAAAAGACATGAGGAGAACATTTTTACACAGAGGGTGGTTCACATGTAGAATTAACTTCCAAAGGAAGTGGTGGATGTGGAAATAATTATAACGTTTAATAGACATTTGGATAAGTACATGAATGCAAATTATTGGAGGGATATGGGCCAGGAGCAGGGAAGTGGGAATAGATTAGTTCAGGATTATGTTTAGCATAGACAGGTTGGACAGAAGGGTCTGTTTCTGTGCTATATTACTATGACTCTATAACAACACAAGTTATCTTTAAGTAGCCTCCACATTTTCACTTAAAATAATTGAAATTATTTATATGTGACTTCAGCTAAATGCTTCACATGGTCATAAACCTATACTTACCGAGTGGATGAAATATTCTGCTGAAAGTGTTTCGATTCGTTGAATCCCTCGTGAACCTACGGTAACTCTGCGCACTGATTTCTGGAGGTTGCTGTTTCTGTTTCGATAACCTTAACATGTTTGCTGAGGCAACAGAATATCAGAATAAGCCACAAGACAAATTATGTTTTTAATATCTTTAGATCTGAGCAGAGACTGGTGTGAGGGAATGTTCCTCCATGGGTCTCCCAAACAGATGAAAGTTTCACAGCCTTGCTACTAATATCTTGTGCGGGGATGTATGAACATTCAGACAATGAGCAGGAATAGACTATTTAGCTCCTTGGGTCTAAGGTCTGATTGTAACCTCAACTTCACATTCCTACATACCCAGATAACAGTTTTCACTCTATTATTTACCAATAATCAACCCACTTTTGCCTTAGTTTTTTTTCATTGACTCTGCTTCCACTACCTTTTCAGGAAGAGAGTTCCAAAGACTTATGGCCTTCTCTGAGAATTATCTTCTTTGCCTCATCTCTGTTATAAATGGATGACCACTTATTTTGAAACAGTGGGCCCCATTTCTAGAATCCCCTACATCATGGTCTCCATCAAGGTCCCTCAGGACTTTACATGTTTCAAGCAAATTGCCTCTTAATCTTTTTACTGTCTCACCTTTGCAAATATTCATTGTTAATTTTCAGGGTGACACATCTTGGCAAAGCCAGCATTGAATACCCATCCCCAGTCGCTCTGCAATAGTTGCTTCATAAAACAGAGTTGTTTGTTATGCTACCTCCTCAGGCAGCCAAGAATCAATTATGTTGGTATGAGATTGGAATCATTTACAGATCATGCCTTATCACAAAGGGTGGGTGATTAAGAAAATATAAGCCTGAGATAGACAGATTTTTAATCAGTAAGGTTATCGAGGGTTATGGGGGAGAGGGAGGAAAGTGAGATTGAGGATTATTGGATCGGCCAATGTCTCATTGAGTGGTAGAGCAGCCTCAATGGGTCCAAGAGGCCGATATCCTGTCACCAAATCACCCTTTATTTCCACACGCACAGTACATGCTCTGACCAGCCAACTCATAGACAGTCAATGGACTCAGGATACTTGAGTTTATATTTGTCAGCCAGGGTTCCCTGATTGTCCCAGGATAACAACCCTAGTCAGTGATCTCATAGTCAATGAGAACCACCTGGCTGCGGTTCCAAACATTACATAGCTGGAGTAGGCCATTCAGTCCTTTGAGCCAAACCCACCATTCAAATTGATCATGGCTGATCCTCTATCATAATGTCATAATACTGCTTTCTCTTTGATATCGTTTGATACATGTAATATCTAAACATTGATCAGTCTCCATAAGACCATGTAATATGAGCAGAATTAGGCCATCAGGCCTTTCTTGAATACACTCAGGCCTAACCTACACAACCTTATATGGTAGCAAATTCCACAGTCTGACCACTCTCTGGGTGAAGAAATGTTTCCTCATTTCAATCCTAAATAGCCTACCCCGCCGTCACAAGGCACTGAGACACTGATTATGGCTCATATCTATGAAGATTTTCTTAACAATAAAATCAAGGTCAGACTCCTTTTGAAACAGTAACCTCACCCCCAACATTGTTTAGAGAACATATATCTGTAGGCCGCTGTGGTATTAAGGGAAAATTGTTTATATTAAGGTAACTTATGGCTTGCTTTCAATTCAGAATAATGGAGGATTGAGGTTGAGTTAAAAACTCAAAAGATTTTATGACAGTTCAGATACTGACTTGGCTGGGGTCAGAAACAAATTTAGGTTTCTGTCCTGAAATGAGTTCAAGGACAACATAGTCACCTCAGTAGAAAAGTTTAGTTAGTGCAACTTCCAAACCAGCAGAGCTTTCTTAGAAATCTGCAGGTTATCAGCAGCTCAGAAAATTTAAGTTCGCAGTACTGTGAGTACTTAAGTAAGAATTATGGATTTATGATGATGATGATGATGATGGACTAGTTTAGTTTGGGATTATGGTCGGATTGGTTGGTTTGAAGGGTGTATTTCCATGCTGTATAACTCTATGATTCTATCACTTTAAATCTATTTATAAGGAAGAAATTGGGGAGAATCAGTTATGAAGAATTTAAAGATTTGACACAGAGCGGTATTTTTCTGGACTTGAGTCCTTGTAAGTTGATGGTCATAGAGTCGTAGACTCATAGAGATGTACAGCACAGAAACAGACCCTTCAATCCAACTCATCCATGCCAACCAGATATCTGAGAGGTAAAAACAATGACTGCAGATGCTGGAAACCAGATTCTGGATCAGTGGTGCTGGAAGAGCACAGCAATTCAGGCAGCATCCGAGGACAGGCAAAATCGACGTTTCGGGCAAAAGCCCTTCATCAGGAATAAAGGCAGAGAGCCTGAAGCGTGGAGAGATAAGCTAGAGGAGGGGGGGGGTGGGGAGAAAGTGGCATAGAGTACAATAGGTCAGTGGGGAAGGAGATATACACGCCGTGACATCGAACAATTCTTCCGTCGCCTCCGCCTCCAAGCTTACTTTCACAATCAGGACTCCCGCCCACCT
>NC_057724.1:72739501-72742980 GCF_004010195.1 Chiloscyllium plagiosum | reverse complement strand
CTTTAACTCCCCCTCCCACTCCACCAAGGACATGCAGGTCCTTGGACTCCTCCATCGCCAGACCATGGCAACACGACGGTTGGAGGAAGAGCGCCTCATCTTCTGCCTGGGAACCCTCCAACCACAAGGGATGAACTCAAATTTCTCCAGTTCCCTCATTTCCCCTCCCCCCACCTTGTCTCAGTCAAATCCCTCGAACTCAGCACCGCCTTCCTAACCTGCAATCTTCTTCCTGACCTCTCCGCCCCCACCCCACTCCGGCCTATCACCCTCACTTTTGTCATAGCATGACCAAGCTACAGATCTTCAGACTGTGGGCAGAAACCAGATAGCCCTAAGGAAACCCAGGCAGGTGGAGGGGGGAGAATGGACACACTCCACACTGTTACCTGAGAGTGTAATCAAACCGAGGTCCCTGGTGCTGTGAGGCCGCAGTGCTAACCACTGGGTCACTGTGCTGGTACAGTTGTTGCTCTGAAACTTTGCAGCCTCTTTTTCCATGAATGACCACCATGCTAACTAAAATTTAAAAGAATTATTCATCAAGACAGATCACATTCTGGGGATCTGACATTTCCAGGAGTAGCATCAGCAGGAAACACAATTTTAAAGAAAAGCTAGATGAGTGAGGAAAATTAGTTACTCAGATAGAGTTGGGTTCAGAATGATGAGAGGAAGCTTGAATAGAGTACAAGTATTGACATGGATTGATTAAGCTGAATAGCCTGTTTCTGCGAAGATAATCTTAATGTATTTCCATGTAACTACTTTACTCTGACTACCTGGAAATTAATGAAAGAAATGGAAATAGATTTTACATATTACCAAGAAAGTGGATTTACTTGTAAAAGGGCACTTAGTTTAGAAAAAAAAGGATTATGATTTTATAAACTGTAACAAAAAAATGTTTCCCTCCAATACAGGATGGGGTGAATATGGAAAAGATGCTGGCCTTCTTGTACTAGCTCAGTGACCCAGTGGTTAGCACTGCGGCCTCACAGCACCAGGGACCTCGGTTTGATTCCACCCTCAGGTAACAGTGTGGAGTGTGTCAATTCTCTCCCCCCTCCCCCCCCCCCCACCTGCCTGGGTTTCATTAGGGTACTCTGGTTTCTGCCCACAGTCTGAAGACCTGTAGCTTGGTCATGCTAAATTGCTACAGGTGCCCAGGGACATGCAGACGTAGGTGGGTTAAATGTGGGAAATGCAGAGATGGAGTGGGATGCTGTTCAGATGGTTGGTGTGGGCTGAACAGCCTGTTTCTCCACTGAAGGGATTCTATGTTTTGTCCTGTAGCAGGACATAGAAATAGGAGTCACTGTTTCAAAACAAAGGGTTGCACATTTAAGACAGAGAAAAGGAGTCTTTGCTCAAATTGTATTTCATTTCAATGTACTTTCGATCAAGGCAGCAGTCAGAAATTTCCTGATCTCAGAAGGCAGTGGACGAAATGTCGGAGGTAGAAATGTTCTTGATAAGCCAGGGTATGAAAGGATATCGGGGTGGGGGTTGGGGGGAGCAAACAGAAAAGTGACCAATCAGGTCATGTTTGAGGGTCCTATCCTGCTCCTAATTTGTATTTTGTCTAATTCACAAATAAAGAACAAAAAAATTTCTTTTTATTGAATCATAGAATCCTTTCAGTGTGGAAACAGGCCATTTGGCCCAATAAGTCCACACTGACCCTCCAAAGAGTAACCCACCCACACCCCTACATTTACTCCTGACTAATGCACTTAACGTACACATCCCTGAACGCTATGGGCAATTTAGCACAGCCAATTCACCTAACCTGCACATCTTTGAAACCCAGGCAGACATAAGGTAGGTGAGCCTGCAGCATGGATAGGTACCTGGGACTTCGATGTTGTGGCCATTTCAGAGACATGGATAGAGCAGGGTGAGGAATGGATGTTGCAAGTTCCATGGTTTACATATTTCATTAAGAACAGGCAAGGTGGTAAAGGAGTGAGAGGTGAGGTCTTGTTAGTCAAGGATAGTATAACGGTGGCTGAGAGAACTTTTGATGAGGACTTGTCTACTGAGGTAGTATGGGCTGAGGTTAGAAATAGGAGAGGAGAGGTCACACTGCTTGGAGTTTTTTATAGGCCTCCGCAGAGTTCCAGGGAGGTGAAAGAGCGGATTGGCAAAATTATTTTGGGTAGGAGTGAAAGGAACCGGATGGTCATTATGGGGGGCTTTAACTTCCCCAACATTGACTGGAAATACTATAAATCTAGTACATTGGTGGATCAGTTTTTGTCCAATGTGTACAGGAGGGTTTCCTGACACACTATGTCGATGGGCCGACAAGAGAGGAGGCCACACTGCATCTGGTGCTTAGTAATGAACCAGGCCAGGTGTTTGATTTAGTTGTAGATAAGCACTTTGGGAAAGAGACGATAATTTAGTTGTGCTTAGTCTAGCGCTGGAAAGCGATCGGTGGGGCAAGGGCAATTATAATGCAATTAGGCAAGAATTAGGATGCATAGAATGGGGTAGCAAAATGCAGGGGATGTAGACAATAGAAATGTGGAGCTGGTTTAAGGAACAGATATTATGTGTCCTTGATAGGTATGTCCCTGTCAGGCAGGGAGGAAGTGATAAGGTAAGGGAACTGTGGTTTACAACAGAAATTGTGGAAGAAGGAGGCTTATGCATTGATGAGGCAAGATGGTTCAGATGAGGTGATGGAGAGGTACAGATCAGCTAGGAAGGATTTAAAGAGAGAGTTAAGAAGAGCAAAGAGAGGACATGAGCAGTCTTTAGCAAATAGATTAAAGGAGAACCCTAAAGCTTTCTATAGGTTTGTGAGGAATAAAAGGATGACTAGGGTAGGAATAGGGCCAGTCAAAGACAGAAGTGGGAAGTTGAGTGGGAAGTTGGACCCTGTGGGGATCGGAGAGATGCTAAATGAACATTTCTCATCGGTTTTCACTCAGGAAAAGGAGAATATTGTAGAGGAGAAGAATGAGGTACGAGATATTAGTCTAGAAAGGATTGAGGTTAGTTCCGAACAGGTGTTATAAGTTCTAGAAGGAGTGAAAGTAGACAAGTCCCCTGGGCCAGATGGAATTTATCAGAGGATTCTCTGGGAAGCTCGGGAGAAGATCGCAGAGCCTTTGGCTTTGATATTTGAGTCATCATTGTCGACGAGTTTAGTACCAGAGGATTGAAGGATTGCAAATGTTATGCCATTGTTCAATAAGGGCAGTCGAGATGACCCAGGTAATTATAGACCAGTGAGCCTTACTTCTGTTGTAGGAAAGGTTTTGGAAAGGATTAAAAGAGACAAGATTTATAATTATCTAGCAAGCAACAATTTGATTTCAGATAGTCAACATGGTTTCGTCAAGGGCAGGTCGTATCTCACAAACCTCATTGAGGTTTTTGAGAAGGTGACCAAGCATGTAGATGAGGGTAGTGCAGTTGACGTGGTATACATGGACTTCAGTAAAGCCTTTGATAAGGTTCCACAT
>NC_057724.1:72735722-72739361 GCF_004010195.1 Chiloscyllium plagiosum | reverse complement strand
TACTGAGTCAATGGAAAGATTCTTGGTAGTGTGGATGTGCAGAGGGATCTTGATGTCCATGTACATAGATCCCTGAAAGTTGCCACCCAGGTTGATAATGCTGTTAAGAAGGCATATAGTGTGTTAGGTTTCATTTGTAGAGGGATTGAGTTCTGGAGCCACAATATCATGCTGCAACTATACAAAATGCTAGTGCGGTCACACTTGGAATATTGTATACAGCCATATCTCAGGAAGGATGTGGAAGCATTGGAAAAGGTGCAAAGGAGATTTATCAGGATGTTGCCTGGTCTGGAGAGAAGGTCTTATTAGGGAAGGCTGAGAGACTTGGGTCTGTTCTCATTGGAAAGAAGAAGGCTAAGAGGGCATTTGATAGAGACATACAAGATGATCAGAGGATTAGATAGGGCAGACAGTGAAAGTCTTTTTCCTAGGATGATGTACGAGGAGGTGAGGGGTGATAGATTTAAGACAGATGTCAGAGGAAGGTTCTTTACGCAGAGAGTGGTAAGGGCGTGGAATGCCCTACCTGCTAATGTAGTCAACTCAGCCACATTAGGGGCATTTAAACAATCCTTGGATAAGCACATGGACCTTGATGGGATAGTGTAGGGGGACGAGCTGAGAAAAGTTCACAGGTTGGCACAACATCGAGGGCTGAAGGGCCTGTTCTGCACTGTATTGTTCTATGTTCTACATAAGGAGAACATGCAAACTCCACACAGATAGTCACCCGACACTGGAATCGGACCCAGATTCCTGTTGCTGGGAGGCAGCAGTACTAACCACTGAGCCATTGTGGTGCCCCTTGACATTTCATGAATTATTAACATAGTTTATCAACGTTCACATTAAAGTTTTGAGTCAGTGGGTAAAACTCATGCCTCAGAGTCTGAAGGTTCCAGAAGCAAGTTCCTCTCTAGGGATCTGAAAACCACAAGTTGGATGAACAACACCTCATCTTCTAGCTGGGTAGCCTACAGGCCGGAGGAATCAACATTGGGTTCTCCAATTTCAAATAACCTTCCTTCCCATTCCACAATTCCCTTCACAGCCCCTCCACCTCCCATCCATTCCTCTAAATCACCTACTGGATTCATCTCTCCCATTAACCAACCAGGTTGTACCCTCTACCTGTCTCTACCTATCTCCACCTCATCACCCTGCCCCCACCACCCCCTTTATCTGCAACTCCCTCTGCACCCACTCCCAGTCCTGAAGAAGGGTTATACCCGAAACGTCGACTTCTCCACCTCCAGATGCTGCCTGGCTTGCTGTGTTCCTCCAGCCTCCTGCCTGTCTATCTTGGGTTCCAGCATCTGAGTTTTTTTTTGTCTCTACACAGTTACAGCATTTCTCACCTAATTCTTCGGAGCAACACTGACAGAGTGATGCACTGTCACAAGTGTCACTTTTCAGATATGATGCGGAGATGCTGGTGTTGGGCTAGGGTGGACAAAGTTAAAAATCACACAACACCAGGTTATCGTCCAATAGGTTTATTTGGAATCACAAACTTTCAGAGCACTGCTCCTTCGTCAGGTAGCTAGGAGCAGTACTCCGAAAGCTTGTATTCCAAATAAACCTTTTGGACCATAACCTAGCATTGTGTGATTTTTAACCTTTCAGATAAGCCCTGACTTCCTACTCTGGTGGAGGTAAGACACCAGATGGCACTTCCTCAAGGATGAGCTGGGTAGATTTCTGAAGGGTAATATTTATCCCTCAGTCAAACCTGCCTAGATGACCTGATCTCTTCTCTCTTTGTTGCTTGTGAGAGTTTCTTTATGCAGACGTCCTAGTTTACAAAATGTACTTCATCGGTTTCTGAAGGGTAATATTTATCCCTCAGCCAAACCTGCCTAGATGACCTGATCTCTTCTCTCTTTGTTGCTTGTGAGAGTTTCTTTATGCAGACCTCCTAGTTTACAAAATGTACTTCATCGGCAGTGATCTGCATTAGAATGACCTGAGGTTACAAATGTGAGAAACAAAACTCTTTTTCTCCCAGCTTTAACTGAATATTGAAACTCAATGTAACCTGGAAGACACAAGAAATTCTTTTGATGGTACCAGGGCCTTTTCCTTATCAGGATCTTTGCTGCTTTCGTAGAGAGACGGGCTGCATTATTTTAGCTAATTCACTAATGACAAGAGGCTTGACAAAGGAGATTTGCATAATCAAAGCTAATTCATTCATTCAGCTAATCTACAACTGGTGCCAAAACTGCTTGACAGTTCTACAGTAAATTATGCATCACTTTAGCTTTGAGAGAAAAAATGTCTTTGGCACATGAATAATTTAAAGGATTTTCCCATCCACACAAGGGATGGCAAGAGTTTTATTTCGGCAACCCAGTGATGTTGGATATCATCGGCAATAAATCTTTTCAGTAACACAATTAGAATCACAAGGTGAGCATTTGGGCCATTTTGTCTGTGCCACCTCTAAGACAGGGATACAAGCCTCCCTTCTCAATTAGTGCAAGATTAGATTGATTCTCAGGCAATGCCAGTAAAGATGACATGGATTATGGGCATGACCAAGTCGGTCCTTACTGGGGAAGGAAGTTAGGCAAAAGCAAAATACTGCTGTTGTTGGAAATTTGAAATAAAAGCAGTAAATGCTGGAGAAATTCAGTTTGTCTGGCAGCATCCATGGAGAGGGAGTTAACGTTTTGAGCCTAATATGACTCACTTTAAAGCTTTTTGTCCTTAAAGCAAAGCTATGCATTATGTTGATTCATTCAGCAAAGACGCAAAGGATCATTTGCACAACACAAATGTCAGGCAATGGCCAACACCAATAAGAGAGACTCTAACCACTGCCCCTTGACATTCAGTGGTGTTACCATCACTGAATCCCCCATTATCAACAACTTGGGGATTATCACTGACCAGAAACTCAACTGGACATACCATATAAACAGAATGAGTACATGAGCAGGTCAGAGAGTTTGGAATATTGCAACGAGTAACTCACCTCTTGGCTGCCCAAAGCTTGTCCACCATCGACAAGGCAAAGTCAGCAGTGTGATGGAATACTGCTCACTTGATGGATGGGTGCAACTCCAACCAAACTCAACACATTCAACACCATCCAGGACAAAGCTGTCTACTTGGCTGGCACCATATTCACAAATGTTACTCACTCCACCACTGACACTCAGCAGTGTGTACTATCTACAAGATGTACAGCAAAAATTCACCAAAGATCCTTCGACAGACGTCCAAACCCACAGTTGCTTCTAAGTAGAAGGACAAGGCCAGCAGATACACCACCATCTGCAAGTTTCCCTCCAAGCCACTCACAATCCTGACTTAGAAATATATTGCCATTCTGTCACTGTCGCTGGGTCAAAATCTTGGAATTCCTTCCCTTCT
The DNA here is from genome assembly GCF_004010195.1 of Chiloscyllium plagiosum. Classification (NCBI taxonomy): domain Eukaryota; kingdom Metazoa; phylum Chordata; class Chondrichthyes; order Orectolobiformes; family Hemiscylliidae; genus Chiloscyllium; species Chiloscyllium plagiosum. The sequence goes on along the minus strand of NC_057724.1, from coordinate 72,735,977 downwards.
CTCCTCCCCGGGGAGGCGATGTCTCTAGACCATTAATTCAGAGGACATGCAGGTCCTGGGCCTCCTCCACTGCCGCTCCCTCACCACTGGATGCCTGGAGGAAGAACGCCTCATCTTCCTCCTTGGAACCCTTCAACCCCAGGGCATCAATGTGGAATTCACCAGTTACCTCATTTCCCCTTTCCCCATCTCACCCCAGCTCCAACCTTCCAGCTCAGCACTGTCCCCATGACCTGTCCTACCTGCCTATCTTCC
>NC_057724.1:72729694-72735402 GCF_004010195.1 Chiloscyllium plagiosum | reverse complement strand
TTGTACTCTATGCTACTTTCTCCCCACCCCCACCCCCCTCTCATTTATCTCTCCACTCTGCAGGCACCCTGCCTCCATTCCTGATGTTGGGCTTTTGCCCGAAACATCGATTTTCCTGCTCCTCGGATGCTGCCTGACCTGCTGTGCTTTTCCAGCACCACTCTAGTCGAGACATTAATCCAGAAACTCAGCTAATGTTCTGGTGTCCTGATTTGAAACCTGTCATGCCAGGTTCAATTTTAATTTTAATTCAATTTTTAAAATGTCTGGAAATAGCGAATCAGCTGATGACTATGAAACCATTGTCGATTGTCGCAAAATCCATTGGTTCATGAATGTCCTATCGGGAAGGAATCTGCCATCCCTCCCTGCTCGGGCCTACATGGACTCCAGACCCACAGCAATATCACTGACTCTGAACTGCCCTCTGGGCAATTAGGAATGGGCAGTAAATGCTGGGCCCAGCCAGTGATGTCCACATCCTGTGAATAAATAAAAAAAACATTGCGGGTCTACCCTCAGTATGTGGACTGCAGTGATTCAAGAAAGCAAGCCACCATCACCTTCTCAAAGGCAACTAGAAACGAGCAATAAATGCCAGCTCAGTTGGTAACGCTCAAAACCAGGAGTGAGTAAACAAAAAGCAAACCAACCTTTCTGAAGTGTGATGTCCAGACCGGGCACAATAATCCTGCTGTATTGCCATTGTTTTTTTTTAGAAACGACAATATGACATCTAACTGCATTTAAATAGCATATTTAATAGAATAAACTGCCTCAAAACATTTCACAGGAGCATCATCAAACAGCATTTAATACTGAGACAATATTCCAAAAGTGGCCTAACCGATGTCCTATATAGCCTCAACATGACCTCCCAACTCCTGTACTTAATACTCTGACCAATAAAGGAAAGCATACCAAATGCTTTCTTCACTATCCTATCTACCTGCGACTCCACTTCCAAGGAGCTATGAACCTGCACTCCAAGGTCTCTTTGTTCAGCAACATTCCCTCGGACCTTACCATTAAGTGTATAAGTCCTGCTAAAACTCACTTTCCCAAAATACAGCACCTCGCATTTATCTCAATTAAACTCCATCTGCCACTCCTCAGCCCATTGGCCCATCTGATCAAGATCCCGTTGTAATCTGAGGTAACCTTCTTCGCTGTTCACTGCACCTCCAATCTGTGCCATCTGCAAACAAACTAACTATACCTCCTATGTTCACATCCATATCATTCGTATGAATGATGAAAACTAGTGGTTCCAGCACCGATCCATGTGGCACTCCACTGGTCACAGGCCTCCAGTCTGAAAAGTAACCCTCCAACACCACCCTCTGTCTTCTACCTTCTAACCAGTTCTATATCCAAATGGCTAGTTCTCTCTGTATTTCAGGAAATCTAAGTTTGCGAATTAGCCTCCCAAGGGGAACCTTGTCGAACGCCTTACTGAAGTCCATATAGATCACGTCCACTGCTCTGCCCTCATCAATCCTCTTTGTTACTTCTTCAAAGATCTCAATCAAGTTTATGAGACATCATTTCCCACGTACATGATGACTATTCTTAATTAGCCCTTGCCTTTCTAAATACATGTAAGTCCTGTCCCTCAGGACTCCCTCCAACAACTTGCCCACCATCGATGTCAGACTCACAGGTCTATAGTTCCCTGACTTGTCCTTACCACCTTTTTCAATGGTGGTATCACATTAGCCAACTTCCAGTCTTCTGGCACCTCACTGGTGACTATCGATGATACAAATATTTCAGCAAGGGGCCCAGCAATCATTTTCCTAGCTTCCCATAGAGTACTGGGGTACACCTGATCAGGTCCTGGGGATTTAACCATTTTTGTGCATTTTAAGACATCCAGCACCTCCTCCTCTGTAATATGGACATTTTTGAAGATGGCACCATTATTTCCCTACATTCTATATCTTCCATGTAAACACTGATGCAAAATACTCGTTTACTATCTTCCCCTTCTCCTGCAGCTCCGCACATAGGCTGCCTTGCTGACCTTTGAGGGGCCCTATTCTCTCCCTAGTTACCCTTTTGTCCTTAATGTATTTGTAAAAGCCCTTTGGATTCTCCTGAACCCTATTTGCCAAAGCTGTCTCATGTCCCCTTTGTGCCCTCCTGATTTCTCTCTGAAGTACACTCCTATTGCCTTTATACTCTTCTAAGGATTCACTCGATTTCTCCTGTCTATACCTGACATATGCTTCCTTCTTTTTCGAAACCAAAACCTCAATTTCTCTCGTCATCCAGCATTCCTTACACGTACCAACCTTTCCTTTCACCCTAACAGGAATATACTGTCTCTGGACTTTTATTACGTCATTTCTGAAGGTTTCCCATTTTCCAGCCATCACTTTAACTGCGGACATCTGTCCCCAATTAGCTTTTGAAAGTTCTTGCCTAAAACAGTCAAAATTGGCCTGTCTCCAATTTGGAACTTCAACTTTTAGATGTGGTCTATCCTTTTCTATCACTCTTTGAAAATTAATAGAATTATGGTCACTGGGCCCAAAGTGCTCCCTCACTGACATTTCAGTCACCTGCCCTGCCTTATTTACCAAGTGTAGGTCAAGTTTGCACATTCTCCAGTTGGTACATCCACATCTGAATCAGAATTTGTTTTTGTACACATTTAACAAATTCCTCTCCATCTAAATCCTTCCCACTACGGCTGTCCCAGTCTATGTTTGGAAAGTTAATGTCCCCTACCTTAATTATCCCCACCTCATGGTTGTTAAACATAACTGCAATCTTGTTACAAATTTGCTTCTCAATTTCTCGCCGACTATTAGGGGGTCTACAATACAATCCAAATAAGATATTCATTCCACTCTTATTTCCCAGTCCCACCCAAAATAATTTGCCTGCATGCATTCCCAGGAATATCCTCCCTAAGTATAGCTGTAATGCTATCCCTTAACAAAAACACCAGTCCCCTCCTCTCTTGCCTCCCTTCCTATAGCATTTGTATCCTGGAACATTAAGCAGCCAGTCCTGCCCAACCCTGAGCCACATTTCTGCAATTGCTATGATATTCCAGTCCTGTGCTCCAAACCATACCCTGAGTTCATCTGCCTTCTCTATTAGGCCTCTGGCATTGAAATAAATGCAGTTTAATTTATCAGTCCGACCTTGTTCTCTGCTTTATCGTTGCCTGCCCTAACTGTTTGATTTGTCCGTTTTCCCAACTGTACCAGTCTCAGCTTGATCTCTTTCCTCACTATCTCCCATCCTCCCACCTTACTAGATTAAACCCTCCCAAGCAGCTCGAACAAATCTCCCGGCCAATTCAGGTGCAATCCATCCTTCTTGTACAGGTCACTTCGACATCACAAGACATTCTAATGATCCAAAAATGTGAACCCTTCTCCCATGCACCAGCTCCTCAGCCATGCATTCATCTGCTCTATCCTCCTATTCCTGCCCTCACTAGCTCATAGCACTGGGAGTAATCCAGATATTACTACGCTTGAGGACCTCCTTTTTAAATTCCTGCCTAACTTTCTATATTGTCCCTTCAGAATCTCATCTTTTCCATTCCTATGTCGTTAATTCCAATATATACCATGACCTCCTACTGGTCCCTCTCCCCCGTGAGAACATTCTGCACACTCTTTGAGACATCCTTGATCCTGGCACCAGGGAGGCAACACACTATTCTGATTTTTCGCTGCTGGCCACAAAAATGTTTGTCTGTGTCTCAGACTAGAGAGTCCCATATCACAATCGATCGCTTGGAACCAAACGTACCCTCATTGCATGAGAGCCTGTTTTGAAATCAGAAAATTAGTTGTTCATGCTTCATTTTCCTGAAAGTCTATCACCCCCTACATTTTACAAAACAGCATACTTGTATGAAATGGGGATAGCCACAGGAGGCTCCTGCACTACCTGCCTATCTCTCCTATCTTTCCTGGAGTTTACCCATTTATCTGACTGTATCTGCAGCTTTTTTCCCTTCATTTAACTGCCATCCATCACACCCCAATGAATTCCTCATTGCCTCTAACTGTCACTCTAACAGATCCATTTGATCTAATACGATTCGCAACCAAAAACACTTCCTGCACATATAGTCCTCAGTGGCATTTAAACTCTCCCTTAACTCCCACATCTGACAGGAAGCGCATATCACTCTACTAAAGGCCATCTTTCCACCTTCACAATCTACAGATCCAGAAAATAGCACCGTCTTGATTGCTCTTGATGGACAACTTGTGTGTCTTGCTGCTGGTTGCTGTTCATTAACATCAATCATCATTGTTCATGGTTTTGCAAACCCACCCCACCTACCGTTTTTCTGTGCATTATTAGCATGCTGTGCTTTGGTCCACATTCTCTTCTTCTCCTCCACAATGTACAACCATGATCACTGGGTCACAGAGTCATAGAGGTGTACAGCATGGAAACAGACCCTTCGGTCCAACCTGTCCATGCCGACCAGATATCCCAACCCAATCTAGTCCCACCTGCCAGCACCTGGCCCATATCCCTCCAAACCCTTCCTATTCATATATCCCATCCTTGTAAATCTTTTCTGAACCCTTTCAAGTTTCACAACATGTTTCCGATAGGAAGGAGACCAGAATTGCACGCAATATTCCAACAGTGGCCTATCCAATGTCCTGTACAGCTGCAACATGACCTCCCAACTCCTGTACTCAATACTCTGACCAATAAAGGAAAGCACACCAAATGCCTTCTTCACATCTTATCTACCCGCGATTCCACTTTCAAGGAGCTATGAACCTGCATTCCAAGGTCTCTTTGTTCAGCAACACTCCCTAGGACCTTACCATTAAGTGTATAAGTCCTGCTAAGATTTGCTTTCCCAAAATGCAGCACCTTGCATTTATCTGAATTAAACTCCATCTACCACTTCTCAGCCCATTGGCCCATCTGGTCCAGATCCTGTTGTAATCTGATGTAACCCTCTTCGCTGTCCACTACACCTCCAATTTTGGTGTCATCTGCAAACTTACTAACTGTATCTCTTATGCTCGCATCCAAATCATTTATGTAAATGACAAAAAGTAGAGGACCCAGCACCGATCTTGTGGCACTTCACTGGTCACAGGCCTCCAGTCTGAAAAACAACCCTCCACCATCACCCTCTGTCTTTTACTTTTAAGCCAGTTCTGTATCCAAATGGCTAGTTCTCCCTGTATTCCATGAGATCTAACCTTGCTAATAAGTCTCCCATCGGGAACCTTGTCAAACGTCCATATAGATCACATCTACTGCTCTGCCCTCATCAATCTTCCTTGTTACTTCTTCAAAAAGCATCAACCCAGTTTGTGAGACATGATTTCCCACGCACAAAGCCATGTTGACTATCCCTAATCAGTCCTTGCCTTTCCAAATACATGTACATCCTGTCCCTCAGGATTCCCTCCAACAACTTGCCCACCGCCGAGGTCAGGCTCACCGGTCTATAGTCCCCTGGCTTATCTTTATCATCCTTCTTAAACACTGGCACCATGTTTGCCAACCTCGTGTCTTCTGGCACCTGACCTGGGACTATCGATGATACAAATATCTCAGCAAAAGGCCCAGCAATCACTTCTCTAGCTTCCCACAGAGTCCTCGGGTACACCTGATTAGGTCTTGGGGATTTATCCACCTTTAACTGTTTCAAGACATCCAGCAATTCCTCCTCTGTAATATGGACATTTTTCAAG
>NC_057724.1:72720442-72729556 GCF_004010195.1 Chiloscyllium plagiosum | reverse complement strand
CCCTTTGGATTCTCCTTCATTCTATTTGCCAAAGCTATCTCATGTCCCCGTTGTGCCCTCCTGATTTCCCTCTAAAGTATACTCCTACTTCCTTTGTACTCTTCTGAGGATTCACTCAATCTATCCTGTCTATACCTGACATATGCTTCCTTCTTTTTCTTAACCAAACCCTCAATTTCTTTAGTCATCCAGCATTCCCTATACCTACCAGCCTTCCCTTTCACCCTGACAGGAATATATTTTCTCTGGATTCTTGTTATCTCAATTACGTACAATCTGGGCTGGTGGCATACTCTAACATCTTTCGCTGACATCCACTTACTTGTACATGGAATTTTAATTTGCATTCTCTGTCCCGTGTACAGTTGGACTAGTTTTCAACCCATTTGTTCATCACATATCTCTTTCCTTTTCCTCTGTCATTAATGAAGAATGTTCTGTGAGTCAGAGTGGGCAGACAGATGGTTACTAGGCAACGTCACTTGCAGCTGGGTATAAGCTATGTTCGGATGGTAGATCCTTCTCTATTTGTGTGGCATGACATGCAGCAATGCAGTGCAAAAATCCTCATTTGTTGTTGAATGATCGTTGATTCTAAAGTATTTTAAAGTTGAAAGTTTCAGTTCTAAGACCTTTACAAAGCATCATTGACTTGATGTGTTAACTATTTTCTCTCGACAGTTACTTCTGGATCTGCTGAATATTTTCAGCTTCTTCTGTTCTCGTTTCAGGGAATTTTTTTTCAGGTGCTGCCATAGCAACATGGTAAGGTTCATGTTCTTAAGGTTATTCCTAGCTTCAGTATCCTTCTGTGCGAGCAAATATTGAACTTCCTGATGTCAACAGCAGGAACCCTCTCCTCAGAGATCGCCACCTACAGACAACTACAAAGCATCACCACTGAGAGACAATACTCAGGCACCCATCTCAAGGCCTGGCGTCTGTAACCAGAACATGCTCCAGAACTTGCAAACTAATGCCAACCCTCCCTCTCAAAGGTACATCTGCTGACTGACCACTAACCACAACCTGGAAAATGGTCAGAGTCGTGGAGTCCCAGGTTCCAAGCTGCCACGGAAAAACTTGAGAGCAAGTCGGGAAAATGGGGTCACCCTCTCCAGATGTGGGCCTTGATGACCAGCTCAAATTATGACTGGATCCACCAAAGCAGATGATCAGCTGCACACTGAGTTCCCGTCCTACTCAATCCATTCCTGGAGTCATTCCCATCATTCTCGGTCCATCAGCTGGAGCCAACAAATGGTTGGCAAGTTCCATGTTAAACTGAAACCTTTTGCATACTCAGCACCCTCATATAGTCTTTAGAAACTCGTAACTGTGCGGCCAAATTCCGCCCCAACTCCATTTACAAATTTGCTGATGACACCATCTTTCAAGATTAGATCTCAGTTAACGACGAGACAATACAGAAGAGTCTGAATGCTTAGTGCCATGATGTAAAGGCAACACCTCTCCATCAATGTCAGCAAAATGAAGGAGCTGAAAGGAAAATGAAAGGACTTCAGGAAGCAGAGCGGAGGGCATGCCCCAGTGTGCATCAGTGGTGCTGAGATGGACATGGGCGATAATTCCTGGGAGTGATGATCACCAACAATGTGTCCTAGTCCACATACATCATCATGATGGTCAAGAAAGCCCACTATTTCTCAGGAGGCATAGGGAATTCGGCAGGTCTATGAGGACTCTTACCAATTTTTGTAAGTGCACCACAGAAAGTATCCCATCTGGATGTAGCACAGTGTAGTTTGACAACTGCTGTGCAAGAAACTGCAGAGAGTCATGATCACAGCCCAGTCCATCACACAAACCAGCCTTCCAACCATTGACTCCATCTATACTTCCAACTGCCTCAGGAAAGCGGCCAACATCATCAAAGACCACCCCCCCACCCAGTTCTACCCTCTTCCATTGGGCAGAAGATATAAAAGTTTGAAAACACGTACAAACAGATTCAAGAACAGCTTCTTCCCCATTGTTATGAGAATTATGAATGGACCTCTCAAACGTTAATTATGATCTCTCTCTTTTTCTGCACCTTCTCTGTGGATGTAACCCTGTATTCTGAATGCTGTTCTGCTACCCTTGATGCACTTTGTATGGTATGATCTGCATGGATAGCATGCAAAGCAACACTTTTCACTGTATCTTGGTGCATGTAATAACTATAAATCAATCAGTCTTTCAGGTTTCAGCAGTAATAATATTTTGCTTTTGTTGATTTTGAAACAGGATAGAAAAGGAGTAAACTTAGAGGTAAACGCTAGACTAAGAGATAATTTGTGTGGAGTTTGGACATTCTCCCTGTGTCGGCGTGGGTTTCCTCCGGGTGCTCCGGTTCCCTCCCACAGTCCAAAGATGTGCAGGTCAGGTGAATCGGCCATGCTAAATTGTCCGTAGTGTTAGGTGAAGGGGTAAATGTAGGGGAATGGGTCTGGGTGGGTTGCTCTTCAAATGGTCGGTGTGGACTTGTTGGGCCGAAGGGCCTGTTTCCACACTGTATGTAATCTAATCTAATTATAGACCCAACCCTGCTTTGCTGTTGATTATATATTGTGTAATAGTTAGATCTTTCTCCTTATGATATTTATACATCATTAGGCGAACAATAGTCAGTTCAACTACTTTAATAAATAAATGGTTTGTTCATGGAAGTGGGCTGACTTCTTTTAAAAATTGGGCTTATTACATAACAAGAAATATTCTTTGTCCCTGTTGTATTCAAACTTAAAAGTGGATTTGGGATATAACGACGAGTGCATTTCAAGTTAACCGCATAGACACCAACATTTAATTCATTAACTGGTAAAACTATTCTCAAAGTGACTGACATACTTACAGGTCATGACATACAGAATACCAAACCATAGTAAAACCAACCAAGTCTTCACAGCGAAACCCATCAAAGTGCCATTCCTAACAAGAAATAAAAATATTGATGTCCTTAAAAAAATACAGAAATTACACACACGCATATATCTCTACCTCAAAGACTTTTTAAAAATAAGAAATTGCATATCAGCTCACAACATTTCAGTCAATTTTAATTTAGAAGTTTTAGATGGTGTGTTATTGTAATGAGTTATGGTGTCTGGGCATCGCTCGCTAGGTCAGTATTGATAGCCCCTCCCTAAGTGCCCCTGAGAAGGTAGTGACAGTGAAGTACTGCTGTCTATGCAGGGTCGATACATCCACTGTGCAGTTTGGGACAGAATTCCATGCCTTTGTTTGAGTGACAGTGAAGGAATGGTGATCTAGATGCAAGGAGAAAGAGAGGATTGTAGATGCTGGAGTGTCAGAGTTGAAAAGTGTGGTGCTGGAAAAGCGCAGAAGATCAAGCAGTATCTGAGGAGCAGGAGTTGATGTTTTGGGTGTAAGCTCTTCATCAGGATACAGTTGCTAGCCCAGCTAATCTGTGACTTGGATGAAAGCTTGCATATGGTGGTTCTGCCCTGTATCTCTGGCCTTGGCCTTCTGGAGGGCAGAGGTTGCCAATTTGAAAAGATTGTCAGCATTCTTTTGTTTATGGATGGCGATGCACATGTGACAAATCAATTGGCAATGGGGTAGGGGTGGATTTATCTCAGGGTGGCGAGATGGCTGGGTTTGCAATGCAGAGTGATGCTAGCATCGTGGGTTCAATTCCCTCACCAGCTGAAGTTACCTTGAAGGACCCTCCTTCTCAACCTGTCCCCTTGCATTGGGTATGGAGACCATCAGGTTAAGCCACCACTCGTCATCTCAGTCTGATGACAGGGCAGCGCTTTGGTCTTGCAGCTACCTTTACATATGATACACTCTTGCTTCTGGCTAAGGGGTCAATCTGCAAGAGGCAGGATTGGCCACTAGAGCTGTGTATGAGGTGGTTATCAAATGTTGTTGTGGATGGTTGTTTCAGTGTTAGTGTCTGTTCCTAAACTGCCTTAGCCACCAATTGGCAGGTGATTTCCCTCTATTATTGGCAATATCACCAAGAAATGTGCATGTATGCTTGCGACCTTCATATTTGGTTTATACGCATCCTTGAAGCAGACCTGCCTGACCTGACCTGCTGTGCTGTTCCAGCAATAAAGTTTCAGCTTTGATCTCCAGCGTCTGCAGACCTCACTTTCTCCTTTGAGCATCCTGCCAATTACCTGGCATCAGATACCTCAGTGCACAGATTATCCTAGGGAACACATCTACCCTCTATCTTATGAATGTGCCTCAGACTGTGAAGTTGCCTGTGTTTCAGAACATACTGAGGGATTTACTTTTGGTAGGATTGTCACATTCATATTTTTGCCCTTCCTTGAGATGCCAAGAACATTTATCAAATGTCGATGAAAATTGCTGACATCCTTCATTTGTAGGAAGTAGTTAGTGTTTCACCATCACACTATAAGACATTGGAAACCAGTACAATGGTGCGAAGAGTCAGTTTGATCATCTTCTGTGCACATTTGTGAGTTGGCAAAAAGATGGTTGCTGCTTTCCTTCTCTGTCTGTCAGGCTCCATATCAAATACACATTGTCTGTCACCCTGGGCCCAAGGTAGCAGAAGCTGTTAAACCATTTTCACTTAGGCTGTTGTTTCATGACCCTATCTATAATAGTGTTCTTGATGTTTATATGAGAGGAGACCTTGTTACAGAAATGAGAGAGACAATCAAGTTGTCTTTGTAGCCACATTTCTGAAGAGTGTCTAGCGCAGGAACATCAACATGGAAATATTCTCTGACCAAGATTTGCTGTAATTTTGACTTCTTTGTGCAGATTGTAGAGCTTGCTGTCTGGTCTGTCCTTTGTCATGAACATCTCATATTCATGTGTTTTAGGACAGAATGTTTAATTTCAGGAATGCAAAATTAACAATAGAAGATGGAATGCATATAATTCTAGCACCTTAAAGTTGAGATGCACTTCAAAGATTGTGGTCATGTTTCTTTATGAGGGTTAACAGCTGGGAGGGTAAGGGAATCAAAACGTTGGACTTTAGAGACTGGCAGAACACTGAAAGCAAATGGTTCAGATGTTGTCCGTGTTTGTTTCTTGGAATCAGAATAAAAGTAATGTTGTTGTAAAAATAGTCAACTTACTTAACTAGAGATGTGGGGTCTTTGCAAAGTTTGCAGCAATTACAATTTCAGAGGTATTGTTTTGGGAGTTATAGAGTCATAGAGTCATACAGATGTACAGCATGGAAACAGACCCTTCGGTCCAACCTGTCCATGCCGACCAGATATCGCAACCCAATCTAGTCCCACCTGCCAGCGCCTGGCCCATAACCCTCCAAACCCTTCCTATTCATATACACATCCAAACGCCTCTTAAATGTTGCAATTATACCAGCCTCCACCACATCCTCTGGCAGCTAATTCCATACACGTACTACCCTCTGCATGAAAAAGTTGCCCCTTAGGTCTCTTTTATGTCCTTCCCCTTTCACCCTAAACCTATGCCCTCTAGTTCTGGACTCTCCAACCCCAGGAAAAGGACTTTGCCTATTTATCCTATCCATGCCCTCTGTAAGGTCACCCCTCAGCCTGCAACGGTCCAGGGAAAACAGTTAAATTTAAATTAATTGTAAGTATTCAATGAACTTTTAAAGACTGTAAGACATATTAGCCAGGAACAGGCTACATTGTCATGGAGGCAAAAGTGAGGACTGCAGGTGCTGGAAACCAGAGTTTAGATTAGCGTGGTGCTGGAAAATCACAGCAGGTCAGGCAGCATCCGAGGAGTAGGAAAATCGACGTTTTGCGCAAAGGCCTTCATCAGGAGAGGATGGAGTTTAAGGGGGTTTTCTAGTTTATGTTATTTTGGAGTGTGCTTGTTGTGAGGAGTCATTGGCAGATTGGAGCTGAGACAGTGCTGAAGTAGAAACTATTTTGGGAATTCTCGCCTTTTCTGTCTTGTGAGAAGAGATTGTACTACAAAGATGTGAGCAGTCTTTGGGGCAGTTGAAATCAGAGAGACTTTTAGAGGGCGATCCAAATAGAAATCTTTGAAAGTAATGCATTGGAATCCCTTGGAAAGGAGACAAAAGTCAGTGAGATTTGGTGATCAAATATCTGAAGAAATTTTGAGAATTCCGTGGGATCTGTCTCAACTGCGTTTGATGTTTGATGTGCTCTGTGGGACATTTGACCATAACTTGTTACTCCACATTTATCTCATATTAATTCCTGACATTGAAGTTATGTAGTTATGAGTTACTTTTCAAAATTTATGTTATAAAGTTATGTTAGTGTTTCAAAACTATGAAACCTTGTGTGTTGATTATTTTAGTAAAACCTATGATCTCAAACATTGTTTGCATTAAGCAACAAAATATATACTGTTGCCAGGCTGTAATATAGGTTTGATGATATGATCTCAGAGTCTTCATCATAGTGCTCTTTACAGTAGCTCCAGATCTGCAAGTTAGTTGCTCGTGTCTTCATTTCAAGAGTACTTCACTGGCTGTGAAACGTTTTGCAGCATCTTACAGTTAGATATTGTTATAGAAATAACGCAAGATCTTCCTGTAATGTGAGATTTCAAAACACGTTGCACTCATCCAGTCAAGTGGGGAGGATTCCAACACACTCCTAACTTGTGCTTTAAGAGATAGTGGACAGACCATGGTTCCATTTTCTTAGAATCAAGAGAACATTTGGGAGCACTAAAGTTTCAGTTCCAGCCCTAACCCAAAACCCAGAGCTTTTAAAACTAGGTGACGTGAAAATGTGTTGGAGGGAGTACAGCACTGTTGGAGATGCCATCCCTTATCTAAGACATTAAATTGAGCAGATCTCTGCTGTCTCAGGTAGATGTAAAAGAACACTTGCTAGCAGATACATCTGACAGTAACTGGTCAAATTAATTACTCTGAACTGAGAATAATAACAAGACACCATGTAGTGAAGAAGTACTGTCTCTACCCCTGGTTCAGGAGGCCTGGGTTCATATTCCTGACCAAGGGCTTTTGCCCGAAACGTTGATTTTCCTGCTCCTTGGATGCTGCCTGAACTGCTGTGCTTTTCCAGCACCACTCTAATCCAGAATCTGATTTCCACTATTTGCAGTCATTGTTTTTACCCGGCCTGGGTTCATATCCCACCTGCTCCAGAGGTGTGTAATAACATCTCTGAACAGGTTGATTAGGAAAATTAGACTATACTTTAAAAAATGAAATACTTAGTGAATAATCTTCACTAAATTAAACAATAAAATTGTAACGTGACATTGGAATCAGTCTTCTCAATGCACAAATTAGGAAACCAGAGATTTCAGGAATTCTTCTGAACTTGAGTGGAAAGTCGAGACCCCTCCATTTTCACAGGGTTGTGCTGTTGCCAAATGGTACAATGAATAGGAATGGGCACTAAAGCTATTGTTGAACTTGTTTGACACCAGTGACAAAAAGAACTTGGATTTGACGCATGCTCAGATTTTTCCAGAATATATATTGAAACAAAAAAAACAAATGTCACATCACCTCCTGCAGTGTCAGTGATGGAAGGCACTGAGCTAAGGAACTAGGTGGCAATGGTGAAGGAGGGCAGCTGGAACAGTCATATGGCCTCTCTCCATAAATAAAAGTGTCTTGTGTGGAAGGAGGACTGATGGGAAGCGACAGCAGATGGACAAATGTAATCCACATATGGAATAGTTCTTTACTTATCCTTAACATCGCTTCCTGTTTGTAATGACTTGATACCGGTGGGACTAAATAATAGTGCCTCATTAACTTCAGGTTATCCGTATTTTGAAATCTCACATTATAGGAAGACCTTGCATTATTTCTGTAACAATATCTAACTATAAGATGCTACAAAATGTTTCACAGCCAGTGAAGTACTCTTGAAGTGCAGTCACGAGCAACTAACTTGCAGATCTGGAGCTACCGTAAAGAGCAATATGATGATGACCAACCTATTTTAATGTTAGATAAAGGATAAGTATTGGTCAGATAAGAATATCGCCCTTCTTCCAATATTGTCTTAGGATCTTCTACATTTGCATAAAAGAACAAATGGGGCCATAGGTTAATGTCTAATCCAAAAATAAAGGCATCTCTGATGGAGAAGGTGTATGAGACGCTTGCCTCTATTGGTCAAAGCATTGAGGATAGGAGTTCAGAGGTCATGTTGTGGCTGTCCAGGACATTGGTTAGAACACATTTGGAATACTGTGTTCAGTTCTGGTCTTGCTGCTTTGGAAAGATGTTGTGAAACTGGAAAGGATTCAGAAAAGATTTACAAGGATGTTGCCAGGTTTGGAGGGTTTGAGCTACAGGGAGAGGCTGAATACGCTGGGGCTGGAGCGTCGGTAGCTGAGGGGTGACCTTATAGAAGATGATAAAATCATGAGGAACATGGATAGAGTAAATAGCCAAGGTCATTTCCCCAAGCTAAGGGAGTCCAAAACTAGAGGACATATGTTTAAGGTGAGGGTTCGGAAAGATTTAAAAGGAAGCTAAGGGATAACTTTATCATACAGAGGATGGTGCTTGTATGGAATAAGCTGCCAGAGGAAGTGGTAGAGGCGCATACAGTTACAGCCTTTAGACTCATAGAGTCATAGAGATGTACAGCATGGAAACAGACCCTTCGGTCCAACCTGTCCATGCCGACCAGATATCCAAACCCAATCTAGTCCCACCTGCCAGCACCCGGCCCATATCCCTCCAAAGCCTTCCTATTGTACACCAGTCAATGAAGGTAAGCATGCAGGTACAGCAGGTAGTGAAGAAGGCTAATAGCATGCTGGCCTTCATAACAAGAGGGATAGAAGCAAAGAGGTTCTTCTTCAGCTGTACAGGACCCTGGTGAGACCACACCTGGAGTACTGTGTGCAGTTCTGGTCTCCAAATTTGAGGAAAGACATTCTGGCTATTGAGGGAGTGTAGCGTAGGTTCACGAGGTCAATTCCTGAAATGGCGGGATTACCTTACAATGAAAGACTGGAGCGATTGGACTTGTATTCTCTTCAGTTTAGAAGACTGAGGGGGGATCTGATTGAGACATAAAAGATTATTAAAGGATTGGACACTCTGGAGGCAGGAAACATGTTTTTGCTGATGGGTGAGTGCTGAGCCAGAGGACACAACTTAAAAATACAGGGTAGACC
>NC_057724.1:72651273-72719942 GCF_004010195.1 Chiloscyllium plagiosum | reverse complement strand
ATTAACTCCCCTTCATGACAATGCTGTTGGATTTCCAGGATGAGAGTCGCTCTGTGAGTGTCTCACGCCTGGTTCCTGTGAAACTCCCAAGGTCTGAATGGTTGTGGAGGTCAGTCCCAGTTTTGGCTCGACTCAGGTCACTGAGTGACTTCACAATCACCGAAAGTGACGGAAGGAAGGGCCATTCCCTCCAAACGGGAAGCAGGCAAGAATAAATTCACCAGGGTCGCCACCGAGTTGCTGCTGCTGCTGCCATCTACTTCAATAGCCAGAGCAATCACTGATGGCCAGTCACAGGTGTAGTCCTGGTTGAAGCTGACACTGTCTTTGTTATTGATGTGAAAGGTAAAGCAGTAGCCTGCACTGAGGCTTCTTCCTTCACTGTTTCGTTCTATTTGAGTTGAAATGGACTTAAGGAAATTGAGCATTTTAGGCTGAGTCTGACAGTTTCTTTAGGCTCCTTCAGAGAGCCATCTATTAGTACTCTCCTTCCACTCTTCCTCCTGGGCCACCAAAGGTCTGGCTGTTGATACACTCCTTCCAAGAAATCCCCTTGCCATTTTCCAGAATGGAAAACTGATGAGTCTCCAGGATCTTCCGGCTCTCCTCCACCACCTGCCTGATTTTTCTTGAAATGCCTAGGGGCTCACCCATTCCTCATCCATTGCCCATAACGTGTGGTATGACCATGTCTCAGAATGGGCTATCTTTGCAGCTCTCACAGACGCACCTCCAGCTGTTTTGCTCAAGTTGTAAAGCCCAGAGGTCAAGTCTATGCAGCCTGTACCACATCCTGCACATGGGCTCACCTACATCAATTAAAAAGTCCTCAAATTCCCTACATTGTGTTTTTGGGCATTCTGCTTGTCCAAGAAGTTCTGCTGTACCTCAAGCTTGCTTTTAATTTTCTTCAATCTTACCTCGGTGTTGTTTATATAAACGCACCATGAATAGAAAGTAGAAATTCATCATCGCTACCAATAAATCAGCTTCTCTTCACACACTTATAAATTCTCACCTTCCCTATGCTAATTCGGAAACTTTGGCTTTTCAAAATGACTGGTGTTGAATTGCAGACCCTAACAGCAGCAACTCAACAATCCAAGAACTCACATTTCCCAGGATGTTTTCTCTGCTTCTGAATCATGCCCTGGAGGCCTTTAATATGGTCATACAGCACAGAAGCAGACTCTTCGGTCCAACCAGCCCTTCCCTCCAAACCTGTACCACCTGCCTGCTCCTGGCCCATATCCCTCCAAACCTTTCCTAGTCATGTACTTATCTAAGTATCTTTGCAACCCATTCCTAAAAATAAATGACCATTCCTTCACTGCCATTGGGTCAAAATCCTAGAACTCGCTTCTGAACTACATTATGGGTGTTCTTATGTTTGTAGGATTGGAGGTTGGAGAAGATAGTTAACCACCATCACCTTCTCAGAGGTAATTAGAAATGGGAATTAAGTGCTGGCCCAGCCATCAGTACCTCATACATGTGACTGTATAGAAAAACGATACTCCTTTGAGGTATTTTATCTTCGAGGTTATATCTCAATGCAGGTTATTTGCTGTACTGATGCAATAATGTTGCACATAATCTTTCATGTTTCTCATAATCTTTCATGTTACTCTTACCTTCTAGCGACTGTACTGACAGGAGGTGAATTGTAAACTGTTCAGCTATTTTAATGTCATATAAACCTGTGATGTTCAGTAAATGAAAGCAAAATACTGCAGATGTTGTCAACTGTGAGAGATTGACGGATAGACTCAGCTTCGTTTTCTCTCTTCACAGATGCTACTAGATCTGTTGAGTTTCTCCTGCATCATGCTTGATTCAATTTTCAATGAAATTTGATATAATTACTTCTGTTCATCCTATCTTCAAAATCAATATTGTGGTGAGTTACATTCTGCCATAAATTAGGCCTGTCATCCTGTGGAGAATTTACACTAAGTCACTGAAAAAAAAGAGTACCCTGCAATGAGTATTAAACAGATCATGAGATGAGTAACCAATGGATAGTTAATTAATTTCAAATGTCGATTTCCTCACAAATTTTAAATTAGATTGTACAATTAACCATTCTGTGGGAGAGTTATGACAATTACATCTTAAAGAAAATCTAATCAAACCAATTTCTCAAGAGTATTTTGAGAACTTTCATTTTATGACCATTGACTGGATCTGGGATCGAATTGTCATCAAGGAATTCATCAAAACACAGCAGAGCTAATCATACAATGCTGCATTTAGTCAATGTTTACTTATGGTAGCAAAACAGGCATAGAGTCATAGAGATATACAGCATGGAAACAGACCCTTCGGTCCAACCCGTCAATGCCGACCAGATATCCCAACCCAATCTCGTCCCAGTTGTAATAGCCTCCACCACTTCCTCTGGCAGCTGATTCCATACACGAACCACTGTCTGTTTGAAAAGGTTGCCCTTTAGGTCTCTTTTATATCTTTCCCCTCTCACCCTAAACCTATGCCCTCTAGTTCTGGACTCCCTAACCCCAGGGAAAAGACTTTGTCTATTTATCTTATCCATGCTCCTCATAATTTGGTAAACCTCTATAAGGTCACCCCTCAGCCTCCGATGCTCCAGGGAAAACAGCCCCAGCCTGTTCAGTCTCTCCCAATAGCTCAAATCCTCCAACCCTGGCAACATCCTTGTAAATCTTTTCTGAACCCTTTCAAGTTTCACAACATCTTTCCGATAGGAAGGAGACCAGAGTTGCACCCAATATTCCAACAGTGGCCTAACCAATGTCTTGTACAGCTGCAACATGACCTCCCAACTTCTGTACTCAATACTCTGACCAATAAAGGAAAGCATACCAAACGCCTTCTTCACTATACTCTCTACCTGCGACTCCACTTTCAAGGAGCTATGAACCTGCACTCCAAGATATTGAATAAAGTCAAATGTTAAGAACAAACTGATTTTTCTGTAGCTCTCTCAGTTTATTGGAAGCGAGTGGCTGGAAAATTTGGATTGGAAGTATTGCATTTTATCTGTAATTGATTTTGATGGGTGATTTCAGAAGTGATAAAGAAATGTGTGAAGACAACAATAGGAACAGGAGAATGCCATACAACTCAACAGGCCACAATCAAATTCAAACGTCTACCTCATTTCCACTTCTCTTTTGAACTCATTTATCTCAAAGAATCTGCACTTATTGATGATATGCAAGGATGATGAAGATCCATAGCCATCTGGGACAGAGAATTCCAAAGAGTCAGTCCTGAAGATACTCAGTCCTGAAAGCCTAACCTCTTAGCCTGAGACTAAGACTCCTAGTTCTAGCCTCTCTGGCCTATGGAATGGCCTCTTATCATCTCACTTACCAAAAATCCTTAGAATTTCATAGGCATCATGGTGGCACGGTGATTAACACTACTGCCTCACAGCACCAGGAATCCAGGTTTGATTCCAGCTTAGGACAACTACTTGCATGGAGCTTGCACATTCTCCTTGTATCAGGGTGTTCTAGTTTCCTTCCACAGTCCAAAGATGTGCAGGTTAAGTGAATTGGCCATGTTAAATTGCCCATAGTGTCAGGGATGTGTAGGTTAGGTGCATTAGTCAGGAGTAAATATGGGGAATGGATCTGGATGGGTTACTCTTTGGAGGGTAGTTGTGGACTGAAGGGCTTGTTTCCACACGGTCAGGATTCTATTAATGAGATTTCATTTCATTCTTTTAAACCCTATGGAATACATACTGACTCTACTCAATCTCTCCTTACAACCTCTCATCATAGAAATCATTTTAATGAACCTTTGTTGTACTGCTTGCAAAGAAAGGACATCACCCCTTACAAAAGGCAACAAAAAAACCATACACACTACACAAAATATGATCTCCTAATATTCAGTAACAAATCTTCTATTGCTTGTTGTATCTGTGTTTGAACTCTGTTCCTATAATTTGCATACAAGGACACCCAACATTTTTTTTTAAAAATGGAGACGTTTTAAATGCTGAAAATTATTAAAATCACTACTCCACTTAAATTATTTGCTGAAAGCTAATAAAATCACTATTCCCACTTAAATTCTTTGCCAGTGACATCCACATCCCATGATATAAATGATAAAGAAATATTTACCAAGGGATAAATGAGGTATTTTCAAGACATCCCTTTTGGATTCAGCTTTGCAAAAAAACCATTTCAAGAAAAGTGAGCTCTGCTTTGATCAACCTTCTCAAAAGACATTATAACTGTTTTAATATATAGTCATAGGGATGTACAGCATAGAAACAGACCCTTCAGTGCAACTCGTCCATGCCGACCAGATATCCCAACCCAATCTCGTCCCACCTGCCAGCACCCGGCCCATATCCCTCCAAACCCTTCCTATTCATATACCCATCCAGGTGCCTTTTAAATGTTGCAATTGTATTAGCCTCCACCACTTCCCCACACATCGTCCACCTGTGTGAAAATGTTGCCCCACAGGTCTCTTTGATATCTTTCCCCTCTCACCCTAAACCTAGGCCCTCTGGTTCTGGACTCCCTCACTACAGGAAAAAAGACTATCTATTCATCCTATTCACACCTCTTATGATTTTATAAACCTTCATAAGGTCACCCCTCAGTCTCAGACACTCCAGGGAAAACATCCCCAGTCGATTCAGCTTCACCCTACAGCTCAAATCCTCCAATCCTAGCATCACCCTTGTAGATCTTTTCTGAACCCTTTCAAGTTTCACAACATCCTTCCGATAGGAAAGAGACTGGAATTGCATGTAATATTCCAAAAGTGGCCTAACCAATATCCTGTACATGTGCAACATGACTTCCCATCTCCTATACTCAATGCTCTGACCAATAAAGAAAAGCATAGCAAACACTTTCTTCACTATCCTACTTACGTGCAACTCTACTTTCAAGGAACTATGAACCTACACTCCAAGGTCTCTTTATTCAGCAACTTACCCTAGGACCTTAACATTTCGTATAAGTCCTGCTCTGATTTGCTTTTCCAAAATGCAGCATCTCACATTTATCTACAATTAAACTACATCTGCCATTCCTCAACCCACTGGCCCATCTGATCAAGATCCCGTTGAACTCTGAGGTAACCTCCTTCACTGCTCACACCACCAATTTTGGTGTCATCTGCAAACTTACTAACTATACCTTCAATGTTCACATCCAAATCATTTATATAAATGATGAAAAGTATTGACCAGCATCAATCCTTGTGGCACACCACTGGTCACAGGCCTCTAGTCTGAAAAGCAACCCTCCACCACCACCCTCCGTCTTCTACCTTTGAGTCAGTTCTGTATGAAACTGGCTAATTATCCATGTATCCAATAATTGATTTGCAGTTATGTAGGCGGATTCTGCATATCAATTCCACACTTGCAATTCAGAGTGCACATTATCTTTGAGTAAACACCCAAATACTTACGCTTGGACAGGGCACATACTAGATAGAAAATGACATTTGCTCTCTTTGATTTGTTCATGACCTGATTAAAAATACTCTCCATTACCCCATATACATTGCTATGAAAATGAAAAGAATGCATCCCTTTCTCTTGTTTTCCTGCCAACACATTATGAGATTTTTCCTTTAGTTTTAATTTATAATAGTAGGAACAATAAACGGGAAGCTAATTCCAATGCTCGTATTTATTAGAAGCTCTTACATCAGCCCGACAGAGCATTTTGGATTTTTTTTGCCCGAGTATAGATTACTGGTAACGTCATTGGATTTATAATCCTGAGGTCCAGGCTGATGCGCTTGGTTTATGTGTTCAAATCCCACATCATTTGATGGCATTAAAAATCAATTAATAAATCTAGAACTGAAAATTTGTCTCAGTTAATGATGACCATATTATCTTCTTTAATTGTCCGAAAAATTTATCTGATTCACTAATTCCCTCCAGGGAGGTATATATGCTGTCCTTAACCAGTCTGATCTTCCGGTCTCACCACAAAGGTGGATGACCCTTAACTGCCCTCTGCAATGGCTTGGCAAGCCACTGAGTTCAATGGTAATTAGGAATGGGAAACTTACCTTGCCAGTGACCTCCACATCCCATTATAAATTGAAAGGGACTACTGCACCACAGCAACACCTGACAAGATTGTCAGTGCATCCAACATCAAATCATTTCACTCCCAATTGGATTTAATTCTGCTGGTGCAGTGTTTTACCTTGCAGTTTCAATTGCTCACAAAGTCACACTCTGACCTGTTTGGGGCATCTAAATGTGTTAGCACAGGCTCATATTTTGGAATATGTTGGAATTAAGAGTTTATAATGGCACTGTGAAGGCGCTCTGGGTTCTAAAGAAGACTCAGATCAGACTCAATCACCGTTTCTCACTCCACAGATGTTACCAGGTTGACTGAGTTTCTTCAGCACTTGATTTTGTTTCAGATCTCGAGAACTTTTGTTTTTATTTGCTGGGCCTCTCTGACCTTGGTGAATGACGGGATCAAGAGTGCAATTGCCTGAACCAGTGAGATAAAACTAGTGAATGAAAAACAAAGAGCAAGAATTGAGGGCGTTGAAGTTATGTCCAGAGAAACAGAGGGGAGAAATAAAAGAATAAAGCGAGAAGAAAAATGAATAGGATTTTTAAAAACACAAACTATTTACATCCTGTAGAATGAATTAGACTTAACATATAATTACTTACTCTCTGGATCAATCACTGTACCATTAAAATTGTGCTTGCAGTTTGTGACCAGCAACTTACAGATACAGCAATTATTAGTAGTACAAGGTTAATTGCAGTTTCAGATACTTAACAGCAATTTGCAATACCATGGGGTTTCTCCTCTTCATTGTAAGATTTTGACTAAATTATATATCAATCATAATTTGCATCATTTTCAGCAAATTGATAGTGAACAGCATGGAATTTTCTCTTTTCCAATATTAGTTTGTGTCTAGGCATCCAGTAATAGTGGTGGCATTGAGCAGGGTAAGTAGTGAATCACATTGAGGTATTCTCACAGACAGCAAACCAGGAAGTAAAATGCACTGATTATCCTTCACTTTTAATTGAACTTGACAGAAAACAATACATATGGAATTAAATTAGAAGCTATAGAATCGTAAACAACTTTTTAAAGAGTACGAAATTTAACATTCCACAAATATAAGTTTGCACTATCAGGGTTTCAGCAATAATTATGAGTGTGCCATTATAATTAAGTGTGCCATTTAAAACCCAATTGTACCTCATTCTGCAGGATTCTCATTCTATGTTCATTTATCAAGGGGTTTTACAGCAAAATAGCGTAAAAGGACAGGTTTTTGTCACTTCAGTGATTTCCAATGAATCGTAGTTGGCGGGGATACTTCAACATTACACCCTTTGCAGAACGGCACAGAATCACTCATAGTAATTTTGGGATTTTGGCATTTAATTATGCATGTGCAGACGCTAGAAGTTGCATCTGTTTCACAGGAATAATGATGGTGATCACAGATGATTTTGCTATCACAACTGTCACCAAACTTTGGGGCAATGTAGTTCCAAAAATTATAATGACTTGTACAAGCAAATAACACATGACAATGAAAATGGAATAAAAAACAATGCAAATCTCGTATTTTATATGCTGCAACATCATGTTCTGTCATTTTCTTTAATAACCACGACAACTCAAATTGTACTGTGGTAAATTAGCAGGAAGTAAATTTTATCCTACAGTCAGCAGAGGAAGATCAAACTTTATTAATTGAAACTGCTTGCATACAAAATATATTGCACTTCAACCAAACAATATCAACATAAAACCAAATTATTTGTTTTCACTACTATGTACAGAGAAAAATATTGCCCCTGTTGCAGATTCATATACTGTAAGGTCAATCTACCTTTGTTAATCATCTACACTAAGTTAACACAATAGCCCATAATGGACAGGTACATAAACAAAGCTTTTTCCTCCCCAAATACTGTACATTCCCAAAAATAAATAACTACAAATCATCAGTTTGGCAACAATCTTCAGGCATTTTATGCCTTTCAAACAGTACACTATTTAATTCTTTACATTTACTCTTGTACATCAAATGCAGAGTTGTAAAGAAAAAAGTGCCCTCCCACAGTCTGATCAATGCCATACAAACTTCAGTGCAAGGATTTCTGATCCTTTACTGTTCAGCTAGATGCATATATAAGGAAAATCATGAAATCATGAAAAGCATGCATTCTTCTGTAAAGGTTCCCCAATATTTAACCACACTTTTTATCTACATACATGTATAATACAATGTAACTGTCTTCTGCTCATTTAGCTTCCCTGATTTCTGCAACTATAGTAAGGTTACCCCCTTCTGGCAAGTTATATTGAAGGCACAGATCAAACAATATACTCTGTTGTAAATCTTTTCTTTAAAAAGGAGTTTCGCTAAGTGAAATGAAAATGGTTACATCACAAATGTTCCACCTGTCCACCAAAAGACAATGTGGACCATGTGCATCAATTGTGCACAAATGAGTTTCATGTCTTTGGCCTAATAGGTTTCTCTAAATGACATGTAAGCATCCGGTTTGTATGGTTAATGAAAGGAAATTTAGAGAGAACGTCACTCTACAGGAATGAGATTTAAGATACTCCATTGACCAGCACTTGCTGGTTGTCTGTGGGACTTTCTGGCTTCTCTTTCTTCTGAGCACGTTCCTTGCCCGCACGCTGTCGAGTGCTCTCGCCGAAAACATTTGGGCTGTGGGAAGCTTTTGACACGACACTCCTTTCATTATTGCTGTCAATTCTGATCTGGAACAAATTAGAAAGTGTTCAGAAATGAAATGCTGAGCCCATAACATTTAGTATATGTTGGAGACAAGGCATAATACTGGAGCTTAGAAAAAGTTTACAAGATAATTGAGAAGTTTAATACAGTTCTAACTTTAGAGTTCAGGTGGAGCACAAATTGACCAGATTTTCCATATATTCTTAATAGTCTCATAATTCATGGGTTGATACAGATAAACAGATCAAGCCTACAACTAGTGGAGCAAATGCTGATAAATGTTATATATCATCGTGCTTTCTATTGAGGAGGAGATAGTTTTAATTCTATTAGCTACTGATTGCTTTGTTGATCAAGTATGTTTCACTGGGATAGTGCCTTCAGCTTTTCCAGAGGTTTTTGTTGTAAGCCTCCAATATAAACACTCACTGGCCATCCTCCCAACATCGTAGTTTTGAAGCTCTTTTTTAGTACTCACCTTGACCTTATTTACAAATCCCAATCTCTCTATGGACTTGTCCAAATCTACCTCTGACTGCTGCCAGTCCATGTCTCACTCCATGTCCACTGGATATTGCAATTAATCTACATGTGCATGCTCATTACCCTGCCTGCACACTCTCTGCTAATCTGTCAGTGGATGAACGTTTAGCACATTCCTTTGCCTTACTAGCTGTTTGTTCACATTAATCAGTTGCTTTGAATCCATGATTAGAACTGATCCTCCCAACTGTTGTCATATTGTGTATCATCCATTTTTCTGTAAACCATTGTTTACTGGATTATATTAAAATGGTGCTATATAAATTAAGCTATCTGCCTCAAACCGTTTTGCTGTGCTGCACCATAATGTAACGTCAGTTCATTCATACCTGTGATTCCCCATATACAGGCTTCCCAATCTTGATAGTGCCAGCAAAAAGAGATAAATAAATGAATATTTAAAAGATGTCAGGAAGAAGAAACATCAAACAAGTGTGCTTTCAATGAAATCCTATGAGCAGCATGCTAAGAATGTGGAAATTTGGACAAACAGATTAGTTTTCTTGTAAAATATTTCTGAAATTTCATAAACCCAAGCTTCCATAATCAGAAATAAGTGAAAGAACCCGTGTGAAGACAAATCAAATGCCGAAGACACAAAATAATTACATTGAATACAAGTATTTCAGTAAATGTACACACCAAGAATAAAACATCAGTTACTGGGTACAAAGGACTTCCAGCTTGTGCTAAAAGGTGGCTGGGTCACGAGGAGACAGCATTATAATATGCCACTGATGTTTTGATCGAACAGACAGCAAAAACTTAATGCAGGTCATACAAGTAAAGAAATACATAAAATAATCTGTCAATTTTTTACTTGCAATAATGCAAATTCAAATTTTGTACAAAATCACAAGAGAAAATGTTTATAAAAAGGCTGGAAGGTTCAAAGTAATGGATGACGTTACAATACAGTATGCATCTGACGCAAAACTAGAAAAGTGAACATCACTGTAAAATTACCACATCACAAAAGACAGAAATGTAGTTAGGACCAGCAGACAAATTAATGCCAGATTAGCAGAGCATGTGAAGGCTTCACACTGGACATGAAAAGGTTGGTTCCCCTTGGGGGACAGTCTATGAGAGACAGTACAATTTAGTTTCAAGGTTGCCAGGTAATCTCAGAGGTTAGGAGATATTTCTTCCAATCAATGTAACGAATCTGTAGAATTCTTTACTGCAAAGGGTTGTTGAGGCTGGATCCTGAGGGTCAGACCATTTAGGAGAGACTTTAAGAAGCACATCCACACAGAAAGGGTGGTAGGTGTTTGGAACTCTCTTCCACGAACAGAACCATTCATTAATTTTAAATCTGAGATAGAAAATTTTTGTTAGCAAAAGTACTGTGTGGTAAAGGCCAAATAAGGTATATGGAGTTAGGCCACAGATCAGCCATGATCTCACTGAATGGTGGAACAAGCACAAGGGGTTGAATGGCTTACTCCTGTTCCTGTGATCATTAAATGCCGAAACACACAGTTTTATATGGCAAAGGAATCATGGGAAATCACAGGACAGTTAAGTTGAGAATGAATAGATCAGCTGAGAATGAATCTCAGCAAATGTTGGAGCAGAATCAATGGTCTGAATGCGTCTTACGGTTTTCAAAAAAACTCAACTTAAGCGCTTTGCTTTTTGCATCTTATTTGTTTTTGTCTGGAATTCTATAAATGTGAAGTCCTAACTTTCAGTACCTAACTTTCCTGCCTCTTTCTCAAGTTTTGGTTACTTGTACACTATTTGGTAAACAGATCTATCTTTCCTGCACTAAAAAAAGCAGCTTATGTTCACTTTAGGCCTGTTATAGTTAATACTTGCATATTTGAGAAAATAAACAATGACCACTATTATTTTCCAGATCATTTGTTTTGTCAAGAGGAACAATTTTCACAAATGCAATTTGGCAGGCTTAGCTTCAGACTTCTTAAATTACAGAATACAGCCTTCATAAACTGCACGTCAGACTAGCCCCATTTCAACTGTGCAACCTAAAACCACAATCGAAAGGCTACCTGCAATGAGCCATCTGTCGTCCTGGTTTTTGAATCTCTTGATGAGTTGCGTTTACGGATGTCTGCCCTCAAGAATTCATCTAAAATGCCAAACGGATTAAAAAAAAATTTAGATCAGGACTGCAGAGCATAATTAAATATTCCAGCAGTTATCATCTCGTGGTATAAAACAATACACACAGAATGAACTTTAATATTTAGAATTCACAAAGGCATATCACTGTTTAGCTAACCTGGGGCAGCATTGTGGCTCAGCGGTTAGCATTGCTGCCTCCCAGCACAAGGATCCCAGGTTCGATACCAGCCTCAGGTGACTGTCTGTGTGGAGTTTGCACATTCTCTGTCCACGTGGGTTTCCTCCGGGTGCTCCAGTTTCCTCCCACAGCCCAAAGATGTGCAGGTCAGGTGAATTGTAAATTGCCCATAGTATTAGGTGCATTAATCAGAGGGAAGTGGGTCTGGGTGGGTTACTGTTCGGAGGGTCAGTGTTGACTGGTTGGGCCGAAGGGCCTGTTTCCACACATGTAGGGAGTCTAATCTAATCACTAAACGTAAATATGTTGTAACCTGTTCAGTCATAGATTGTGTCAATTATCCAGCTTTGCACACAAAAAGAATACTGCTACAAAAGTAGCACATACTCATGCATATGCATTCAGAGTCACCCTTAGAAATTCTCTCATTTTTAAGTCAGTTTCATGTGGCATTTAATATTTTTGACACCCAACTTCACTTGGGTACATTTAGCAAAATGCGATGAGCCAATCTTAGTTTAATGTTGAAATGCATGCAGCTAACATAACCATACTCGCTAACTACCTGAAGTTGCTGAGGGATTTTTGTTGCTCCCACGGCCTCGACCTCCACCACGGCCACGGCCAGCACTCCCTCTCCTGCGACTGTCACCCCGGCGTGAGTATGGTTCCCTTTCTTCATCTGTTGGCGCCAGTGACCAATCACTCAGCTCATCTCTGTGCTCAGACTCAGTCTCAGAGGCATTGGACGCCTCAGAGTTATTACCTTAGCAGCCAGGAGGAGAGAAAGGAAAGAAAAACAAAACTCAGTTGTGGGATTGTAAAACCTTTGCTCAGCAGAAGCCGCTCCAATCTTTATCATGCAAACAACTGTGTAAAAACCATACGGCCTTACGTTTCTTAAGTTATTTTCACTTGGATCATTAATCAATCTTTCAATGCATTGCTGAAACTTTATAGAAAACAATATAAAATCCAGGTTCATAATTATATTGATTTTGTTGGAAGCTGTCTCTACTTTGATCAACTTTTTCTTAAGCTATCTACAACAGTGATAGCTACAAAATATTGAGATCCAAATGTCATAGTTCCTTCAACCATACTATTTTCCTCCCATTTCTCAGTTTCTCCAGCCACAGAGGTGGGGTATCCAGGCAGCAACCATAAGCCAACAATTTCATGTCCCGCATAAACACAGCAGTTCCCATCGAATAATGAGGTGGGAAACTTGGCACTAAGCAAGGATTAACCTTTCTGGACGGATGAACAAAGATGGGCCAAATGGCTTTATTCAATGAGGGCAAGTAGATTTGATCACTTTTGACACTGTGAAACAAAATTCATGTACACGTCTCCTGTACAGAATCCAAATTTATTTGCTACTTTAAAAAAAAATTTCATTGGGTAACTTATAGAGATAAGCTAAAACAATTTGTTGCACATGTAATGTATTAAAATTTAAAACCTTAGACTAGTCATTCGCTAGCAACTTTGCTGTTTGAAAGAGTGACTTGTCTCACAAACTGGATGCTTATGAATTAAGAATATTAAACCTGATGCATAGCCTGGGCCCCGTCTGCCACGCCCTCGACTACTGTAAGGTCTGCCACCTCGCAAGTAACTTGTACTTTCATCAGTCGAGTAGCCCCTTTCTTTGTCGGGACGGTTTGCAGGGGTCCTCAATCCTGCACCCATCTGCCGAAGTTGCTCGTCGATTTGTAAGCGCTCCATGCGTAGCTGGTCAACCTCCTGCACAGAAAGCACAAGTACTTTCAGAATGGGCAAAGTGAACTGTAATTAGAAATTAGGATTTCCAGAACCTACTGATGCTAAAGAAATGCAACTAAATTAGCATGAATTTAGATAGCAGAAACCACCCTAAAATAATCCACCACCTCTTTGAAGAAATAAAGTGGGCAAATAAAATGCAACTGTTTTGCATTTGGATTTCAGAAATCTTTACCAGGTCCTACATTAAGCATAAGAGTAAGGACACAAAAGGTAAAAGTATATCCACTGGATTTTGACCAATGCTGGCAAGAATATTTATTCTTTAAATTTACTGCAGTTGATAATTCTGAATTGGTAGAATGGGGGAGGGATAGCAAAGAAAAATATACCCATTAAGTTCACAGAACTGTTACAGATGGAGGCCGTTGAGCCCATCACGTCTTGCACTGGCTCTGTCATGTTGCAGTAATGTAGCTATTGGATGGATGTGAAAGAAATGCAACTAATTAGCACGGATTTAGGAAACTATCCCAAAATAATCCATCACCTTTTTGAAGAAATAAAGTGGGAAAGCAAAATGCAACAGTTTTGCATTTAGATTTCAGAAATTTTTATCAGACCCTACATTGATTAAGCAAAGGAGTAATCAAACAAAAGGAAAAGTATAACCACTGGATAAAGGCAATCCTTAAGTTTAAAAGTCACAAACAGGCTATATCCATCAATCAGAACTTCAAGCTTGAAAGCTAAGCCTGGACAGGGGAAAACTGGTACTGTGTCTTTGCTGTTGAAGGCAGGTTTTGTAAAAAAATAAGCTTGTTGAACAGAGACACTGAGGGTTTTACATATATAATTCTTTGAAAGTTGCATCATTGTTCAGACCATTGAGTGCTGGAGTTAGGACATTATGTTGAAGTTGTGCAGGATGCTGGTAAGGCCACTTTTGGAGAACTGGTCACCATGTAATAGGAGGGTTATTACAGGTTCACACTCCTTTATCCGAAATTCTGAAATCCAAAAATCCAAAATTTTTTTCATGGAGTGGAGTGTGCCATTTTGGCATGTGAGCAGGTGACCCAACTCCACACCCCTTGAACCACGTCACTCAAATGTGACGTGGTGGTGTGGCCCAGCACTGGCAGGCGTTAATTGTGCCTCAGCACTCGCACTATTCACATGTGGGTCTGCTGTTAGGTCATTTTTTAAAAATTCCACTATGAAAATGTCAGTATTTACGAAATCTGAAAAATTCCAAATTACGAAAAACAACTAGCCCCAAGGATTTCGGATAAAGGATTGTGTACCTGTATGAAATCGGAGCAGGTTCAGAAAATATTTACTAGGTTGCTGCCACGGCTGGAAGGTTTAAGATATAAGGAAAGGCTGTACCGGCTGGGACTTTTTCAGTACAGCATAGGAGGTTGAGGGGAGGCCTTATAGAGATTTATAAAATCATGAGGGGTACAGGTGAGGTGAATAGCAAATGTGTTTTCCCTAGGATGGGGGAGTTCAAACACAGGGTTATATTTTTAAGTAAAGAGGAGAAAGATTTAAAAAGGACCTAAGGAGCAATGTTTTCACACAGAGAGTGGCTCATAGGTGGAATGAACTGCCAGACAAAGTGGCAGATGCAGTACAGTTACAACATTTAAAAGACATTTGGATAGGTACATGAATAGGAAAGGTTTAGAGGGAAATGGGCCAAATGCAGGCAAGTGAGTCTAGTTTAATTTGGGAAACTTGGTTGGCATGGAAGAGTTGAACTGAAGCATTTGTTTCTGTGCTGTGTGACTCAGAACTTAAAGGTGAGTAAATAAGGAAGACAAATACAGCTAGTTCAGAGACAGCTAGGACATTTCATTTGTGTATAAATGGGTCAGGATCAAAAAAAGGGATATATAATAAACCTAACAATTGTATAACGTTGCGATCAGTAAGGAAGTCGAAAGACAGTGGTGGATAAAGCGATTAAGCTCAAATCCCAGCATTCATCTATGTTTTTGAAACAAAACCAAGACAAATTATGAAGGTGAAGGATGAAGTAGATCAAAAACAGTTGTATTGTTGCTATGCAAGACATGTGCCAACTCTGGTAAACTACTGTATATACTTGAGTAATAGTCAACATTTGTTTGACTACTTTTTAAGGTTAAATTTATGAGGTTGAATATTGCATGGACACTATTTTTGAGGGGCTGAAATTCATGCCTGTCAAAATTCACACTGTATCATTAGCAGAAGCACAATTGATCTCTAAACAAATGAAAAAAAATCCAAAACGAATTATAGTAATTCTGAAAACCTGGAGCGGATATCAAGACTGGGAGGGAGCGGAACAACCGTTAGACTGGAAAGCTGGAGCGGAACATAACGGCCGGCACACATACTCAACCATTGATCTGTTATCTGTGAAAAAGTAGGGTCACTTTTTACATGAGATTGACTGTTACTCGGATATATACGGTAATAAGATAAATACATTATTTTTTGATACACAGACATTACTGTTCTTGAGACACAATTCCAGGTGTCAAATTAATCAGGGCTTGTTTTAGGTGATTAGTCAAGAAATAAACCAACATTAATATGCCATTCAGCCACTCATTCCTTTTCTGTCTTTCAATTAGATCATTGCCTATCCATACTCCAACACCATTTACTGGCTATTGTTCCACATTCCTTGTTACCCTTACTCAACAAAGAATTAGCAGAATGCAAACAACATTTCTGCACTTTCAGTATCAGTATATTTCACTTCCAACAGCAATGAACCCAAAAATCTTCTAAGCAGGTAGCAAGAGGCAAAGTGGATCCCATTAGGGACAATGAGTGAGAGATTTGCTTAGAGGTGCAGGGAAAGCCAGGAATATTTAGTTTATTTTGTTTTTGTTTTTACGAAGGAAAATGAAGCTGACAAATCAATGATAGAGTAGAGATGGTAGAGGTTAATAACAAACAGGATTTACTGTGAACACTGGTTATACTGAAATTGGTAACTTACTGGGTGGTTTGCTCGAAATGAAGTCCTACTGTTCCCAGAGTTGTCACAAAAATCAAAGTTTTTTAAACTAAGTTCACAATATTCCCCAAACTACCTGATTTTCACACTCCGGTAGATAGAAAGCATGGACCAAGATTTTGTACTTAACAAGAATGAGTAGTTATTACAAGTAATTGGACTCCAGCTACAAATAAACATTTAAAAACCATTGGCATATAACACTACAAATTAAAACTCTTAATCTAGTTATAAACTCCCCCTTACACTCAGACACAAATAAAGAGACAAAGAAAAACAGGTTATGGACAGACTAAAACAGCTAAGTAGTGGTTCCTCATTAAGGGGTTGTATACTTCTTGGCACTAGATGAACAAGTGTACAATGAGGTGGATGTTATAGTTCTCAGTTCATGAAGGTGGCAGTCAATACTCAGAATCACAGGCACAGAAAGTAAACTTGCTCCAAAAGATCCAGAAAAATTCCATCTAGGTGTGTTCAATGGGAGAATTTGGATCTTGTGAACTTGGGATTCAACTTTTCTAGCAACAAAATCGTTGTGAGCATCTCTTTAGGAATAGGTTTAGATGTTTCTCATCTAGACATATATGAAATGATTCTGCGCTCCGTATGTACAATCAAACTACACCGATCTGATGTCAGTTAATTTAGCACTTGTCAGTTGCACCATGGAGATCGAACGATTTTGATACCTGATCTTCAGAATTTAGACTGCTAGGACGCTTGCACTAGCTTCCATGTCATTCTTGATTCTGGATATGTTTGCATGGTTGATTTGGCCAAATGACATTGACTGTTTCAAAAGCTTCTAGTTGGATGACTTCACCCACATGACGTGATACTTTCACAACTTGGAAAGCCTATTCAGCCTCCAGTTGGAAGTTACTCCACTCTGGGTCTTGCTGTGAAGGTCCTTTATTGGTTCACATTTATGTAGATCATGGTGTGTGTCTATTGTTGCCATTCTGCCATAAATGCCTTCAGTTTGGTGGCACCGTGTCGTACTCGGACTAGACATTTGCAGCCAAATTTCTTATATAGGTGGGTCCATTGTTGTTTTTGTACCATACATCTTGAAATGATCTTGGAACATGAGACAGCTTTGCAGGGGGTGGGTAATAGGCAATGTTTGCCACACTGTTCCCTGCATTTTGCACCTGATTATAGTGCCTATACTGTTTTCAACACCAAAAGCTTGCAGGTGTTGTTGCCCAACTACAACATTTTCGTACGTTCTGCCATTTTGAGCACTCTAACCATTCTTTATATCAAGAGGTCTTTTTGAAGTTCGTTGATAGGTGTTGTGGCAATTATGAGTTCCATTATCTGCTCCAACCAGTAGCCACAGAAAAGTAGCATTTGTTGAGAACATAAGAACTAGGAGCAGGAGTAGACAATTCAGCCCTCAAGCCCATTTTGCCATTCAATACGATCACGGCTGATTTCATCTGGGCCTCAACTCCACCTTTCTTGCCCATTCTTCATAACCTTTCAGTATGTTATTAATCAAAAATCTGTCTATCTCCTCCTCAGATTTACTCAATGTCTCCGCATCCATTGCACTTTGGGGTAGTGAATTCCACAGATGCTATTCTTGCAAGATATGACAGCCTGATCTACTGATTCCTGTGGCAGTCTTGCAGGACATCAATTCACAGTGCTGGAAGCTGAAGTTCTTTCTTGCATGCAGCTGTACCACTTGAACTTTCCATTCTTTCGTGGGATCTTTCTCACCTTCCAGATAAGGGTGGTGTATTGACTCAGTGTAACCCCTCATTATCAATTACCATCAGCATCTTCAAAGCTGGACAGTTAGTTCTACAACTGCATAGTCCATGAAATACAGCTGCAGCCTTTGTTTAAAAAGTCTGAACTCAGAGTGGATCCATTGCCTTTCAGTTCATGATGGGGGATTTGGTATCCATCCTCCTCTCTTCTTCTGTCTTTTCACTTGACATTTAACTTGTTACACTTCTTCTGTGCTTTGACCACTGTAGCTAGAGTTTCATGTATCAGCCTGAATCTTGTTTTAGGGGTTGTTCTTGTGGATCTGGATCGTTTCTGAATGCAATTCTTTTCTCATTGTTCTAATTCATGCAAGTGTTTTCTTAGTTGAGAGTGTTCAGAAATAACCTTAAGAGAAGGCAGGTTCAACTCATCTGGCTGCATACACAAACCTGACCAACTTGGAGGTACTGTCAGTTGGACAAGAAACCTCTCTGCACTGCTGGAACTTTTGGATTGCTGAGTTGCTTTTTCATTCAAGGAATGTTGACATCACTGGCAGGGTCAGCATTTACTGCACATCCTTAATTGCCCTTGAGGAAGTGTTGATAAGCTGCATTCTTGAACTGCTGCAACCCATAATACCATTAGGGAGAATTCCAAGATTTTGACCAAGTGACACTGAAGGATTAGTGATATATTACCAATCTAGATGGTGTGCAGCTTGGAGGAGAACTTGCATACTATTATACTGTTTGCTCCTGCGCCCCGGTCTTCAAGCTTGTAAAGTTGGTCTCATTTGTTTTTTCTGTCAGAAAACAAAATCCCAGCTGTGCACCATATAATAATGTTCCTGTTCTCAATATGTAACACAGAAGAGGTAAATGGATTGTGTAAATAAAGATCTCTCTTGGGTTTAAACTAATTTATCCAGTACACATTAATCTCCAGACACAGCCTGTGCCTAAGGTGCTTCAGTACATAGTACCTATGGCCATGTGATAATATCCAAGTAATTGGCTAATATCTAACATTTTGATAACTTAAAGAAACATCATTCCAAATGTAAGAACATAAGTGAAATGGAAGTGTTAATATGATAGTATACTTTGTGCCACACAAGTGACGGGGGCTTAACATCAGCAGCTTCACTGATGGCATCTGACATTGGAAGATGTTGCTGTTTCTTTTGAATCTTTCAGAGAATGAGTAGATGCTGCATTGATTTAATGAGTTAAGGCTTTAATTGGCTGATCTAGCCAAACCAGGCAGCTAGTATCTGTGGTTAACAGATGGATCTTATTTTAAATTTATGCCTTGAATCTGAGTAAGATAGCATAAATCACCTATTTGCAGTATAATAAATGCTTTCAGCAATCCTTGATTAGGGAGGAAAGATGAGAAAATAATTAAAAACTGGTTAGTGCTCCCTGTGGTGACTATTACACAGCTCCATATACATGTACATATGGGGATATTAGAGAAATTACAGGATCAGACTTGGGTGTGATGACCTTGTGGAAACAAACAGCCTACTGATGCTCACTGTCTTCACACAGGAAGAGAGGTACAGGAAAGGAAGACAGAAAAGTGCATGAAAGAAGGCTTTCTTACTCTGTGGCCGTTTACTGGAGTCTGCTGTAGAGGATAGGAGGACGAACTGTGGTACACATTGTAAACATGGACATGTATGTCTTTTTTGGCTTAACAGAGAATGTACGCAATACAACTTTGTTTCAACATGAACTGCCCAACCAGAGCTGGAGAAATGCAGAATAAAACAGAGCTGAGCCACTGCCTCCACATGGTTTCTCAGGGATAAGAGCAGTGAAGATTTAGGTTATTTGGTATTACATATCTGGGAGTAGGAATTTTCTTATTGGATTCTACAAACCTCCATCTACAATTCAGGAAACAAAAAGCACAAACAAAACCAGAAATTTTGTTTAGAGCTTTAATTTAAGAAAGTACAGATTTTACAAAAGTGGCAAAAATGGCATGAATTGAGGGCGGGTGGTGGGGACGTGGATGTTCTGACAGGGAACTGAATGTGCATCCATCTTTGAAGTTGCAGGATATATTGAGAAGAGTTGTTAGTGTATGAAATGAGCTATCAGAGGAAATGGTGGAGGTGGATATTATTACACTTAAAAGACATCTGGATGGGTATATAAATAAGAAGAGTTTGAGGGATATGAGCCAAATGCTGGCAAATCAAATCAGGTCAGACACAGATGAACTGGATGGAAGAGTCTGTTTCCGTGCTGTATGGCTCTATGATTCCATAATATATATAGGATATTAGGCTTTATAGATAGAGGCATTGAATGGAAAACAGGAAAGTAACACTGACCTTTCAAAGCTTGAGATAGACCCAACTAACAGACTGCATCAGTTTTGCTCACCTTGGAAAATTGCAAAGGTTTTTGGAGGGGTGCAGAAGAAACTTACCAGAATGGCTACAATAGACATGGAAAATCAATTCTCAGTAACTGTTAGTACAAGTAGTAGAGAATACAGATTTAAGGTCTTGAGTGAGATGTGGTGTGTGTGTGTGTGTGTGTGTGTTTGGGAGGGGGGTTAGGTGGAAAGGGAAGAGGAGGAGGAGGAAATCGTGAGGAAGAACATTTTAATGCAGTGAGTGATAATGACCTGAAACACACTGTCCACAAGATGGTGGGAATGAATACACCTGATGATTTTTGAAAGGGAATTGGATGGGTACTTAACTGAAATAGCAACTGACCATAAGACTGGTCTTAACTGGATTGCTATGTAGGGAATTATGTAATGGGCTGAACGGCCTCCTTCTGCCCAGTTCTACCTCCTACCCAAGATTCACAAGCCTGACTGCCCCAGTCGACCATTCGTCTCGGCCTGCTTCTGCCCCACTGAACCCACCACCACATACCTTGATACTGTCCTATCCCCCCGATCCAGCAACTCCACACATACGCTTGGGGATACCACCCAAGCCCTGCACCTCCTGTAAGACTTTTGTGTCTCTGGCCCCCAACGCTTCATCTTTACCATGGACATCCAGTCCCTATACCTCCACCCCCCATGACCAAGGCCTTCAAGCCCTCCAGTTCTTCCTCTCCTGGCATCCCCACCGGTACCCCTCCACTGACACACTCATACGTTTGGCTGAACTGGTCCTAGCCCTCAAACATTTCTCCTTTAAATCCTCCCACTTCCTCCAGACGAAAGGGGTAGCCATGGGCCCCAGCAATGCCTGAATCTTTGTCAGTTACATAGAACAGTCCATTTTCTGCTGTTACACTGCCACTTTTTCCTCCACTACATTGACGACTGTATCGGTGCCACCTCGTACTTCCATGAGGAGGTTGAACAGTTCATGAACTTCACCAACATATTCCACCCTGACCTCAAGTTCACCTGGACCATCTCGGACACCTCTCTCCCCTCCCTGGACCGCTCCATCTCCATCTCCATCAACAATGATCGACACAACACGGACATCGACAAACTCACCAACTCCCACAATTACACCTGGACTACACCACCTCCCACCCTGCCACCCGTAAAAATGCTATCCCTTATTCCCAATTCCGCCATCGCATCTGCTTCCAGGAGGACCAGTTCCACCGCAGAACAAACCAGATGGCCTCCTTCTTCAAAGATTGCAATTTCCCCTCCCGTGTGGTTGATGATGCCCTCCAGTGCATCTCATCCACTTCCCTCACCTCCGCCCGCGAACCCTATCCCTCCAACCACAACAAGGACAGAACCCCTCTGCTCCTCTCCTTCCACCCCACCTCTGCCTCCGGATACATCTTCCACCATTTCTGCCACCTACAAATGGACCCACCACCAGAGATAATTTCTTTCCATACCTCTATCTGCATTCTGTAAAGACCATTCCCTCCGTGACTCTTGTCAGGTCCACCCCCCCCCACCCTCCCCTCCCGACAACTTCCCGTCACCGCAGGAATTGCAAAACCTGTGCCCACACCTCCCCCCTCACCTCCATCCAAGGCCCCAAAGGAGCCTTCCACATCCATCAGAGTTTTACCTGCATTTCCACACGTCACTTACTGTATTAATTGCTCCCGATGTGATCTCCTCTACATTGGGGAGACAGGACACCTACTTGCAGAACACTTTAGAGAACATCTCTGGGACACCCGCACCAACCAACCTAACTGCCCTGTGGCCAAACACTTAAACTTAACCTTCCACTCTGCCAAGGGCACGCATGTCCTGGGCCTCCTCCACTGCCAAACCCTAACCACCCACTGCCTCGAGGAAGAACACCTCATCTTCTGCCTTGGAACCCTCCAACCACATGGGATCAATGTGGATTTCACCAATTTCCTCAATTCCCCTTCCCCCACCTTATCCCAAATTCTATCACCATTACTCCCACCTTTATCTACCTATCACACCTTCCCCCTGAGCCGCACCCACCTCCCATTTATCTCTCCACACCTTGGCTCCCAAGTCTCATTGCCCGAAACATTGATTCTCCTGCTCCTCAGATGCTGCTTGACCTGCTGTGCTTTTCCAGCACCACACACTTGACTCCTTCTGCACTGAACATTACTCTACAAATATAATAACCCTCAAGTCCTTTATTTAATGTTTAATATAAATTTTCACATCATGGACTTACACATGAAAAATAATATGCAGGCATTTGGCATTCAAGGAAGCTACAATGTTTCACAGGAAAAACAAAGATATTTAAATCTGCAAAGAGATGTAAAATTGCCAAGTTAAATCACTGCAAAGAGAAATAAGAAGGAATGTAAAAGTAGTTTATGGAAGAGGGATAGAATAAAGGACTGCAAAAAACATGCTCACTGTTTAAAGGTGAAAAGAGCTAAGTGGTAAGAGAAAGCAAAGAGGAGAATGGGGACAGAGGGAAGGAGTACCATGGAAAGAAGGAATGTAGATTGTAAGAAGGGATGTAGATAGAAAGAAAGGGATGACAGCAGAGCAAAGGGGAAGAAGTGAGAGGGAGAAGGAAAATGATTTCAACATCTGGGACAGGAAGGGAAGAGGAAGCGCCTGGAATTGATGAGGTGATGGAAAAGAATTGGGGAGAGAAATAGGAACAGCAAAGATGGAGGAACTACCCAATATTAGGGAATGGACAGTAAACCCGCACAACTGAGGCTAAGGAGGAGCCTTATTACATTCTCCCAATGAAGTGATAGGGTTTAGGTCAAAATTTCAAATCTCTTCCAGATTGGTTAATGGGCTGCAAATTCAAAAACTTCTGTCAGACCCAAGAATTAAGCTTAAGTTTACTCACAGGCCCACTGGCATACTCGGGCAAAGTCATATCAGTTTGCATAACTGAAAACAGACAACACTGGGTGGAGCCATTGCATTTGCAGGCCAAGAACAGGGCACCAAAGAGAATTCTCAGCAGATTGAGGGTGGTAAATGGAACATTGGAATTTGAAGACAAATGCAACAAAGGACGGGGATGCAATCAGCAAAATGGTCTATTAAAAGTATGGCTGGTTTGCGATGCGTTGTGATACCAACAATGCGGTTCAATTATCTTAGCCCTTCTCTGAGGCATGGTGATCCTCAGATTAAAGCACTACCAGCCATCTATCTCTAACAAGAGAGCAGCCCTATCTTTGGTAAGACTATGGCAACCTTACCTTTTGTTGTTAAAACAGGAGGTTTTTAGTTACTGCATTTTAAGAAAGCAGAGATGGCGATCCTCGGGAGCCATCTAGAGGATTGTGTTAAAAGTATTGGAGATTGCCAAGGAAAGTTCACTTCAATACTAACAAATACTTTTGAAAAATGTTTACTTTTTAAATCTAAATTACAATGCCTCATCAGGGCACACTATTGTCTGGCGTGCAAGGTCTAACATGCAGGGTTGCGACCGAGTAAGAAAGCGTAAAGAGGATGATCTGAGAAAGGATGGACAGGGGTGACTAAATAACAAAAATTATTGTGTAAAGTTAAAAGCAAAAGGGAACGTTGGTATACAAGACACAAAATAAATGTTCAGAGGAGGTGTAAACAGTACCGCAATATAGCAGATGGGAAAATCATGGAAAATTCAGGTGAAGAGAAGGTCCTATGCATGGGAATGTGGTGGAAACCTGAGTGTGAACCCTGGTGGTGTGGACTACCCAAACTACCATCAGGAAATTTCCAACCTGAAGTACAAGATTACCTTCTTCCACTTCCACTGTCTGCTGAATAGTTTTCCTCAACCAACAGCATCTACTCTCTCATGGAAAATAGAAGTGGTGCTCAAGGTCAGAAGTAACTCTGTGTTCAGTCCGGAAGGTTGTCCCAGTGGGTGGGGGACAACAAGATACTATTTCCTTAGCTTGAAACAGTGTAGGGGTCAGCGCAGAGAGGTTAGTGTGGAATTTAGAAGCTTGCAGCAGTTCACAGAAATCTGATGGCACACAAGTCATTTGACCCTTTGTGCTTGCACTGCTCTTCAGGTGAGTATCATTACCTGGTGCCAAACTCCTGGTTTCCCTCCATATCCTTGCTTATTATATCCAACTAATCAGCCATGTCCTCTTGACTGCCTTAACTGAACCTGCCTCAATCACGTTTCCAGGCATTCCATACCCTAATTACTTGCAGAGTGAAAAAGCTTTTTCTGATATTAGCCTTGCTTTTTTGCAAATCATTTTAAATTTAGACCCTTTCATTCTTCTTCCTTTTACAAGGAGGAACATTTTCTCCTTATCTACTCTTTCGAGCCCAATCATGATTTTAAAAACCTCTATCAGATCACCTCCTAGCCTTCCTCTCTCAAAGAAGAAAACTGTCAACTTTTTCTATCTATCCTCATGACAGATAAACATTTTCCTCCAGCGAATTTCAATGAATCCTGGCTGACTTCACTCAATTTTGACAATAAAGGCAGTGATATTAGTAAAACAATATCGGCTCCATTACAAAAAATTTAAAAAGTTAGGAATCAAAAGGTTATCAGTCAGTCCTGCAAAAGAAAATTTTAGTTCTTACCTTTAAATAGTTCAGATGGTAGTCCAATAGAACACGTGCATTGCTTATGCTCTCCTTTGTTCCAACAAACACAAACGGAACCATGCCCTGTAAGTGATTTTTGAATTGGAGTATTTTATTTATGCCTCAGTCTCAAAATTCTTGCAGACTACTAAATTATTTTTGGGAAAAAGCTATAATGAACACAAATCATTAAATATTTAAATACTCATGACCAAATAGCAAGATATACTGTAAGTTGATTTTAATCTGATTGTGAAGCAGATGGTTCATGCTTTGTTAGCACACATGCAAGTTCTGGTTCACTTAAGCAGCTTTGCTAATCCATTATGTACATACGTACACACAACATTCAGAGCCACTATGGATGCTGAGAAATTGACTTCTTCTATCAATGATGAGAATCTTGGATGGTTAGCCATATCTTTGAGAGATAATATTGAGTGATTCTATTTATTTCCCCTCCAAGAAGTCAGAAAATTTGGTTATTTTTGTGCAGTAGCCCTTGAACATGTCATTCTATTTCTAGCAAATTAAAACAGATGGGATAGATAGATATTTCAGAGGATTTTGTTGTTATAAACCAGCTTGATTTATGGAGATGATACCTTTCATTAATCCGGAAAGGCTTTCAGCTTTTTCAGCCAATAAAAGTAAAACTAAACTTGTCACAAGGAGCCTTCAAAGTCAATAAAGCTATGCCTACAAAGTGATGAATTTTAAATCTTCATCCAGCACAGGTGGTCAAACAAAAGAGTAGAGAAGATTTTGTCTAACATTTTTAATCACATTTACGACTTCACTAACAGCATTCATCGAAATGGTTGTGAACTCTCGCACACTCTTCTCTTCTCCCCCATTTATTTCCTGGTATAACTCACATTATTTCATGTTAGTTCTGAAGGGGAGGCATAAATTCCCATCAGATACCCTGGATTAAAACCCTCTGAACTTGGGATAGGAATTTGTGGAATTCAAATTTGAACTAACAGTCACTGAGCTCTCTGGCTGAGAAGGACTCGGCAATATGCAAGCCGAGGGGCAGCTGTTTGGAACTGGGGTTTAGCTTGTAAGGCCAAAGGAAGACCCCCACAAACACTTCAGCTAAAGACAATGAACATCAGCCTGCAGAGCAAACAGAGCTGGAAATGTGTTGCTGGAAAAGCGCAGGTCAGGCAGCATCCAGGGAACAGGAGAATCGATGTTTCGGGCATAAGCCCTTCTTCAGGAAAGCCCTTCTTCCTGAAGAAGGGCTTATGCCCGAAACGTCGATTCTCCTGTGCCCTGGATGCTGCCTGACCTGCTGTGCTTTTCCAGCAACACATTTCCAGCTCTGATCTCCAGCATCTGCAGACCTCACTTTCTCCTGCAGAGCAAACAACCAAGACATCTTGGGGCCTACAAATTATGAAACCATTCCAGTTGTAATCATTTGCTCGGACGTAGAGATACAGAACATTGTATGACATGCAAACCTGTTTGCCCTGAATGGGAAGGCCTTCACACAATCAGCAATACCTTAACCCACACCCATCTAAGAGAAATAATGGACATTCAAAGCTATCAGAAACCCACTCATTTCAATTGGAGTATCACTCACACCTCATTGAATACTCAGGAAGCTCATTCAGTCCCGAGCGGAGGAACAGCAGCTCAGTGATCCAATCCAGATTCAGTGGGAGATAAGGGAAACCGGCAGTCAGTATAACTGGGGAACCATGATCTCTGGGGTTTGTTCAGCAGGAGGTGCAGCCAGCATCAGGAGAATCAGCCACAACCAGTCATAGACTCAGGAAAAGGAGAGTGAGCAATCTTCCAATCCAGAACCCCCACATACTGACGAGAAGTGACTGGAGAGCCAAGAGACTGACTGGGACATGACCAGCAATATCCACCACTGCTCAAGCCAAGAGAAACCACTTGGGGTTTAGCATAAAGTCATCGAGACCCTCTGTCCCAGCTCAGTGAGATAGGGTAGGAAAGGTGGGCTTCAGGGCTGATGGTGCACTCCCCAGGCAAGGAAACAGGATAGGATTTGCAATTACTATCTCTCCCTCTGCCACCCAATAATTAACAGCTAATTAAAACCCGCTGTACAAAGTCAGGACTGAAAGGGTTAATTAGGGTGTTACTAGCTGTCAGACAGGTCTCATTTCACTTGATGCATAGCATTTTTCCCCCAAATATTCATTTTCTTGTCAGGGATTATATGTATTCTCAATTTTGCTTGTTTTAATAACATTAGAGTTTCCTTTGCCTCTGAAGCATCTGCCTCCCGTGATTTTCACTACATCTCACTAGATAAGCCCAGTGTCAGAACCAGGGAGCTGGTGCACAAAGACTGACCAGCAATCCCTATAGTTCCATGAGCACCAGCTGCCTACAAATTGCATAACCAATCTATGAGTGTAAAGACTTTCTATTTATATTATCATGTTTTCAGCACCTCCCCAACAAACTGTCAAGTTGCACTGATCTACTTTCAAATATTTTCACTTAGTGCCCAAAAATGACTGATCTTCCATGATGAATGTCACAGGACATTTTACCTCTACTTGAACAAGTGGAAAGTTCTGCTGTTTACTAAATCATCTGAACATTGGTACGGATACAAAGTGTCCATTGAAATAATAATTATTCCTGATGAAGGGCTATGCCCGAAATGTCAACTCTCCTGCTCCTCAGATGCTAACTGACCGGCTATTCTTTTCCAGTGCCACGCTTTTCGACTCTGATCTCCAGCATCTGCAGTCCTCACTTTCTCCTAATAATAGTTAAGTCCTTCAACGGGACTTCCAACTCAAAGACAAAGATGAGTGACTGGTCCAGGTTTCATACAATGATTTCTACTGAGATTGGTCATAAAGAAGGGTTTAAGAAACAGGTTCTGGCAGCTCAGTTAACAACTCACCTCACTGTCGGGGGTTTCATTACACCCAACTTCAAAGTATTGTGGTGTTCATTTGATTCAGAAATCAGACAGCCCTTAACACTATTCTAAAGATTACATTATTTCAGATTTTAGTCTGATAAATGCTTCAGATGCTTCATTTAGTTAGCGGAATGATATTTGTGAAGTTTCATGAGCTCAAGAAGTTTCATGAAGCTACAATGCTTCAATGGATTATATCACAAAATGCAACTGCATAGCTAAGTTTTGTTAATTTGTTATAAATGCTGTAACATTTTGTTTATAAAC
Organism: Chiloscyllium plagiosum; assembly: GCF_004010195.1. Lineage (NCBI taxonomy): Eukaryota > Metazoa > Chordata > Chondrichthyes > Orectolobiformes > Hemiscylliidae > Chiloscyllium > Chiloscyllium plagiosum. The sequence continues at coordinate 72,691,718 of NC_057724.1, read as the reverse complement.
TTGATTTTTAGAATTGGATGCTCAGAATTAGTCTACTGAGAAAATGCAAAATTAACATCAAAACACATTTAGACTATATTCAATATTTGAATCATTGTGTATTCCATTTTAAAATTGTGGAAGATTTATATTCCTATATTCCTTGCATATTTGCGTGTCGGTGGCGGCAAAACTGTGATCTGCATCTTTATTACTGCAGTATGAAATATGAGACAAACCAAGTGCCAGAGAGATAGATATACAATAGATGTTGTGTAATTAAGGTTAATTCAAGTGAACCATCTATGCTTCCAAGTGTTTTGTTGGTCATGGAATCTCTCTGCAGATTGCAAATGATTGACTTCATATTGAATTAAAACAATGAATGCTAAAAGAACTGACTATTTTTAAAAATCTTGTGTATCTGCAGAATTGTTGCTGTTATAGACTTGATGAAGTCTTTATTGGCACATATGCAAGGCGCTAATTTTTTTCCACATGTTCTTTTCTTTTTAATAATAAGAATATAGTTTGAGGATAAGACCATAAGACATAGGAGCGGAAGTAAGGCCATTCGGCCCATTGAGTCCACTTCGCCATTCAATCATGGCTGATGGGCATTTCAACTCCACTTACCCGCATTCTCCCCGTAGCCCTTAATTCCTTGTGACATCAAGAATTTATCAATTTCTGCCTTGAAGACATTTAGCGTCCCAGCCTCCACTGCACTCTGTGGCAATGAATTCCACAGGCCCACCACTCTCTGGCTGAAGAAATATCTTCGTATTTCTATTCTGAATTTACCCCCTCTAATTCTAAGGCTGTGCCACGGGTCCTAGTCTCCTATATTGAAGTTGTATGAGTAAAATCTTTGCAGATGCCATCAAGTAAGAAGGCAGCCTGAATATTAGAGAAAGATTCAAGCATGTCTATGGGCTGTGTGCTGAAAGATGAAATTAGGAAGGGCATCTGGGTGTCTTTGGGTCAGCATGGACTAGATAGGTTGAACAGCCCCAACTGTCTTGTTTTTATGGTTCTGTGTAAGAGGAATTAAATCCAATCTTTCCTTTCTCTTTGGTACTTTCCTGTAAAAGAACGATTTGCACAATTTAATCTGGTCATTGTGAAATAAATTGTTTGGAACCAAGGAAATGGAATACATGTAAAATGGAATCACAGTACAACATACTGATCAAGAAAATAACCTGCGAATTACAGAAGATAAATTAATTTACTTAAGAAAAGTAGTAAATAAGTATCGGATTTCATTATTAGCGGGATTTTTTCAATGAATTAATTAGGTCAGACATTAATTTGACCCAATCGATGTTCACTTCTGGGAAGGAAAGAAAATCTGGCTGGAAGGAAATATTAGAAAAATTGAGCTTATTTGCTTTGGCAAAATGAGGAAACAGAAGATTTAACAAGTTTGAAGATGGCTAATTGTTTTATTGATAAAGGGTAAAGTTATGAGGAACATTTAGTAGATAAGAAGGTAAGAATAGGAACAGAAGCCAGGTACAATCATACAGTCGCATCCTCCGAAAATCTTCAGCTGTTCAATTACATCAGACTGTTTCTATCTTGAAACTGGCTCTTTCAACTTTTTTTTGTCATTTTCTGTATACATTCAAAAGAAGAAAAAAATTTCAATGTAACAGTAAGAAAACGATAGTACTTCTGTCGCATCACATTCCATTCACAGATGATTCTAAACACTTCACAAACAATGGTTTATTTTTTGCAAGTGCAGTCACTGTTTTGAAGGGAGATGCAGCAACCAAATGTACAAATCAACCTATCACATTAAAATTTGGCAGTAAAATTGTGGCTGTAAGCACTGCTTTTTGAGGTATCTTGGCTATTGGAGAGGTGATTTCCTCAAATTCCAGGAGCAGTAATTACTGTTTTATATGCTGTTGCATTGTTTTGGAACTGTGGGGGAGAAAGATCAAAACAGCGTCCTTTAAAAGGGAGGAAGAGAGACAAATGGAGAGAACACAAGGTCAGAAAGAAACCCACGCTGCTGGCTCTCTCAGCAGTGGGTCTGCACAGCTACTGCCTTTGCTGTTGTGAGTTTAAGTATCTTTGGATATTGGAGTGCGTCTAAAAAAAAAAATGAACAGTGAATATTTCTGCGGCCATCAGCGAAAAATCAGAATGGTGTGTTGCCTCCCTAGTGCCAGGATCAAAGATATTTTGGAGAGTGCGCAGAATATTTTCAAAGAGGAGAGGGACCAGCAGGAGGACGTTGTACACATTGGAACGAATGACATAGGAAGGCAGAAGGATGAGATTCTGTCTGGTAATATAGAAAGTTAAGAATTTTAAAAAGGAGCTCCTCGAGTGGTAATATCTGGATAATATCCGGTGTTACGAGCTAGTGAGGGTAGGAATAGAAGAATAGTACTGTAGACCCTCAATAGTCAGTGGGAAATTGAGAAACCAATTTTAAAGGAGATTTCAGTTATCTGTAAGAATAATAGGGTGGTTATGATAGGGAATTTTAACTTCCCAAACATACTCTGGGACTACCATCGTAGTCAAAGTTTAGATGGAGAGGAATTTGTTAAGTGTACACAAGAAAACTTTCTGCTTCAGTATGTGGATATACCTACGAGAGAGTGTGCAAAACTTGACCTATCTTTGGCAAATAAGGCAGGGCAAGTGATTGAGGTATCAGTGGGGGAGCGCTTTGGGGCCAGTGACCATAATTCTATTAGATATAAAATAGTAATGCAAAAGGATAGACCAAATCTAAAAGCTGAAGTTCTAAATGGGAGGAAGGCCAATTTTGATGGAACAGAGGAACCTCGATTATCCGAATACCAATTATCCGAAAATTGGATTATCCAAAGGAGATCTCCAGGTCCTGCAGAAACATTACATCAACAGTGATCATGCTTTTTGTTTACAGCAATTAAACAGGCACTGTCTCCAAATGACTGACCTCCTGCCCTCTCTTCCCGCAGGAGTGTACCCTTTATCTTTATTTAACTGTAACACCATTACAGCAGATTTTGCCTTCTCTCTTTCAAATTGCAGACTGAACTCTACCATATTATGATTGCTGCTTCCTAAGTGTTCCCTTACTTTAAGATTTTTTATAAAGTCTGGTTCATTACATAGCACTAGGTCCAAAATAGCCTGCTCCCTTGTGGGCTCCATGACAAGCTGTTCCAAAAAGCCATCCTGTAAGCATTCCACGAATTCCCTTTCTTTGGATCCACTGGCAACATTATTTACCCAGTCCACCTGCATATTGAAGTCTCCCATGATCACTGTGACCTTGACTCATATTCTATTAATCCCCCCCCCTACAAATTTATCATTTGAAATCCACTCCAACTTATTTCTGAAGTGAGGGCTCACACAGAAATTATTGTTGCAATAATTTATCCAGTAAGCTCTTTTTTTAAATAAATGTTCTTTTAAAGGGCTTGCAATCTGAAAACACAGCCTTGGCCTTAATATATTTGCCTTGAGTCATGATAATGTGATTAATTTGAACTGTACAGTCTAAGCAAGTGCTGCATATCTGATGTCCTAGAATGTATCAATACCATTGAATAAGCTGTATTGATGCAACATTTTCTTCAATTTCTAATGATTTCAGCTCAGGTGCTTTTCAAATTTATTTGAAGAAAAGCTAGAGAACAATTTTAAAAATCTTAAGGCAAAATTTATCTTGAACAAATTTGTAAATGCACCTGTCTGAAGCCGAGAAAAACAATTTGCTGCAGCTTGTGCTCTGTAAATACATATCGACCAGTAAGAAGAATAGTAAGATTTCCTCATGTTAATTTCAGATAGTTTTAAAAAGGAAGACAATTTGAAGCTACTTTTTATCTCAATTAAGGTTCCCTGACTCAGGAAAAAAAAACTCTTCTGGTCAAAATGCTAATAGAGATCCTTACCTCTAACAACTACGAAAAAATGAAGAAACAAATAATGCGCATTGCTAATTTTAATTGGATTAATTAAAAAAAAAGTTTCCAGAATGATAAATTCTGAGGCCTGAATCAGGTGAGCATGGATTTTGTGGCTAGGAAACTGGCTTCACTGCTGAATGATTTAAACATTTGGCATTTTTAATATTTTCCTCTGAACTTCTAAACTATAAATTAAGTAGGAGCTCATAACTCCAGCACGGTAATAACTTGCTGTTTCAAGAGTGAAAGCCTGAATAAAAGACAGTATGGCTTCCTGTTGTCATTTTTCAGTCATTTATCCTTTTTGCATCAGTTAGATTATTAAATGATGACTTGTTAAAAAATTGGTTATTTCAGCCATTTAAGCTTGTTTTATTCAGGGAAAACTGATACTTTGAAATGTAACCTTTGGAGGTATGTCACTTGGAGACATGATGCAACTGACTCCAGCCTTTCAGGCTCAATACCTTTCCAAGGTGTTGCATAATGATCAAATGCCAACTCAGACTTCTTAAATTCATACTGGCATTCTCATGATACTGCTCTCAGCAAGACAGAGATAGTGCTGCCTTGGAAGGAAAGGAATCTTAAGCCATGTCGAAGATAACACATTAGTGTTCTACCTAAAATGTCGATGTAGCCGTGTGTAAGGATGTAAACATCTAAACGCTGTTAAGTAAAGACTTAGTGAGTTCATGTAAATCAGTTAAGGGTTTTCAGACACACACATCTAATATTTGGTGTTCATATGGAGTACTCAGTTTCTCCTTGGTTTAAGCTCGAGCATGCAATTTCAATATAGCAAAGGTGTATCCTATAAAGATGGACTGGACACGTTTTCTTTCAGGAAAAAAAAAGCACAGAAGTATTCCTATGGCATTGGATAAAGTAATTAGTGACATTGGTTGAGAATGATAGAAATGTTATGTCATGTATTACAAGGGAAACTGCTTTCTCACAACCATGAAAGTCAAATTTATGATATAGTTGCCTGAAATTCTTCATTTGGTGCAGGAGAACAAATTCTAACATTTTCTGTGAAATAGTTACAAGCAACTTGCTTGCAATGTACATTCATCTATCATTTAATCACAGCTAAAACAAAACAATGTCAAAACATGTTGTGTTCTACTCATCAGAACTGAAATGCAAGAAAACCAACTGATCTGTCTGAGGCAAGTTAAACTAACTTGCAAAGTTGACTTGCCACTTTTTAATTTAATCAGTTGCCTCAAAGATTTAACGGTTCCAGCCATTCCTCCATACCCAACCACAGTTTAATCAATCCACATCCACTTCCCATGCGATATAAATTGTTCTTTCCTTTCAAAAGTTGTTTTTTTTTGCATTTCAGTCGTGTTTAGTTTAAGAAGACAGCTTTGATTGCATGCATCTTATTAGCAATGTTTAAGGTCCATGTGACAAAACAACTGTGTGTATTTAATAATTTTTCTTTATAAAAAGCTATACTTAAAAAAATGCTAAGTAATAAGGAGCAGACTGGAAACAGGTACATTGAGGTTAGAGTACCTCTAGCAAGTTTAATAGCACATAAAAGGTATTAGTGCATTCCACAATATTAATATAGTGAAACGTAGGAGTTGGTGAGAACCAGCAAGTGGAGTGTGGGTGCAATTTATGGGAAAATGTGAGGCTGAACTTTCTAAATGAATCAAGGGGCTGAACAAATGTGTTGGTGGGGGTTGGGGGAGTTTGAGAGGCAGCAGTTAAATGAGAAAGTCCAGGACATGCCAAGCTCTTCAATTGTGTCAGGTCCTGAGGTAGATGGGTGGGAAGGGATGCTCAGTTTGGTAACTGGAGGATGAGGATGGTAAGAGTTTATCAAGAGACATCAGACTTAGATCGATAACAAGCAGTATACCATGTGTCAAATAATCACAACAAAAGCACAACACACCTCTTCACGTGGAATCTTTTTGTCACCATCTCCTTCAATTCTCACTCGGACAACTCCCGATTTGTCTACAATTTCTTGTATGAGCTTCCCGTTTTTGCCTATTACTTTTCCTGGAGAAGGAATGGACCAGTTCCATTTTATAAATCCAAAAATAAATAATAATCACTTTGGTGCATTTCTTAAATTGGACTTACCTACTAGATTCCTTGGTACTTGTACAGAGTCTTCCGTAAACTCGAGATAATTTCTGGCTTGCTTGACTGCCTCCTGGTCCTATAAATCAGATTGATATTAAAGGAAGAATGTCGCCTAGAGGAAACATTAATTTCAACTAAATTAATTATATTAACGTTACCATTTCTGTATATAGTTATACTGCAATGCAATTTGAAGGGTGATCTGACCAGTTTGCTTCCTCCTTATTAAAAGCATCGGTTCCTATCAGTGAACGGTGCTAGGGACACACCTTCCAATAACCAGCTTGAGGAGAGACATGTAGGCACACATCAACACTACAAAATCTCACTAATAACAGGAATATGAGAAACATCATGCAGATATAGGAAGATGAGTTACTTTTCTTGAAAAGGCTTCCTCACTTTTCAAAAGAAACCATCCTCCACATAATAAAGGGGCAAGTCCCGGTGGAAAGATCAACATGAATAAAAGTATCTTTAAGATGATTTTGGTGTCATGGAGATCATCATGCCATGTGTTGCAATCTCTGACAAGACAGCTAAATCATGCTACGATCTGGTTAGGAACCAGCAACGTGTTTATTTAAAGAAGACAAAGTTTAAAATCTCAGTTACTTAGAGAAAAGCAATAGGTTTGCAGAGTTTTAAACCATGTAAAATAAATTTTGACATACAAAATCAGAAAAGTAAACAACCTACACAAACTGTAACATCCAGAATTTGAGATAATTCTGAATTAACAGGCAAGTTGTGTTCATACACACCACACTATTTAATAAACAGTAAATGTGACCAAGACAGATCTCATGGATTTGACAGCAACTCATTCAGACGTCAATAATATCACTGAGTCACAAAATCCTGTGAAACGTAGTCTTCTTCCTAAGGGATTTCAACACTCCATGTTCTGAGATCCAGCCTGTGAATGTTCCTCAAAAACCACTGTGACTCATACTGCCTCAACTCCTGCTCAGCTGGTTGTTCAAACTTTTAACATAAGACTGTGTCCCTGGAGTCCCGGCACCAAATTCTGTGCACATCCCCAGCTCTATAGCCACTCTGAATAGAAAGTTACTTTTTAAAAGGGTTACTTTTGTCCCATGAGCCAGCTGTAAAGACCCAATGACCCTCTGGCATATTCTTCTGAATCTCAACTAGAATGACTCCATGAGATTCAGTCATATTTCCTGGGAAGGGGAAGCAAATTACCAACTTTCTAACCAAGATAAAGAAAAAACACCTTACAACAAATTACGACAGTGCAAATCACTTCAGGTTAAATAAGAACAAAAGAACGAGAAGGAGTAGAAAATTGAGCCCCTCAAGTTTGCTCTGCCATTTCATATGATCATGACTGATCTCATCTTGGCCTTAGCTCCACTTTTCTGCCAGTTCCCCATAACCCTTTAAGCCCAATACTAATTAAAAATCTATCTCCTCCTGAAATTTACTCAATGTCCCAGCACCCACTACTCTGAGGTAATGAATCCCCCAGATTGGGATTCTTTAAGTAATTTCTCATCCATTTTAATAAAACCTGTTACACTTGATCCTAAAAATATGACCTCTTGTTCTAGCTTGCCCGAAGAAACTTCATTTCTCGATCTCCTTTGTTAATCATCTTGATGTTATATATCTCATTTAACTCTGCTCTCATTCTTCTGACTCCAAACAGTATAGCCCTAAACTACCAAACCTCTCATCTCTAGAATCAATGAAGCGTACTTCCTTTGAACTGCTTTCAGGATAAGTCTTCAAGTTAGGAAACTAAAATTGTACATAATACTGCAGATACACTCTCAATAACGCCATGTACAGTAGCAGCAACAGTTCCCAACTTTCTTAGTCTATTCCTTTAGCAATAAATGCCAAACGCAGCAAGAAAGAAAATACTGTTTACAATTCATTAGTTTAGCAATCTCGAGGCCCAATGGCACTATACTCATTGCCCATAGGTTTCTTTTCCACTAAAATGTAACCAAGAAAATATATTAATTCAACTGTTTGTCCAGTACTTTTCCAAGAGATTACAATCCCTGTTCTTTAAAGGGGCAGCTCCCCCTAAAGAGGGGCATTCATAAACAGAAAAGTGCTTTCAGCATTTGCATAATGACATTTACACTCCATAGCCAACTCATTTGGAGATGGACTTTCCGATGGAGATAAATAATCTCACTAAATGTAAGCAAAACAGTTTCAGAATGAAACAGAAAGAAAACAGAGCAAAAACTAACTAGAAATGCTCACAAACTTATCAATCCTCTTGACCAAGACAATACAGTCACACATCGCCACACCTGTAAATTATATTTTTCTAAGAGTACAATGGCTTGAATGGACAAAGATACTAAGAACCATCTTTATTCTAGGTTGGGATCAACTGGAATTTAATTTCAAAACATTTTTCAGGAAAAATCCAGAGACTATTCAAGAAGGCACGGTGGCACACGAGAAGGCATGGTGGCACAGTGGTTAGCACTGCTGCCTCACAGCGCCAGAGACCCGGGTTCAATTCCCGTCTGTGTGGAGTTTGCACATTCTCCCCGTGTCTACGTGGGTTTCCTCTGGGTGCTCCAGTTTCCTCCCACAGTCCAAAAAAAATGTGCAGGTTAGCTGAATTGGCCATGCTAAATTGCCCGTAGTGTTAGATGAAGGGGTAAATGTAGGGGAATGGGTCTGGTTGGGTTGTGCTTGGGCAGATCGGTGTGGACTTGTTGGGCCGAAGGGCTTGTTTCCACACTAAGTATTCTAATCTAAAAGAAAATCTAATCTATCTTTAGTGGGCGGCACGGTGGCACAGTGGTTAAGCACTGCTGCCTCACAGCACTAGAAACCCAGGTTCAGTTCCCGCCTCAGGCAACTCTCTGTGTCGAGTTTGCACATTCACCCGGTGTCTGTGTGGGTTTCCTCTGAGTGCTCCGGTTTCCTCCCACAATCCAAAAATGTGCAGGTTAGGTGGTTTGGCCACGCTAAAATGCCCATAGTGTTAGGTGAAGGGGTAAAAGTAGGGGAATGGGTCTGGGTAGGTTGCGCTTCGGCGGGTCGGTGTGGACTTGTTGGGCCGAAGGGCCTGTTTCCACACTAAGTAATCTAATCTAAACTATTCCTCAAGGAAAGCAACACCAAGTGATACATAACAACTAACAGTTGCATTATGCTACCTGACAAAATTAAGTATGGAAAAATTGAGTCCCTTATGTTTCACAGCAAGAAAATCAAACTATCACCACTACAAGTCACAAACTCAAAACTGAGATTGTTTATTAATGCATCTGCTTGCAGTGTTATGAAATTGCTATATTTTATCCCCATTTTTCTTTTCATCTCTGCCCCCATCATGCTGCCCCCAATAATTAAAGCGTGACACCACAATTAACAGGCAAAATCTCCTGGCTTCAATCTGTACACCCAAAGCAGTTTACTTGCATCACTAAAACAAAAACACATTAGGCCTCAAAAAAAGAAATAACAGACAAATAAAAAACTCTCATTTATTCTCTATCATATCTCAAAACATGTCAAAACCGTGGAATGTTGTAATCAACCACTATTGTCATTTTGGATCCTAGGACATCAGTGGGATAAATGATCAGATGTGGTATGGTTAATTGAATATTATCTTATTAACTAATGTCTTGCTTGTTTTTAACTAGCTCTGGAACTTCAACATCCACCTGAAAAAGCAAAACCAGATCCTGGTTTCATATATCATTTGATGGACCTCGAAAATGCAGCACTCTGGTCAGTGCTGAAGATTACATTGAGATTATAAGCTTAAAGTCTGGAATAGCTCAGGGGCATCATCTAGCCACTGATAATAGCCTCTTATACACTCTGCATACTGTACAGTTGAGAGAGACTCATGGGCAATTTTTCTCAAAGCAAAATGTAAAACTTTAAAAGGTTTACTTGATGTTTGCTACATTCATTTGGTCCTGACTAGGCAAGACTTGAAATTAGCATTATGTAGCTTAGAAGAAACAATTATTTCTAATTGAACAAAACTGGAATATCTAATATATTATTATTTCTGGTCAAGGTCAAAGTTTTCACATTTGTTGCTTAGAATGGGAATTCTGACTGAACTGTGCAATTCCATGCTTGTCAGCTTTTATTCATTGAGTACTCTACTTATGATTTTTCCACAACTTAAAAATAATTATAACCAAAACAGAATGACATTCTTTGGAAAGATATCCCACAAACTCTCATTTGTCTCCAGTAATTATGCTTCCTTCTTTAGTTAAAACATGGAAGGTGATGAGACCCCGTAATGTCAGTTGATGATCCCCTCAGGTTTCAAACTGGACTCGTTAGTCTCATCAGTCTCCCACCTTCCTCCTTTTAGCCAGATGGACCATGCATTGCTATGTTCAAGTTTACTTCAAAAGGCCTATCCTTCACTGCAACCACTACTGCCAAGGAGGACAACTGTAGCAAACCAACGGGACTGCAATTCCTTATCAGGCACCATTCTGACTTTGACACACAAACACATCTCTTTTGAATATCACTGGGGCAAACTTCTGTACTTCCCCAACATCGTAGAGATATCATCACAAGGAACACACTATAAAATGACTGGTAAAGATTGCGGAGATAAACGGCAGCTTATTTTATGATACATCTTTACACCACAACATAATCAAGTGTCCCAAAATGCTTTACAGGAAGGACAGCGATAAAGCAATTTAGATACCTTGCCAAATACAGCAGTCATAGGTTTGGTCAAAGGCACAGGCTTTGACAGTGTATTAAATGAAGAAAGGAAGATAGATAGGAGAGGAGATTTAAAGAGCAAATTGCAAAGCTTAGAGGCTCGCAAACCCCAAGGGTCTCTATGATTATATTCTGCAGTGGTCTGTGCTGGACCCCTCAATTTTTCACAATTTACACCGATAACTTAGATGAGAGAATTTAAGATATTGTGGCTAAATTTGCAGATGATACAAAGATAGGTAACAAGTATGTTGCCAAAATGATGTAGCAAAAATGCAGATTGATATAGCTAGGTTCAATGAGCGTGCAAAGATCTGGCTGATGGAAGCATAATGTGGGCAAATGTGAAGTTGCTCAGTTTGGCAGGAAGAATACAAAACTTGGTATTACTTAGATGGAGAATGGATGCAGAATCCAAGGTACAGAGAAATCGAGATGTTTTAGTGCATTTGCAGCAACTTAGAGGTTAGATGCATGCCAATTCCAGAAGCTACTGCTGGGCACGGACTTTGGAGGTCTACGCAGCAGAGAAAACAATTAGACGGAATGTTGATTTGCTGCAAAAAATTGATTTCATTCTTTCAGCAATATTCTTCAGTCGAAACTGATGCAATGGGTTTATGAAAATAAATGAAACTCAGCAGCTCCACCCATTAATTGTCAATCCGATTGCATTTATTACAGCTTCTAAAGGAACCCACCTCACCGTAGATGTGGAAAGTGCAAGTCTCTTCATCCAGTTCGATTGCAGTGACGCCTGGCACTTTCCTAGCTTGCTGGATGTTGGCTCCATGCGTACCGATGGCGAGACCCATGAGGTCTTCTCGTACAACAAACTGCTCGTGGAAGCGTGATGCAAGCTGTCGAGAGCTCTGCAAAATTAAAACAAGCACAAACAGATGTAATATCAGGAGAATATCTTCTTTATAACATGTAACTTGGAAAAACATTATGGCTAAGCAAGTATAGTGAGCTCCTTAACAATCCTCTTAATGCTAGACAAATTCAGAATTCTAACTCTCTGGGTAAAGAGATTTTGGTGTTGTAATGTCCACGTGATCACCTGACATCAAGTCCTAGACAAATCAAGAGATGTTACCAGTTCAATAATTTCACTGTATATTCAACTTTGGCGAATGTGTTAAAAATAAACAAGATGTTATGTTTGCCTGGTAGATACCCACAATGATTTTACATGTGGATATAGAGTCTCAAAATATACAATAAGCCTATACATCAATCACTTCGGTAGGTAAATTCTTTCTTACATTATTGTTTTTCACATGCTCATTGTTGGATAGTAACATACATACAATAGCTTCTCTATGCAGTAAGTACACACAAAATAATACTTTGGACTTTCATATACAGCAAATAAAGATTTAATCGGACGTATCCTTCTAAGATCTGCCAATTGATTTGAGTATATTATACCAGAAAAAGTGATAAACAAGGAACAGCTGAGTGTACTGGATGCTGCAAATGCTATAGGCCATAAAAATATCACGGCTCAGTACCGAAGATGCATAATTACAGGATTGAAATAACACAGGAATCCATCATATAGAATGGAAAAGTGCCCAGCTACGTTCTGTCAAGAAGATTTTGAAAATTAATTCAAGGCCTATTATTAACCCATCAACCTACACTCAAACTTCTATAAAGTAACAGTTACCAATTACGTGCTTAATGTAGTTTGGGTTCTGCCTGGGCCAGATGACTTCAGACCTCAACACAGACTTAGCCCAAAAATGGACAGAGAGTTGAATTCAAGAGGTGAAGTAAGAGTGACTACCCATGACATTAATGCAGCTACTGCGGCTTTAATCAGCCCTAGTAAGATTGAAATCAATGTGCATCAAGGGGGAAAACTGTCCGCTTGTTGAAGTCATACCTAGCAAAGGAAAATGGTTGCAATTGTTGGATGCCAATATCTCAACTGCAGGATTTCCTCAAAGAATTGTCCTCGGTCTTCATCAACAAACTTCCTTTCATAAGGTCAGAAGAAGCGATATTCGCTGCTAATAGCCGCAATCAATTCCATTCATATCTCCACTGGCAGTGAAAGAATCTGTACCCACATGCTGCAAAGATCTGGATAACGTTCAAGCCAGGGCTATTAAATGGTAAATAGCAGACGTGCCAGCCAATGATCATATCTAATAAGAGAGTCTAACCACTTAACTTTGACATTTAATTACATCATGATTACTCAGTCTCCCCTTGTTGATATCTTGGGGGATTAATATTGACCAGAAATTTAAACGAATCAACCATATATTTATACGTATAGTGGTCACAGGTTGTAAATTCCGCAGTGAGCAACTCACCTTCTGATTCCCCAAATCCTTTCCACTATCTATGAGGCAGAAGTCAGGAGCATGGTGGATACTATCCGTCTACCTGGGTGAGTAAAGTTCCAACACTCAAGAAGCTCAATATCCTAACAAAGTAGCCTGCTTGCTTGGCATCACATCAACCAGCTTAAACATTCATTCCTTCCATCACAAGCATACTGTGACTGCATTATGAATCACTTACAAGATGAGTTGTGGCAACTCACCATGGCTTCTATAACGGCATCTCACAAATTTGTGACCTCTATTGCAAATAGGAAGAAAACAACCTGACTATAAATATATTGCTGTTCCTTCATCATCACTGAGTCACGATTCTTGAACTTACTACCTAAAGGCACTGTAGTTGATGCCTGGCTTGCTGCAAACACATTGCAGTGGTCTCTCTTGTCCTGATCAATTACAAAACGAGAAGGTAATTTGTCAGTTGAACATTTTGCACTTAAATTGAATGATTTCAAAAATGTAGGAGATTTTCAGGGCTTTATTTTCAAATTTTAATTAGGGTTGTAGTCAATAATCCGCAAAGGAAAGTAGGGTGTGATAATTGAAAATAAAGTTGAGTACTATGCTTGGATTATTTCATACACAGCATAGATTTGATGGTGTGGCATTCAAGAAGCCATGTATCACTTCAGTTTTCTTCAGTAAGGAGTGAAGCAAACATTAGCCCACAGTGCATGCTTTATTTTCCTATAATGCTTAGCATCAATGGTTTCAAAACCCAGAACAAAATAGATTAGAGCTCCAAGGCTCTGTAGATCTATATTGGAATACGATTTCTTGTATCCATTTGCTGATCTCAGATAAGCTGGCAATGGGATCACATTTCCAAAGATTCCAAATGGAAACCAAATGAGCATGCAATCAGGTTATGATGCTCCCATGATCAAACAAAAGGTCACAAAGATATTGCTACAGTTGTTATGGGGGATTTCAACATGCAGGTAGACTGGGAGAATCAGGGTGGTACTGGACCCCAAGACAGGGAGTTTGTGGAGTGCCTCTGAGTGGATTCTTAGAACAGCTTGTACTGGAGCCTACCAGGGAGAAGGCAATTCTGGATCTGGTGTTGTGCAAAGAACCGGATTTAATCAGGGATCTCAAAGGGATCAGGGAGCTTAGGAGGTAGTGACCATAATACGATAAGTTTTAATTGGCAATTTGAGAGGGAAAAGGGAGAAACGGGAGTGTCAGTATTGCAGTTGAACAAAGGAAACTATGGAGCTATGAGGGAGGAGCTGGCCAAGGTTCAGTGGTTCAATACCCTAGCAGGGATGGCAACAGAACAACAATGGCAGGTATTTCTGGGTATAATGCAGAAGGTGCAGGATCAGTTCATTCCAAAGAGGAAGAAAGATCCTAAGGGGAGGCAGGGGTTGCCGTGGCTGATGAGAGAAATTAAGGGCTGTATAAAGATAAAAGAAAAGTATAACATAGCAAAGATGAGCGGGAAGCCGGAGGACTGGGAGATATTTCAAGAGCAACAGATGATAACTTAAAAAAGGTAATATGTGGATAAAAAATGAGGTACAAAGGCAAACTGGCCAAAAATATAAAGGAGGATAGTAAAAACTTTTTTAGATATGTGAAAAGTAAAAAAAAGGTCAAGACTAAAATTGGGCCCTTGAAGACAGAAACGGGTGAATTTATTGTGGAGAACAAGGAAATGGCAGAAGAGTTGAACAGGTACTTTGGATCGGTCTTCAAAGGGGAAGACACAAGCAATCTCCCAGATGTAATAGTGGCTGAAGGACCTAGGGCAATGGATGAACTGAAGGGAATTTATATTAGGTAGGAAATGGTGAAGGATAGACTGTTAGGTCTGAAGGCTGATTAGTCCCCAGGACCTGATGGTCGGCATCCTCGGGTACTTAAGGAGGTGGCTCTAGAAATTGTGGACACATTGGTGATCACTTTCCAATGTTCTATAGATTTAGGATTAGTTCCTGCGGATTGGAGGGTGGCTAATGTTGTCCCACTTTTCAAGAAGGAGGAAGAGAGAAAACAGGGAATTATAGACGTGTTAGCCTGACGTCAGTGGTGGGAAAGATGTTGGAGTCAATTATAAAAGATGAAATTACGACTCATTTGGATAGCAATAACAAGACAGATCAGAGTCAGCATAGATTTACGGAGAGCAAATCGTGCTTCACTAAACATCTGGAATTTTTTGAGGATGTAACTAAGAAGATGGACATGGGAGAGCCAGTGATGTAGTGTATCTGGACTTTCAGAAAGCCTTTGATAAAGTTCCACATAGGAGATTAGTGAGCAAAATTAGGGCATAAGGTATTGAGGGCAAAATACTGACTTGGATTGAAAATTGGCTGGCTGACAGGAACCAAAGAGTAGTGATAAACGGGTCCCTTTCGGAATGGCAGGCGGTGACCAGTGGGGTACCACAAGGTTCGGTGCTGGGACCTCAGCAGTTTACAATATACATTAATGATATAGATGAAGGTATTAAAAGTAATATTAGCAAATTTGCTGATGACAGAAAGCTGGGTGGAAGGTGAAATGTGTGGAGGATTTTATGAGAATACAGGGTGACTTGGACAGGCTAGGTGAGTGGACGGATGCATGGCAGATGCAGTTTAATGTGGATAATTGTGTGATCATCCACTTTGGTGGCAAGAACAGGAAGGCAAATTAAATGGAGTCAAGTTAGGTAAAGGGGAGAGTACAACGAGCTCTAGGTGTCCTTCTACATCAGTCATTGAAAGCAGGTACAGCAGGCAGTGAAGAAAGTTAATGGCAAGCTGGTCTTCATAACAAGAGGATTTGAGTATAGGAGCAAAGAGGTCCTTCTGCAGCTGTACAGGGCCTGTGAGACCGCACCTGGACAATTGTGTGCAGTTCTGGTCTCCAAATTTGAGGAAGGACATTCTGGCTATTGAGGGAGGGCAGTTTTGGTTCATAAAGTCAATTCCTGGAATGGCGGGAGTCTCATATTTTGAAAGATTGGAGTGACTGGGCTTGTATACGCTTGAGTTTAGAAGGATGAGAGGGGATCTGATTGAGACATATAAAATTTTTAAAGGATTGGACACTCTGGAGGCAGGAAGCATGTTTCCGCTGATGGGTGAGTCCTGAACCTGAGGACACAGTTTAAAAATAAGGGGTAGGCCATTTAGAACATAGTTGCAGAGAAACTTCATCCAGAAGGTGGTGGATATATGAATGCTCTGCCCCAGAAGGCAGTGGAGGCTAAGTCTCTGGATACTTTCAAGTAAGTGATGGACAGAGCTCTTAAAGATAGTGGAATCAAAGGTTATGGGGGTAATGCAGCTACAGGATACTGATTGTGGATGATCAGCCATGATAATAACGAATGGTGGTGCTGGCTCGAATGGCCTACTCCTACACCTATTAAAACACACAAAAACTGACCAAAAGGAGATGTAGACCACTCAAACCTTTCAGTTCATTCTGCTGTTTAATAAGCTTGCGGCTGATGCAAATCTAACCTCAAATTCACATTCCTGTCTAGTCCAATAATCTTTCAGCTTTTCCCTCATGAAGACTCTATCCACCACTGCCTTAAAAATGTTCAAAGATCCTGCTTCCAGTGCCTTTTTAAGTGAGTCCCATCGACCCATGACACTCAAGAGAGAAGAAAAAAATTCACCCCATTGGTTTTAAATGAGTGATAATTTACTTTTAAAAACTGATGTCCAATTCTAGATTTGCTCAGTGGAGTAAGCATCCTCTTCACATCTATCCTGTCATACCCCTAGGATCTTATGATCATTACTAAAACTTATAGACAAAAAGTAATGCCATTTTGGTGAAGCATTGCAAGATTTTGAGACGACATCCACGAGAACCGAAAGAGAGAAGGGCAGGCAGAACCATAAGTTACTGTATCTTAAAATTTAGGAACAGATTCCTCAGAAATACATGACGAAGAAATTTTTTTTTGAAAAGCACCAATATCTCTCAGCAAATTCACATTCTGAATAACGGTGCAGGAAACTAACCCAGTAATTTAATTTCTGAAAATAATGACAAAAATGCACACTATGTATGAACTCTTATACTTGGTTTACATAACTGCAGAGAATATATGACCTTGACAGATGTTTCATGACCATTAGAATAGTTTTCAAATTCTGCCTTTACTATCACAAGTACTATATCAGTTGGAAAGTACCGATTTCCATCCATTACTGCAAAAAAAAAGCGTATGGGTGCCATTATAGATTGCAATGGGCTGTCAGTGAAATAATTTGCAATGCAATTAAAACTTCACCTCGCTAGTCATTGTTACTCAGCTCGAGGTGCATTTATTACCCACAGACTTCAAATATTGTATTGTTACTGTGATGGAAGCTCATAAGTTATGATTATTGTTGGTCAGATTAGCTTCTGAAGTGGCGCAATGATATATAGTTTTAAGTTTGACTTTTGTTTCAATACTGTTTGGTAAGAAGGAGAAACACATGGTCTTAAGCTTTGTTTTTGATTTGTTATGAGAGTGGCTTCTGGGTGTCTGGAGATTTGTCTTGATTACATGCATTTTAATTAGATCTTTAAAGTCTTAATGTCAATTGCTCAGTGTGTTAGGAAAGGAAAAATAAAGAGAAAAAGAAAATGCTGTTGTGTAATAAGAGTTTACTAACACAAAAAGTAGGAACAATATAAATGGCAGGTAGTGTGAAGGTTCTTTCAAAGAGAAAAGATCCCCATCAGAGGAGATAGTTATTAATAATTTACAAGCAATGCGGGCTAACAAGAGGTCTCGCATGTCATAGCAGTTAATAAAGAGAAAAAGGTCCTGAAAGAGAGGGCTGTTGAGAAATCAGAGAAAATGATATCATACAATATATGAATACATGCGTTTGAGGAACACATATTAAATACTTAGTGGAATTCATTGGCATCTTATTTAAGTGTCTCAAAAAGAGGCATTAACTAGAGAAAATAGCATCAAAACTAAATCATAAGCATCATGAAACCTCAGAGTGAACTGATAAGGTGGCACTGATTGAAATCTTCAGAAAATTAACCAAGAAACATTCATATTCCTATGGAATAATGTCTTGTGAAAATTGCTGAAATCATCTGTCCAGTTTTGTTATTTGCTTTATAAATAATTTATCCCTTAACTGTTGGTCTATCTTTTGTGAGAATGGCGCTGAAAACAAAGGTTATCATGTTTAAATCATAGATACTAATAACACTAGTTTACTGTTTAATTTTACACTGCTAAACTTAGTGTATTAGTAATAAATTGGTTTTGTCTTTTTTTAAGATATAAACCCAGTGTCTAGAATTGACCATTCACAAAATCTGGGATTAGTTCTTCTAAAAGTCTGGTTAGGAACCACTGATGCAAATTTTGAAGGTCTGTGAATGTTTTAATTCTACTATATTGTGAATACTGAAGTAGGAAGGCTGATTTGATTCAGCTGTCTATCTTTGTATTGCAACATTCTGCAGGAAGGTGTGATGAACAAGCTCTCTTGATGAGTGCTTAGGTTTTACTGTGGATGAATTTTAACAGTTTCTAAGCAACTGGGATTGAAAAGAAATCCTTAGCAGCTTTGACATTAAGAGAAAAACTCCAGAAGGACAAAGCATCAAAGAGAAAGACAGCCTACAATGCTGGTACGGTGAGTTTAAGGAACACAAGTAATATGTGAACTGAGTTAGCAGTTTATTTAAGAGTATCTGGACGAGACATTAACTGAAGAAAACAGCACTGAGAGAAAGCTTTATTGTGGAGACATGGGTGACTCGTCAGTTTGAGTGTCTACAAAGTGCTTAAATGGGTAAAAAGGATGAATGTGACATCTATAAGATCATTTTAAATATTTGTGAGAAGATTTGTTGCTCGGGTGCTCGTTGTTGTGGTTCTGGGAATTTGTGTTGCAGATGTTTCGTCCCCTGTCTAGGTGACATCCTCAGTGCTTGAGAGCCTCCTGTGAAGCGCTTCTGTGATGTTTCCTCCGGCATTTATAATAGTTTGTCTCTGCCGCTTCCAGTTGTCCGCTGCAGTAGCCGGTATATTGGGTCTAGGTCGATGTGTTTCTTGATAGAATCTGTGGATGAATGCCAGATTCTATGGACTACCTAAAGTGCACAAACCAGACATACCACTCAGACCCATCGTATCGCTACCAGGGGACAACGGAATAAGGACATGCCACAACCCAAAGGACTAGCCATGTTACCATACATCAAGAACATTTCTGAACTGACAGCCAGACTACTACGACCACTAGGACTCAAAACAGCACACAAACCAACAGACACTCTCAGACAACTCACCAGGACAAAGGACCTGATACCCAGCATGAGCAAAACCAATGTAGTGTACAAAATCCCATGCAAGGACTGCACAAAACACTACATAGGACAAACAGGAAGACAGCTTACGATCCGTATCCATGAACACCAACTAGCCACGAAACGACACGACCAGCTATCCTTAGTAGCCACACACGCAGATGACATGCAACATGAGTTCGACTGGGACAACACTACTATTATAGGACAAGCCAAACAGAGCACAGCCAGGGAATTGCTAGAGGCATGGCACTCATCCACAGATTCTAACAAACACATCAACCTGGACCCAATATACCGGCCACTGCAGCGGACAGCTACAACTGACAACCGGAAGCGGCAGAGACAAACCACTATAAATGCCGGAGCAAACATCACAGAAGTGCTTCACAGGAGGCTCCCAAGATCTGAGGATGTCACCTAGACAGGGGACAAAACGTCTGCAACACAAATTCCCAGCTCGGTGAACAGAACCACAACATCATTTTAAATAGTTCTTATTTAGGACTGCCCAGTTTGCATTTTTCTTTTGTGAAAGGAACTAATGTTATTTTGCTAAATGTATATCGGCAGCCTCTTGTAAATATGTTCAATGACTGATGTCTAGAGTAAATAATAATTAAAGTAAGACCTTTATTCGATCAAGTCCGAACTCACATTGGGATCTATCATGTCCCATAGCTGGGAATCATAACTGTTACCAATATGTAGTTCAGCAACATTGGCCTGATTATCGCTATCAACAAACCATTAGTTTCTAATAGTTGGTTTGCAAATCTTTCATAACTTTTCAGACTTTGAGGGGTGAGAAAGGAGAATGGAGTGAAAACATGACTAATCACAGAAGGTACCTTCGTTTCCTACCTACCAGTATTTTACAGTAAGCTTTCATTAGAGATGTCCACTCCCTAACAAACATTAGATTGTTAGATAAGGGAATATTTGAAAACAAAACTATTCCATCCAAACATACCTCCAGCTGCTTGCTGGCCTCTTCATTCCTCAACATCAGTGTCAACTTTGTACGGATGCTTCTGAAATGCATGTCACTCAACATGCTTGCTCGCTTTGCTGTCATTTCGTTGGTGGACTGGGGTTTGGTAAAGAAGCATGATATCAGGATAAATTCAGTACAATGAAGCTCAAAACTGAAAGCATTGTGAAGGCAACAAGAAAGAAGATCTCAGACATACCAAAACAACTAGTTGATTACTTTCTGAATCAAAGTACACACAATAAGCGCCAACAGCCTTTTTAAAATCCTTATGTGCAGATTCATTGGCACATCTAGAAATAATTGAAATACACAATTGGAAATAGTGAATGAGAGTTAAGGTTACAAAGCAGATTAAGGGTTAATTATTAAACACAGAGTCGAGATTTAATATGGTAGTCATTAAATTCTGAAATTTATTTTTAAGATATTAAAATATTACTTACGCACGCCTCAGGTCATCTGGAACATCAAGCTTTACTTTGTGGAATGTGCTTTTTGTTGCAGGTTTATTAGGGTTAATAGGTCGTAGTCGTTCCACTGTAACTATTTCATTGAAAGTGGCATCACAGACGGCGTATTCTATAACATAAAACTGAATAATTTTTTTCTTTTTAAAAAGCATTTCTTCAAATATGTGCTTTCTTTGACATAAATGCACGACAAACAGACTTAGTCAAAAGCGCAAAAGAAAACTGAATGAAAGTGCTGCACATGTGGATGAAAAATCCTTTACAACTTAGTACTGATGACAACAACTAAGTGATGCTTGCAACAATTGCTGGGACTATATTTGCTATTTAACGTGCACCTCACCAAGCCCTAGAAGGCTTAATAAAAAGTCATCAATAGCAATGTGGATTACTTTACTCTCTAACATAATCGATGCTATTGTTACTCTTTTTACTTCTAAAGAAGCAATTTCCATTATTATTTTTAAACATAAACTTTGTAAATAAACAAATGAAAATTTCAAATCAGTAATGAGAATGTTTATGAAAATAAGCAAATTTCACCAACATGCCACAATTTAACAAATTTATAGAGTTATAATAGAGAGCAGATAGTAAGCCATTAACTTAATGCTCACTGAATGGTTACTGTTATGAGACACCAAATATCTAGCATACACGCCCAAAAGTAGTTTACATTATCTAGCTTGCACTGCACGAGACTAACTGTGAAAAAAATAAAAATTTTATGAAAATAATTTCCTCATGTGAAGGTGTCACGAGTGTCAATTTTCAATTCCCCCACTCACCCACCATACCACTACAACTGTCAGCTTGCGATTTTGTGATGGCAATATGATTTAATTCACAAGTCCAAATAAAATAACATGCAGGATTAAAGCCAAGTTTCAAAATATAAAAGGGACAGCAAGTAATATAATTTAAAACGTGCATTTTTGTAAAACATAATGACATCTTCAGAATGAAAAGTGCCTCTAAATATTTTCTACCATTTCAAATAGATTTCGATTTTAAAATCAAGTGTAATTTGCACTGTAAATATCAATGAAATCAATACTAAATTGAAACCTGAATACAAGCATAACAAATTTCTTACTTCACCCTTCATCATTCTAACTTTTGCCAACCACCAGCCACAAGGTTCTTTTTCATTTGCTCGAGAATACACCTGAGAAAAGAAGTACAATTCCTAATTTAGAGAAGGCAACTTAAGAAACATTGAGTAAAAAAAAACAAAACAAAAGCATGGCCTTTTGACATTGATAAAAGTTTAGGTTATTATTACACATCTGATAAAATGTCAGAAATAAGCCTAATGCAAATAGATTGGAGAGGGGGGTGAGAGAGATTCTACACCTTTGGTAATGTACTTGTTGTAAATGCATTATAATATTATAACTAAGGACCTTTAGCTCCTTAAAATCATGGCTGATTTGTCATCCAGCTAGTTTATTAAAAAAATGTGGATTCCAACAAAGGCATTCCCCAAATTAAACAAAGAAATCCTACAATGAGCACTTGTTCTCCTAATATTTGCCAATCTTTGCTTTCCCTCTATCTTACCAACCACTGGCACCAAACTTTTTATCATTTTGTGAGATTTCTTCCTTTCCCCCTTTTTTTGTGCAAGTCTATCAACTACATTCGCTCTGGGCATTAGATCAATCTTTAATCTTAGTTTTTATAAGGTAAAGGGTAACCCATAAAGGCAGGAAAAGCTGTCCAGGAACATGCATGTGAGAAAGTGGAAGAACTGGAGTGACAGACAGGTAAGCAGGGATGAATAATGGATTGGACATACAGCACATGCGAAAAAGAAGGTCAAGGAGGAGGAGTCTGGAAAATTAGAAAGTCTGGAATTCTAGAAGGATGAAAGATCAGCCAAACTTAAGATGTGGGGATTAGGTTTGGAAATGCACAAAGTGGGCAGAAAAGAAAATGGTTAAGACTGAGGTTAGAATTTGAGTACAAGTTGAGCGAGGGCTTCTGGTAATGTTCATTGCAACTGTTGAAAATCTTAAGATTCTTCATCTCATCGTCTCTTTTTCCTGACTGTCCCTCAATTGCCATCACAGACTCAAACTGACGGCTGGATGTCTAATGCTAAATCTTAAGGTTCAGTTTACAAGCACTACAAAGTCCCAGTTAATTCTCAGCAACCAATGGAGATCACTTGAAAGACACCCCAAGTCTAGTTCATGTAGTTTACGCTAATCCAGTGATTAGACCATTTTCAGGACACAAAAGAAAAAATGATGAGAAATTACACTGGTTCCTTTCTTTTCTTTGAACAAACCGAGGGCAAGCCCACACAAAACTGGGTATCATTCTTTAAACAGGCAATAGTATTTAATTGGTTCAAGTGCTCTGCTTACTCAACCACATCAGAATGCTGTAGAATTTGCCCTTGCTAAGAAACACCATTGGAATTGGCTACAGTGGATTAGAATACTTCTTCCAGCCCCAGGTGCAGAGAGGTCATCAATACAATGCACAAATGTTGTTACTTGATAATGCTAATGTCCATAATTCCTCTTTTACTCTGTAGGACCACCTGGAACTTCTTTACATACATATTTCCAGGACACAATTATTTAGGAATGTCATTTTCTCACCGCAAATAAATAACTTGTGGGTTGGCAGGCAGATGGGTTCAATGAAGTGTAGTTAAGGTAACGAAAAAAACTCATGCGATGAATTCAAATTCCACTACACTGTGCAACTGATTGAAAAGCACTTATTTTAAATAGGAAAATTTTTCAAGAAAGCAGGGTAACTAAATGAATAGCTCTTGTAAAGGACTTGCAAGGGCATAATTAGAAAATTTGTCTCCTTCTTTACTGTATGATTCTATGGCAATTTGTGAGTTACCACCAGAAAAATGGCCACATTAGCCACCATATTGTTTAAGAAAAACAGCAGATTCGCTCATGTCCTTCAAGAAAGAAATCCAGTTTTCCCATTTGCCATTCAATATCAGAAAAGAGGCATGCCATTCTACTGTGGAAAATATATCAAGATGGTAGCATTCCAAAATCTTTTCAGCTTAATAAATGCAGTATTGTTTAAACACTGAAGAGAAAAAAATGCAAAGGGATGACAATTCACCTAAAAACTAACACAATGACTTGTGTTCAGTCTGAATCAACTGTAAGAATAGCAACACACTTTTTCCATGGATGACAGCATAAGACCATAAGACATAGGAGTGGAAGTAAGGCCATTCAGCCCATTGAGTCCACTCTGCCTTTCAATCATGGCTGATAGGCATTTCAACTCCACTTATCCGCACTCTCCCTGTATCCCTTAATTTTTTGCGAGATTAGGAATTTAACAATCTCTGTCTTGAAGACATTTAATGTCCTGGCCTCCAGTGCGTTCCATGGCAATGAATTCCACAGCCCACCACTCTCTGGCTGAAGACCCCATCTAACTCTAAGGCTTTGCCCAGGGGTTCTAGTATCCCTGCCTGACAGAAACAAATTCCCAGCAGCCACCCTTTCTAAGCCATGCTTTATCTTGTAAATTTTTATTAGATCTCCCCCAACCTTCTAAACTCTAATGAATACAAACCCATGATCCTCAGCCGTTCACCATATGTTAGGCCTACCATTCCAGGGATCATCAGTGTGAACATTTGCTGGACACGCTCCAGTGCCAGTATGTCCTTCCTGAGGTGTGGGAGTCCAAAACTGGACACAGTATTCCAAATGGGGCCTAACAAGAGCTTTATAAAATCTCAGTAGCACATCGCTGCTTTTACATTCCAACCCTCTTGAGATAAATAAATGTGGAAGGAAGGTATTAAAATCTAGTCGGCTTTATTAATGCCCAAATGGTATTGAGATCGAGGCAAAATTAGATATACATTTAATAAATGAAGAAAATAATAGAGAGGAAAGGAAGGACAGTATGCTTAAGATAATTTTTAGTATTCCGATTTTCACATTCTCAGCCAAAGGAAAAAGTATCTAATTAGTTAAGAGGAGATCCCAGTTTAAAGCTCACACTTCAGGATAATCATCTTAGAATGTTCAATGCAGAATGCACAATATAACATGGAACCAAGAAAGTTTTAACAATGGTTTATAGTGCATCTACGAGTGGAGGCTCCTCAACTGGAGATATTTAAAGCAAGAAAAGAAAGGCAGACATGCTTTTCCATAACACCTTTGTGACTCTCAGGATTTCTCAAAGTGCTGTACATCCAATGAAGCACTTTGATAGTGATTATTGCGGTGTAAAGCATTAACTGACAAGAAAATAGAGTTAATTTAGCAGCATGAAACTTAAATTTAGTTCTAAAATGCCCATCATGCAGACTAAGCTTATAAATGGGATTGTCTCTCATTAATTATTCATATTAGATAGATCAGATCAG
This sequence comes from Chiloscyllium plagiosum, assembly GCF_004010195.1. Taxonomy (NCBI): domain Eukaryota; kingdom Metazoa; phylum Chordata; class Chondrichthyes; order Orectolobiformes; family Hemiscylliidae; genus Chiloscyllium; species Chiloscyllium plagiosum. Next base: position 72,666,474 of record NC_057724.1, on the reverse strand, counting down.
ATTTCTGAAAGTTAAGGTTTTGTCACACAATTGTAAAAAATGGCTTTTCTGAAGATTCAAATTAAATAATACCCATGCTAAGTTTAAAATATCAAGCATTCAGATACATTAGGTTAACTTCATGGGTAGACCCTTCATTAACTTATAGGAACTTCAAGGTACTGTAACACAACACACTCATGGATATTCACATACCTCAACATCATCACCTTCATTAATGTCTTTGTGATAGTCTGCTGGTGGTGGAAATCGAACATCATGGAAAGGAATCTGCCGCTCAGGCTGCCAACTGAAACCAGGATTTAAATGAGTCGAATCAGAGAATAAAATGATTCTAAGTAACAAGTGATATAACAAACTGGCTTGATGTTTGGATTTGTATTTCAGCTCGCAGATTTAAATTGCCCACATTCTTGTTTGAAATAAATATTTCAAAAGCACAGGGCTTGCCAGCTTAGTGTTGCTCCTGTAATATAGCGAGTCCTGTCCTTTCCCATTAAAAACGTGCTCGAATCAAAGCTCACCAATGAGAGGAAGTGGCACTAACTGCCTGGAGAAGGTGTTTCCCATATCTAATGTTGCATTGCATTAGTTCCTCTCTCCCAGAGCGTTCCTGACTCACTATTACACTTCCACCTCTGCCTCCCCTACAGCCATCTGCCTGTTGTCACCTTTCCTGGGCACAGACCCATCAACACAACGAGGATTGCCAAACTAGGACCTAGAACACTCCCCAAACAATGAAAGCATCTCTGGCACATTGCACTTAGCCCTGTGCATTCCTGTTACTAACTCGCTGCAAAATTAGACTGCAAAATGGGAACAGAAGGGGTAGCAATATCAAAAGAGAATGCAATAACACAATGAAAATTGTCTAACAAAGCCAGTTGAGAGTCCATATTCCTAACAAGCCAAGTTGAGAAACTGAATGCAGTGATTCATGTCAGGCCACAAATTAGCAGAGAGCTACCATAACGACTTTAAGAGAAGAATCCACTACCCCACCTGACTTTGTCTTGATGTCCCAGAATCACACAATATGGTGACTTATAACTAGGAATGAACAATACTTTGCATTGTTAGTGACCACCCACATCTCAAAGCCAAATATAAACCACTCATGATGCATCCCATCCAGTGCTCTGGAACATAACCCATGCCCTGCATTGAGACCATTTATTAGATCAGGATTGGATGTCCTACTTTTTCATTTGATGACACGAGAAATGAGAGCAGTTTTATTAACTTTAAAAAGGTAGTTGGCTAAATTCTTCACCTAATTGAAAAAAAAGTACTGTAAAAGAAAATACTGTTATTGTGAAACGACGTGAGTCAGTGATTTACATTTTCTCCAGAAAAACTACCAGGATTAAAAATAGTTGTAGCAAGTTATTGCCAGGAACATAAAACATCATAACCAGCTTAAAGAGTCTCAAGTGATCGGAGGTCAGTCTGATCACCCTGAGAATTGATAGGCAAATAAAGGAACCTGAATTTATATCAAAGCAAATTCATTCGTTAAAAAAAGGTTTTCACAAAACTCCCTAGTAGGGAAGAATTCCATTTGTACCAGATCAAAGTAGTATTAGAATTTCTGCAAATGGCTGCATCATTCAAAGATCAGGGCAGAACAAAATTGGCAAAACTTCTCAATGCTATCTGCTAAATGCTAGAAATGCAAGTATGCATGGATATTGGATAAAAATTAGGTTGGGCTTGGCTTGGATTCAAACACAGCTGATAAGCACTATAAACGAATGGTTGAAAATTAATATTTGGACTGTTAAAAGGAGGGGAAAAATTCCTGGGGGAGAAAGCAAACTAAGTTTTATTCAGAAAATTAGTACTCGGAACAAAAAAACAAAAATAAGGCAATCATGCGACTTACATTTTTACTCTCAATTAAAGCGTTACTTTCCTTCAAAAACTAACAAGATGCAGTAATGTTACAAAGGAAATACCATGCAAGACAAGGACTTACTTGTTCTCAAAAGCAACAGTTAAAGCCTCATCATGCACATCCTTCACAAATGCCTGTAAAGAATAAAAAAACATAAAAAGTATGCGATAAAATAAATGCAGTTTGTGGATAACCATGACTGATACACACTTCAAATCATGTTTGTTGAGTAGGTTCCAACTCAGCATTTTATTGTGACGTGAAAGGCTCTTGCAAATGAATGCGACACTGATTATTTTAAAGAAAACCATGATGAAAATTTATACAGTAGCACAGATAGCAAGAATAAGGAAACCAAGAATAAAACCAGATACAGCATGCAGCATAGGCTTGGCATCAAGCCTTTTTTAACAAAGGTACACCCTGCCCAAGTAACACAGTAAAGACCTTCTCGCAAACTGCTGGGAACCAGTGCTTTCCCATAGACTCATCACATTCACAGAATCAAATTTATCAACCAAAATCTGAGACTTCTCACCTTTACTTGTCCACTGCTAGGTGATGAAAGCAGAATGATACAAGAAAGAGAGACAGTGGTCCAATGGGTTCTTGTCACTGACAGAGGAACCCATGAATGCTCATAACATCAGGTTCCATATGGTTTGGATACCTCTTGCTGATTACCATCATAAGCCCTCAGCTGATTAATTGGTATTCCTCAATATTGAAAATTTTTGGAAACATTCATTCAAGATATGCTTGGTGGGGGAATTCTGACTGGATTCTGGTGGACAAAGCTGCTTGACTGGGCCTGTAGCAGATATTGAGAGGACTAACCAAACCTTTATCTCAAACTTTCATAGAGGTGTTGGTGTTGGACTGGGGTGGACAAAGTTAAAAATCACATAACACAAGACTACAGTCCAACAGGTTTATTCGGAAGCACTAGCTTTCGGAGCGCTGCTCCTTCATCAGCTACCTGATGAAGGAGCAGTGCTCCGAAAGCTAGTACTTCCAAATAAACCTATTGGAGTATAACCTGGTGTTCTGAGATTTTTAACCATCTCTAAATACCCATGCAAAAGTGACGATAAGCTGCTACCTTGAATTGTGCAGCCCACCTGACGCATGGACACCTACAGTCAAAACGTGCGATGCTGGAAAAGCACAACCGATCAGGCAGCAGCCAAGGAGCAGGAGAGTCGATGTTTCGAGCATAAACTCTTCATTGGGAATCATGTACATCTACAGTTAGGGAATTTCTTGAATTTGATTCAATGACAATGAAGGAACAGTGATATACAACCAAAGCTTGAGTGCATGTGGCTTAGAATGGGAAACTTACAAACAATGGTGTTTATGTGTATTTGCTCCCTTGTCGCTTGAGATGGTAGAGAAAAAGATGAATTTTAAGATGGTGGATATAGAGTCATAGAGATGTACAGCATGGAAACAGATCCTTCGGTCCAACCTGTCCATGCCGACCAGATATCCCAACCCAATCTAGTCCCACCTGCCAGCACCTGGCCCATATCCCTCCAAACCCTTCCTATTCATATACCCATCCAAATGCCTCTTAAATGTTGCAATGGTACCTGCCTTCACCACATCCTCTGGCAGCTCATTCCATACACGTACCACTCTCTGCGTGAAAAAGTTGTCCCTCAGGTCTCTTTTATATCTTTCCCCTCTCACCCTAAACCTATGCCCTCCAGTTCTGGATTCCCCGACCCTAGGGAAAAGACTTTGTCTATTTACCCTATCCATGCCCCTCATAATTTTGTAAACCTCTATAAGGTCACCCCTCAGCCTCCAAAGCTCCAGGGACAACAGCCCCAGCCTGTTCAGCCTCTCCCTGTAGCTTAAATCCTCCAACCCTGGCAACATCCTTGTAAATCTTTTTTGAACCATTTCAAGTTTCACATCTTTCCGATAGGAACGACACCAGAATTGCACACAATATTCCAACAGTGGCCTAACCAATGTCCTGTACAGCCGCAACATGACCTCCCAACTCCTGTACTCAATACTCAGACCAATAAAGGAAAGCATACCAAATGCTTTCTTCACTATCCTATCTACCTGCGACTCCACTTTCAAGGAGCTATGAACCTGCACTCCAAGGTTTCTTTGTTCAGCAACACCTTACCATTAAGTGTATAAGTCCTGCTAAGATTAGCTTTCCCAAAATGCAGCACCTTGCATTTATCTGAATTAAACTCCATCTACCACTTCTGGTTCCCTGGCTTGTCTTTAACGCCCTTCTTAAACAGTGGCACCACGTTTGCCAACCGCCAGTCTTCCGGCATCTCACCTGTGACTATCGATGATACAAATATCTCAGCAAGAGGCCCAGCACCACCTCTCTAGTTTCTCAGAGTTCTCGGGGACACCTGATCAGGTTCTGGGAATTTATCCACCTTTAACCGTTTCAAGACATCCAGCACTTTCTCCTCTGTAATCTGGACATTTTGCAAGATATCACCATCTATTTCCCTACAGTCTATATCTTCCATATCCTTTTCAACAGTAAATAAGAGTAGGTCAAGTTTTGCACCTTCTCTAGTCGGTCCATCACATACTGAATCAGAAAACTGTCTTGTTATGATGCTAATCAAACAGGCCGCTTCATCCTGGATGGCATGGAACTTTTCTGGTGCTGTTGGAATGCACTCCATAGAATAATAGAATCCCTACAGAGGGAAAGCAGGTCATCTGGCCCACTGAGTCCACACTGACCCTCCGAAAAGCATCTCACTCAAACCTACACCGCCCCTTTCCCTTTCACCTTGCATTTCCCATGGCTAATCCACCTAACCTACACATCCCTGAACACTATGTGCAACTTAGCATGGTCAATCCACCAAACCTGCACATTTTTGGACTGGGAGGAAACCCACACAGACACAGGGACAATGTGCAAATTCTACACAGTTGTCCATGGGTGGAACTGAACCTGGGTCCCCGGTGCTGTGAGACAACAGTGCTAACCACGGAGTCACTGTACTGCCCAAGATTATTTCATTACATTCCTTACTTGTGACTTGCAGATGGTGATAAGTTTTGAGGAGTCAGAGGGTGAGTAACTTGCCTCAGAATTCCCAATTTCTTACATGCTTTTATAGCCACAGTTCTAAAATCAGTTTAATTTCTACTAAATGGTAACTCACCAAATGGTAATTTGAGGAAATTCAGTGATGGTAATACCGATGAATGTCAAGACAAGATGATTAAATCCTCTCATTTCCTAACACTTGTGCAGGACTAATATCATTTGGCAGTGATCAATCCAAGTATGGATGTTGTCCAAGTCTTGTTGCATATGGACATGGACTGCTTCAGCAACTGAGTCTTGTAAATGGTACTGAACCTCGTGCAATTATCAGCAAACATCCTGTCTTCTGACTCTAAGATGAGAGGATGGTCTAGATGAAGCAGCTGAAGATTGCTGCCTTTTCCATTCAACTCTTATCCCTTTATCAATCAGAACCTATCCAAATCTCACCGAAATACAGTCAATGACTTGGGCTCTATAGCCCTCTGCAGCAAGGAGTTCCACAAATTAAATAGTCTCTGGCTGAAGAAATTCCTCCTCATCTCAGTATTAAAGGCTCCTCCCTTCACATTGAGGCTGTGCCCTCATGTTCTAGTCTCTACTAATAGTGGAGACATTTTCTCAAAGTCCCTCAGTTTCAATGATATCACTCCCATCCTTCTAAACTCCATCAAGTACAGATCCAGAGACCTCAAACACTCCTCATATGACAAGTCTTTCTTCCTGGAGATCTTTCTTATGAACCTCCCCTGGACTCATTCCAGTCCCAGCTCAACCTTAGACATGAGGCCCAAATCTGATCATAAAATTCCAAATGAGGTCTGAGTCTTATACACCTTTCACTCTTGCCTCCTATCTCTTACATTTCAGACATATAAAACAAACTCTTGCAATCTTCTATATTATTAGCCAGCTTATTCTCACAGTTCATCTTCTCCCTCCTCTTTTTTTTATATAAAAGGTTTTTAAAATCTGGTTTTTAAAGGGTTCCCACTAATCTCCACCACATTGTCTGCCTCTTCTTTTCCTTTAACGTTGTCCTCTATTTCCCTTGTCAGCCATGGTTGCCTTGTTCTCCCCTTCGTATGTTTCTTCTTCCTTGGGATGAACTTCTACTGTGCCTGAATTACCCACAGAAACTCCTTCCACTGTGACTCCCCCGTCTTCCCTGCGAGGCTCCCCTTCCAATCAACTCTAGCCAGCTCCTCCCTCATATCTTTGCAATTACATTCACTCAAGTATAATAACATTAGATCTGATTTGAGCTTCTCCCGTTCAAACGGCAGAGTGAATTCCATTATATTACACCTCCCCTCCCCAAGGCATTCTCCAGCAATAATTCCATATATTCCCCAGCCCTCTGACTGAAGAAATTCCTCATATCTATTCTAAAAGTCGTCCCTTTACTCTGAGGTTGTTCCCTAGGGTCCTAGTCTCTCCTATTCTTGGAACCATCTTCTCCATCCAGGCCTCTCAGTATTCTGTAAGTTTTAATCCAATCTCCTCCTTTCTTCTAAACTCCAAGTACAAACACAGAATCCTCAACTTCTCCTCAAATGACAAGCCCTATATCTTGGGATTATTCTTGCAAACCTCCTCTAGACCCTCTCAAAAGCCAGCACTCCTTCCTTAGATACAAAGCCCAGAACTGTTCATAATATTCCAAACGCAGTGTGACCGAGAGCCTTATACAGGGGAACCTTAATTATCCAAAGGACACGGGTGGGGAGTATTTTGTTCAGTTAATTGAATTCTGGATAATTGAATGCCAGATAACATAATTTAGACAAGTATCGGGACCTTGCAATCTTGCCAGACAATCTGATATTTGAATAATCAAATGCCGGATAATCGAGGTTCCTCTGTATACCCGCAACCGTACATTGCTAAACCTGTATTCTAGCTCTCTTGAATTGAACGCTAACAGTACATTTGCCTTCATAACCGCCAACTGAACCTGCGTGTTAACCTTAAGAGAATCGTGAACTAGGGCTCCTGAGTCCCTTTGAGATTTCCAAAGCGTTTCCCCATAGTCTATGCCTCTATTCTTCTTACCAAAGCACATAATCTCATCTTTCCCACACTGTATTTTATCTGCCACTTCTGTGACCACTTTCTTAGCCTGTCCAAGTGCTTCTACAGTCTCCAGCTTCCTCAACATAATGTGCCCCTCCACTTGTCTTTGTGTTATCTGCAAGCTTAGCAAGAATTCCCTCAGTTTCTTCGTCCAGATTATTAATGTATAAGATGAACAGTTGTAGTCCCAACGCTGACCCCTGCGGAACTCCCTAGTGACTAGCTGTCATCCTGAAAAAGAGCTCTTTATCCCTACTCTCTGCCTTCTGCCAGTCAGCCAATCCTCTATCTATATCAGTACCTTGCCCCAACATCTTGGGCTCTTATCTTATTTAGTAGTCACCTTTTACTGCACCTTGTCAAAAAGCCTTCTGGAAACCCAAACAGATCACGTCCACTGCGGAGAGGCAATGGTCTAATAGTATTATCTGTCAACTATTAATACAGAAAGGTTCTGGGGATCCAGAGTCGAATCTGCCATGGATTGAAATCAACAATAAAATCTGTAATTAAGAATCTACTGATGACCATAAAACTATTGTCATCCTTATCTGGTCTGGCCTATATGCAACTCCAGACCACAGCATTGTGGTTGATTCTCAACTGCCCTCTGAAATGGTCTTAATTAGACAAAAAAAATCCACAGATGCTGGAATCCAAAGTAGATAAGCAAGAGGCTGGAAGAACACAGCAAGCCAGGCAGCAACAGGAGGTGGGAAAGTCAACATTTCAGGTACAACCCTTCAGGAATGGAGGTGGGGGTAGGGGAAGCTGCAGATAAAGAGGAGGCATTTGGGTGAGGAGAGGGGTGGAATGGTGTGGTAGCGATAGGCACGACTTGGTTGGTCGATGGGAGGAATGAATCCGGTTGGAAGCCGGAAAGAAGGTTGGTAGGTGTAATGGAAGGGAGGAGGTTGGTCTGGAAAGGAAGTCAGGGGATGGGTAGGAAGGTTATTTGAAATTGGAGAACTCAATGTTGAGTCCTCTAGGCTGTATGCTGCCCAGGCAGAAGATAAAGTGTTGTTTCTCCAATATGCAGTCTGATTCATTATGGCAATGAAGAAGGTTGAGGATGGCCATGTTGGAGAGGGAGTGGGAAGGGAAATTGAAATGAAAGGTAAGGCTGGTCCTTATGGGCCTGGCTGAGATGCTCAGTGAAATGATCCCTTAGCTTAGAAAAAAAACACTTTGGGAGCACCAGATACAGTAAACTAGGTGGGAGGAGATGAAATGGACTAGCAAGCTACTCAGCTGTATCAATTGCTACCGAATGTCAAAGAAATGAAATCAGATGGACCTAGCTACCAGTAACAGGCAGCCCATTGATTATAGCGATTCAAGAAGGCAGGTCAGCACTACCTCAAGGGCAACTTGTGATGCACAATAAATGCTGGCCAGCCAGCAACGCCCTGTGAATAAATAAATTTTTAAAAACATGCTCTCCGTCTAACTTGCTCATTACCTCAACTAACTAACATATTTATCAGGCATGACCACCCCTTGATGAAAGCATGTTCCATGAATTTGAACCCATTCCTCCCACACCAATCTTAGATTCACAAGTTCACCTCTTTAAACCTGTTGCTCATGGCTCGGATAGTAATCCGAGGTTTATCACCTTTTTGGTTCTGCTTTCTAATTTAGTCCCTAGCTGCTCGAATTCCCTCAGCAGGACCTCTTTCTACCTATATTGTTGGTACCTAGTGGACCACAACAACTGGATGTGAATAACTAATTCTGATTAACTTCATTTTTGCTTGGTGAAGTGATGTCAAAATTTGATGTAAAGAACTCTAACCGTCCCGCTTGAGTTCAATTCTTTTGTCCATGCTTGGACCAAGTATACAATGAGTTCAGGACGTGAGTGGCCATATAGGATCTCAAATCGAGTGCCAGAGAGCAGACTATTACCAAACAAGAACTACTTGATACCACTGTCGACGACATTTTCAGTCAGCTTGTTGATAATTGAGAGGAGGCTGATGGGGCAGTAATTGACCTGATTGGATTTCTCCAGTTTATATGGAGAGGAAATACCAGGACAATTTTTTCATTGTACGGTAAATGTTAGTTTTACAGCTGTGCTCAAATAGCTCAGCAACAGTGGTTGCTCATTCGGGAGCACAAGTTATCAGCACCACTGATGGAATGCTGTCAGGGCTTAAAATGACTTTGTTGTATCAAGCACTTCAGCTGTTTCTTGGTCTCACCTGAAATGAATCAAACTGGCCAAAGATCGGCTTCTGCTGGGGACCTGAAGCCAAAATAGATCATCCACTTGACACTTCTAATTGAAAAGGCTTCAGCCTTATTTTTTATATTGGTGTATTAGGCTCTCCCATCAGCAAGAATGAGGCTGCTAATACAGGCTATTTATGAACAGATTAATTAGGAGCAAGAGATGGCTAATTGCCCCTCATATCTCATCTATATTCCTACTAAACCTGATAACCTTTCACCTCCTCGCTTATCAAGAATCTATCTACCTCTATCTTTAAAAATTCCAAAGACTCTGCTTTCTTCATCCTTTGAAGAGTTCCAAAGACTCGCAACCCTCTGAGAAGAAAATCTCAGTTCTGCTTTAAATAGACATCCTTATTTTCAAACAGTGACCCTTGGTTCCAGATTCTCCCACAATAGTAAACATCCATTTGGTAAATTTGCCTCAGAATCTTGCATATTTCAATCAAGCTGCCTTCTGTTTTTCCAAACCCCAGTAGATATAGGCCTACTCAGTAAAACTTTTCCTCAGAAGACAATACACCCATTTCAGGTGTTGGTCGAGTGAATATTCTTTAAGCTGCTTCCAACACATTACATCTTTCATTCAATATGGAGACAAACACTATACACAATATTCATCACCAATGACTTGTAAAACTTAAATATAACCTTCCTACTTTTGAATTCAATCTCTTTTTACAATGGAAACATTCTATTTGACTTCCTAATTACTTGCTGTACCTGCATACTAACATTTTATGATTCATGCACTAGGACACCCATATTCTTCTGCATGTCAGAGTTCTATAATCTCTCACCATTCAGATAATATGCTTTTTCCATACCCTTCCTGCTAAAATGGACAATTTTATTTTTTTCTAACAATTATCATGCAGATTTTTACCGACTCTCAACCTATTCACAGCTTTTTGAAGCCTCCTTACACCCTTTTTACAACTGACTTCGCATCATCAGCAAAGATAGCAATCATACCATTAAAATAAATTGCAAAAAGTCGAAATCCCCACACCAATCCCTGTGGCACACCACTTATTATAATTTTGCCATCCAGAAAATAACCAACTTATGTATAATTTCTAGTTAGCTAGTCAAATCTTGTGGAGATGAAGTCAAATAGTTTCAGAACAGATCTAGCAGCTAAAATTTACCAGTAGCAGTAAAACAGTATTCAATCACAAACTATAAGCTCACAGTTAGAATACCCCACACTCTAAACCATGAAATCAAGGGATTAATCTAGGTTCAATGAAGAATGCAGGAACGCATACCAAGAGCAGCATCAGGTATACCTATAAAAAAAAGTCAACATGGTGAAGCTATGATACAGGACTACTTGCAAGGCAGACAGCAGAATGAACGTGTGATATTTAGATCAGAGATCCTTTAAGCAATGGATCAGATCAAAGCTCTGCAACGTTGCACATCCAGTCAAGAACAGTGGTGGACAGTTAGAAACTACCAGGAATGGCAGCTCCAAAGTATATTGGCACTAGGTATTAGATTTACTACAGGCATGATGGACCAAACTGTCTCCTTCCACACTGTAATAATTGTAATGCTGTGAGTTTATTTAAAATTGGTGCACCTTGTCTGCATGAGAAATGTACACAGCTCAAACAAGGTTGGGTCAGGGTGCAGTGGAGAAGTGGAAGAGAATAGGAAAGTTTGGGAATCATTTAACTTCCACCCACTTCTGCATGCTGGAGTTCTAATCCAAATCATGTAACAAGGGGCAGAATTCTGTATATTCCAAGTAAATTCAAATCCCAAGATAACATGTCTCCAATAGCTTCCAAAAATTAACCCACCTCCGTTTATGACTTGAAAACACAAACAAAATGTCAGGAAATGTGGCAAGATTATTATACACAGTAGAAACACCAGTTCATTCAAAACATGAGATTATGTAGGTGTGCCCATCTGTCTGAATTTTTAAAAGTGTTTTTTCAGTAGATCAGATGTGGGGAAAATGCCACAGAAAACATAGTTTATGAAGAAAATTGGCACTAAGAAAGAAACTTTGAAGCTGTAACCACTAGTAACATTTGAATATACTTCCTTAAAACCTCAACTTTTCCTAGAGCTCACTGCGTCTAATTGACAACAAAAGGGACAGAAAATGACTTAAAAAATTGATATATTGACCAGAATAAAAGATACTTAAAAACCAATGTACGGATAAAATTCAATCAGGCACACAGTATTCTAACCTTGGACCAGGATATATTAGTCACTATAGCCAACTAAGAATGGACTGAACAAATCAATTATGTTGATTGCCAAGGTACAAAGCAAATATACATTCTAATGATTGCAATATGACAAAGCTAGTCAGAAGGTTTTGCAAAATAGGATCAAAGTACTATAGTAGGATCAAATGTGCAAACTATACAAGTTGACTCAATACATGATTTTGATGACCAGTTTTAGTATTTGAATTATGAAAAGTCAGCATTGTTACAACAGCATCTAAAATCTAATTATAACAATGCTTAAATTAAAACTGATCTTTTACCACTTGTTAATCTAATCATTAGAAAAATACGTGTCACTGCATATAAAACAGTATGGCAAGACATCATATCACTTATGTCTTGAAGAGGAACAGAGAATATATGACTTAGTATAGCTTTGCCTCTGCACTATGTAATGGAATATGCTCAAAATTCCATACTGGGTTTACTTCAGCTGAAATCTCCCTGTTTGGACTGTTTCTGGACAGAACACTGAGTTTTGTAACATTAAGATATTGGCTGAAGTATTTTCAGATAACCTGAGGGAATCTGACATGTGCATCAGCTCAAGGAGAGATATTTCCTCTCAAAGTTTTATCTCAATTCCTCTGGCTCTCTTTTCTGAGTCCACTCATCATCCTATCCTCCTATAATCACTGTTTCATGTAAATTCCCCATCCTGTATTCATAGCGGCCTTGCCATTTCATGTGGTCTTGTTTTTCCCATTGTATCCACTGCAGATAAGGCTACCTCAGTCACTGTCTTGTATCGCTTTCCATACACAATCCCTTGCCCCTTCCTCTCAGAAGTGATTTTTTTGTCCCTGGAAATAAAACCCTTCCCAATTCACATAAAAATGCACTTTTTAAGAATTCACTTGTGGGACATGGATGTCACTGTCTGGGCAGCATTTCTTGCCCAATGCTAGTTGCCCTAGATAAGATGTTGGTGAAGTGCCTTCTTGAATGGCATTACCCTAACTGCCTCACCTTTAACCCTACACCTACAGTATTTTTGCAGCTCTCGATTTGGTGAACCAAACCCCTAGTCACTACTTAAACTGTTATTACTCTCTCATCCCAGTCATTCCATGGCTTCTGCCCGAGCTTTTGCTCTTTTAAGACCAAAGAATGCAGGTGAATGGACATAATGGAGAACTGGCTCAGCTGTTTCTGCCAGATCTAGTTGGTCCATAAAACAGTATTTGGTCCTGCTCTCATCTACCAAATTCACTCATTATTCCAGGATTATCTGGGAATGTGAAAATAGCCCTCAGTTTCTTTTTGCTACTGCAAACCATCTTCTTTAGCCTCTCTCCCATCATATCAAACCCAACTGGTGTAAGGAGTTTGTGGCCTTATCACTGATACCGAGATCACCTAATCAGCTCACTATCCTTTTCCTCCTCTTCTCTAGCTCACTGGGTCAAATTTCCTCTTATTAATTCCCATTCCTGCACATGCTCCGGATTGACCGGGTACTATTCATGCACTGAGGTAGTGATTAGTAAAAGTTAATAAGGCCTGAGATTTGAACACTTTGCTACACAAAAAGGAAGTTTGAAGGAGAACTTCATTGAGCAGAAAAGACAATAGACCTCTGTCCACCCAACCAATGACACAAACTGGCATCCCAAAATGGATTGACTGTAAAACTATTACTTTTCCTAAGCATTATTTATTTCGTACTTGCTATGACAAAACTTAAATGCTGTAAAACTTGTGAAAACATACTCAATTGTTTTTAAACTAAACAATACCGGTAAAGTTTGGACTGGATCTCTCAATTTATTCTATAATTGTATTGGACAAAGATCTTACAGAGTAAAGATGAACCCTACAATCTTAAATAATTTTCTAGTTTTCAATATCCTCCCAGAGTTGATCTTGTGCAGAAGAATCAACTACTACTCCCTCAACATTAGTTGATCACCAAAAGATGCTCCTCTTTGTAGATTCCATGTTAATTGGGCAGCTGCAAATTGAATAGAAGGTTAAAGGATGAGGGAGTTTTGAGAACAAAGGAGTCATAGTACAAAAGGCAGTGGGAATTGATTTTGTTTTGTGCAGGAATGAACACTTAATTTTCCAAGTTGACAGGTGCAACTAGTAGGATAACACAAGTGCTGGAGTCTCAGTTAATTACAAGTTATAATCAATAAATTAAACAAAGGATCTCAACGTTATGTATATGTTTGCTCAAGAAACTGGACTAGATAGAAAAAGTTCATGGAGGACATAGGTTACAAAAAGAAACTAGTTAAGGGAGTTGACAAGAACATAGCAAATGAATAGAATGTGGGAAAAAGTGAAATTATCCACTTTGGAATGAAAAGATTGAGAATGGATGTACTGACACTCAGAGCAATCCCAGTGCCTTTGTTCGTAAGTTACAATGTTAACGGGTAGGTGCAGCAAGCAATTAGGAAGGCAAATAATCTAAGTCTTTATTAAAAAGTCATGCAAATTAAAACTGAAGTCTTATTGTAATTATCCAAGCTTTGGTGAAATCACAATGGAAATACTGTCCACAATTATGGTCTCCGTAACTCAGAAACAATGAACATGCCTAAACATAATGGGTAAAAGTGGCTTACTAGACCAATTCCGGGATAAGGGCAGTGTATTATTAAGTGGTAAGATTAAGGACAGTAGAATGATTTTCTCTGGAATTTGTAAGAATGAAAGATGACCTCAGGAAAGCATCAAATCCAGGAGTTTGGTAGGCTAGATACTGAGAGGATGCATTCCACCCGCTGTGGGACTCCAGAACTAGAGATCATAGTCTCAGAATGTTGGTTGAGATGAGAAAACATTTTGTTGCTTTAAAAGTCAGAATCTTTGGAATTCTCTTCCCCAAAGAGCTGCATATATTTGGTTGTTAATTCAGCATAGAACGTAGAATAAGCTCAAAAGATTGAACGGTCTCTTCCTGCTCCTGTTTTGCCAGTTTTCTTAAACCGATATGTACAAGGCACTCTTTCTTGAACTTATTCTCTACCTCAAAAAAAAATCAACCTTCAACAACTCCTTCTTTGCCAAACAGCTCTCCAACATAACCCCCCTGCTCCAGGTCTTTGCTGTTATCTTCTTCAAAGCCCATTCCTCTTTTTTACCGGCACAGTTCTATGTTCAATTCTTCCAAGCTGACTTCCATCCTTCCACAGAACCAAATGGAGGTGTACTGAAATCACAAATGATATCCCACAGACAACAACCATGTTGCTCACCACCATCAGCAGTTGACTGGACTGGGATTACTGTCACTTGGTTCTATTTATATTTATCTAACCACAGTCAGCAAATTATCTCCTAAGATCTCCCTTCCTGCTGCCTCACCAATATCTTATGTTTCCCCAAAGATCTTTCCTTGGACCCCTATTCCTCATCTGTATGCTTTTTGGCAACATCAGCTAAAAACAGAGTGACTGTCATATGCATGCAAAGTTTCCTTCAAATAATCACTGGAGGATACAATGCCATTGCCTTCAGTCCCCAACATAAACTCAGTTCCCAAGCTACTTAGTCGAATGTGGTGCTGGAAAAGCGTAGCTTTTGCCCGAAATGTCAATTCGCCTGCTCCTCGGATGCTGCCTGTCTTGCTGTGCTTTTCCAGCACCGCACTCTCGACTCTGATCTCCAGCATCTGCAGTCCTCACTTACTTTCTAGTTATTTATCCCATCCTTCTTTC